>NW_024499573.1:3128929-3271410 GCF_017590055.1 Onychostruthus taczanowskii | reverse complement strand
GCGGGCCACGGCAGGGCCGGCCCCGAGGGCAGGTAGCGGCGGCAGCCGGCGGCGAGGGGGCCGCCCGCACCCTTTCCCCGGGCGAGCCCTGTGCGCGGCTCCCCTCAGCCCGCGGGCACCTCTCCCGGCCGGGGCAGCGGCTGCCGAGGGGACCCGCTCCCGACGCCGCTCATGCAGCGCGTCCTGGGAGACATGTTCAGGCAGGTTTTAAAGTTTAGAACGTGTGCGTTCCTGTCCCCGCACAGAACATCATCATCGCCTCTCCAGCCGGGGGCGGCCCCTGCTGGGTCCCCTGCGGCGGGTGAGCGGCGGCGCCTGCCGCGGCGCGGGGGAGCCGGAGGCGCTTGTCTCCCGGCTGAAGGAAGCCTACGCGAGGCAAAGCCTGGAGCTCGGGGGAGTCAGGAATCACCAGCGGCCGCTCCTCGCTTCGGGAGCGGGATGGCGGCTGCGGAGGAGAGCGCTGTGTGAGCACAGCGTAGCCGCGGGGGCGCGGTGGCGGCTCCCGGCGCGGGGCTAAGGCGGAGAGGAGAGGAGAGGAGAGGAGAAGGGAGAGGGAGAGGAGAGGAGCCGCTCCAGCCGAGCGCCTTCTGCCTGGCACTCGGTGCTCCGAGCGCGCCGGCATGCAGCAGTGATTAGCATACATTAACGAGTAATTAGCATCTGGTAATAATCATTCCTGTGCCAGTGACACTTGGATGTGCAGTGCCCGACCCGTGCGCTGAGCCCGAGCCCGCAGCAGCGAGCGGCGGGAGGCTGGGCAGAGCGGGGCCGGCAGGGGCCGCGCTCCGTTAAACGCTGGCGCTCCGCGGCGCCGGCAGGAGGGAGGGAGACTCCCGTGGAAATGATTCCTGGCATTCCTTACATTTTCAGCTGTTTCAAGCAAAGTTTTATTTCTGCCCCACGACTGCCACTAACCAGGCGCAGCCCCATGGAGCGCAGCCCTTCTTCCCAAGTTTCGCGCAGAGGAGTTTAGGAAAGGGCACCACCTGCTACCAGTTTCAGAGCGCCGCGCTCCTGTTGGGGACAGTCAGAGCTTGGGCCGAGGGGTGGGAGCACAAAGGCAGCCGTGTCCATGCAGCCAGGCCGTGGGAGCACTGCCCTTGGCACACATGGCATGGGTATGCTTAGACTCAGGCAGCACAGGCAGTGTGAACCCCAAATACTCACACTTCCCTCTCTTTCTTAGGTAGGCGGGTCCAAATGTGCAAAGCACTGCTAAAATCCCTGGAGATTTGGTTCACACCGAGTGCGCTTTGTCCAGGGCTGCCCGAGGTGCCCGGGTGCGCTCCGCGGCCTCGTCCTGCTCCTGCTGCAGCTGCTGTGCGTGACAGGACTGCTCATGTGCTGCCTTCAGAGAACGGCTGAACTTGTTCCAGCCTCCCGCACCAGGAGGAGTGATGGTTCTTCGGTGCTCGCTCCTGTTTTCTTCAGGCTGAGGCTTGCCAGGCCCCAGGGGTCGGTGCAGGATGCCTCTCTTCACTGTCCTCTAAGGCCGTGGAGTATGGAGGAGCAGAAAATACGAGCCAGGTATAGGAGGCAGGAGGAAACCTGAAGTGGCCCAAGACAATTTAGGAATGGAGGTCGGAGCAAGAGTTGGGAAAGATGTCCAGTGAAATAAAAAACAAAACTAAACTGTAGGTGGGGAAGGGATCTGTGCAGATGGGAAGTTTAGTGGTAGTGGACCTTTAAATATACACACATGTAATAGAGATGACCCTAAGAACTGGTATGCAGGAAGAAGAGATATGGAAGGAGTCGGGAGAGGACAAATGAGTTGCTTTTAGAAGAAATGGGCCAAAAGTGCTGATGAGGACAAAATACTGAATTTGGAGAAAAAGCTGGGGAACAAGAGTCAGACTAGGGTAGGTAAGTGTAGGAACCAGTCTGGACAAGAAAAGGAAGGGCCAGAAGCAGGGGAAGACTCTAGGGTTCTGCTGAAAAGCTGAGCTAAAGACTGTGGAAAAAACCACCTTTGCCTGGCAGTGATTGGTTTGGTTGTCCTAGGCTGTCCTCTCTGGTCTCCAGCACAAAAAGGGCACACAGTTCACATGGACTTAGGTGATACCCACAAGTTCTTCAGTTTAAGCATTGGACATGGGAAAATGGTACTAGATGTCTGGTTTTAGGGGCATCTGAATATCTCTGGCTGTGTCCCTCTCTAGAGCTTTGAATCCTCTAGTCTCATGTTTTGCTATTGGAATTTCTTCAGAATACCTGAAGACAGCTTAGGAGGTACTTCTGTGGCTCTTAACACAATTATATGTGTGCTTCATAGCATTAGAAAATAGAATGTTTCTATGAGATAGAAGGTTGGCATATTCTGATGAATGGTTGAAAGGCAGCTGGGATTATTTCTCAGAGCAGACCTCACATGATTTTTGTTGCAGCAGTTCTGAAAATGAGGCCTCAGAAGGTGCCATACTGACCTACTGCTCATCTATCAAAGGTTTTAAGCATTGTGCCTGGCATCACAGAAGAATTCTGTGGCAGAAGCAGAGATAGTCCCCAGCTCTTCTGGACAGCTTTCATCATCTTAATCCTCAAAAGATTATCCTTTTTCTCCAACAATACTGTACCTCCACAATTTTTCTCCCTGAAAATTAACTGGGTCCCAGCCCTGTGGCTGCCACCTAGTCTCATCTAAAAGAGTCTGACTTTTGAGCCAGGACTTTCACCAAAATCTTCTTCAACAGGTGAAATAGGATTCCCATCATCCTGATCTTTCTGGACAGCAGCTGCTCTCTCCTGCGCCTGATAAGGCAGGATCCTGTTTACCAATTAGCATGTGAGCGTGCAATGCAGAACAAAGGGATGTAAATCAAGTGGCACAGACAGCTCTTTTTTTGGCACATCCTCTTCAGTACTGGATTTTCCAACCATAATATTGCTCTTAAAACATTTTCATGTGCATGTGTGTTTAAAGAAAGGCAAGTTTAAAGAAAATTTATGCAACTTCTAAAGCATAATTGTGACCCAAATTTGTTTGGAGAACACTACTGATCATTTTATCTGACCATGGATGTGCTCATTTTTTGTTTGTATAGATCATTACACAAAACACAAAATAAAAGGTTATAATAAAAGTTATTCAGTTGATGTTTCTAATCACAGCATTTCTCTTTGGAACATGGCAGTTAGTTCCTGTGGTGGAGCTGTGGTGGAGAGCTACTTAAATATTTTTTTTTGGAGTACTATGGAAAGAGGCTGTCTGCTGTGCCAGGAAACCCTTGGACATGGTGGGTAAGAAGAACAGATGCATTCAGTTGCTGGGCCATGGGTAATGCCTGGGAAGAAATGCACATCTGGGAATTCAGTGATATTAATGTGGTGGGAAATGAAGAAAGAAACAGAAGGGGGAAGGGGTGAATGCGTGGTTGGAGAAGAGTTATCAAGAGAGATGAATTACACAAAAAAAGTCTGTGAGAGAAGAATGGGGTAGTAGGAAGTTACATGTCAATGAACCAGTAGCAATAAAGTGTTAGACAATGAATGATTAGTTTTGCTGATAGTTGAGGTAACTGGGAAAAATTGTTGGGCATATGAGGCCAGGCTCACACAGACATGGGCCAGCTTCTATGACAGTGATGTCCCTGCTCGGACACATGACTGACTCCTGCCAACCCCTCTGAGCAGTGTCTCCCATCCAACCCTCTAAAAATGCAGCTGTGCCTCAGAAGTTTTTTCCCCTGTTTCATAGAGAAGTCTAGGCTGCCAGGAGTTCTTTCACATCTGTAGCTGCACGCAAGGGATCATGAACTGCTCTGTCTCTCAGGGACTTTGCTCCCATTTTTCTGTGGTATTGCTTGCTGGCTACCATGTTCACCCAGAGCCCATCAACAACTTAGATTTTCACTCTCACCCCACTTAAATAGCTACATACAACTGTTACAATCTTTTAACAAAACAGATACAGATAACAGACTCATTTAATTTGGGCTGGCCTAGATCCTGGGTCTTGAAGAGAAGGAAGGCAAGTCGTGGCAGCCTTGAGGCTCCTCCAGCTTGTGTCCAAGGATCTGTGGATATCCAGAGCAGAAGCTGAATAAGGTCTCCTCTCTGCTCCCTGCTCTCCAGCATTCAGTGTGAGCCAAAGCTGGGGCAACACCAAAGACCAAGCAGAACTTTTTGTGCCATTTCACTGATGATTGAGATAACCTAAGCATGTTTTGGGCTTGATTACAGCTCAACTGCAGGTAGACAGCACCTTAAGGCATGCATCAGTCCAGACTGATTTTTCCCTGGTCCCAGGTTGTGTGGAGCTGGCTGCAAACAGTTGCTGATGTGTTTGCTCAGGACAGCAGGATGATGACCTTTAAGCAGACCCAATGTGCAGCTCCAGCAGCCCCACAGTGCAGCCTGGTGTGTGTAGTGCTGTTGCTGTGGCAACCCACAGCCTCGCCAGTGGTCTATCACAAAGCATTAACTTTAACATTATGTCTTATTTTATTATAGTTTCTGCACATTTTGGCTTTCTTTCCCCTGGGACCCAACTGCACTGGTGAAGTGTTCCTTCTTGGGGAGTAGAAAATGGCATTTCTTTCTATTTCTGTAGTGTTAACAACCGTGGGAGAGGCACAGCAAAGGGCTGGCTAGAATTACTGTTATTGGTGTTGCTGAAACTCTTCTTGCCATCACTGTTTCAGTCAGAAATGGTCCAATTTAGGCCTACTGTAAAAATTAGAGAGTAGCTCAGATTGACACCATTTCTCTTGAATTTAATCCTACTGGTGGTGGTGATAGCGGAGGGGGAGTCCTGTAGGGCACCCACAAGGGCAGAACTGGGAAGCACAGTGTGACCAGTCTGGAGCCACATTCCCAGAAGACTGCAGGACTTGATAGCCCTACAGGGAAAGTGCTGGGGAATGGTGCACAATCAACAGAAAAAAGCCACAAAGTCTACCCTGAATCAAGGTGCTTGGCTGCAAATGACAGAAGTCCACTTCAGTAGACAGAGAGGAGGAGAATAGTGGTCAGGCAAGAAGCAGCGGCTTTCCTGAGAGGAAGAGAATGTGAGGAAGGTGAGAAGTACCTGGGCTGTGTGTGGAAGCAGAGACTGAAAGGAAGGAAAGATCCCACCAGCCTTGAAAAGAAAGAAGACCTCTGTAAAGGGATTAAGTAGCCAGGTTCCCAGTGACGGCAGAAGATTGGACTTCAGAACCCAGGGTAGGTTCACCTGCATAAAAGCAGGATGAGAAGTGGCTGTTGAAGGGGAGAGCAGGTGGGAGAACAGATAAAGCTGATGAAGTAAGCACAGGGAAAGTGGAAACATTAAGATCCATGGTGAGGAAGGAGAGATCTTAAGGCACCATGACACATGACTCAGCTAAGACCTGCTTCAGCTTCCTTCCCTCAGCCTCTCTGACTTGGAGGAGTTGCAGAATGACTCTGAAACACACTGTCTAAAATAGAAAACTTTATGGACCAGTTGGAAGCTAAACTTTCCAGTCCCCACTCTCCAAGGAATGATTCCTCTTGCGGCCCAGTAAGCTCTGTCACAATGCCAGGGGCATTCTGCACAGCCCGGTGCTGCACCTGGGGCTTCTCTGGGCAAGTTGTCTCACCGCCAGCAGCAGCCACGCCGTGCAGTGCTCTGCCTCACTAGCATAGCCTGCTTGTCAGTGCTGCTAATTAACCCAGACAGAGCTTTCAGGTGCCTTGCTGTGTTGTGCTGTTCAGAGGCACCACCGGAGACTCCCCCTGAAGTGACGGAATCTTGCTGCTCTTGCTGTGGCAGCTGTTTGCCGGGGGTCAGGAGATTCAACACAAAAGGTGCTGTGAAATACCCTGCTGCAGGCTATGTGCTGTTCATCTTCAAAGGTAGCTGTGCAGCTGAGGCTGCTGTCTAGACATGTTTTTCATGTAATAAAAGTTTAGTTAATGTACGTCTCCTAGACTGAAATTCACGTGGAGAAAGACTTCTATTTCTCTGGACCAGCCTAGTCTAAGCTAAGTACATAAACTCTTCTGCCAACAAGATGCATTTTAGGTTTCCTTTCCAGAGCCCCAGGCATCACGTAGGTAGCTAAAACTTCACTACCATAAACATTCAGCCATCTGTATAAGGATTATATGATGATAAATACAACTTTGATGTTGCTCTCAAAAATTGTACCTGCCAGTGGTGAAGCCTCCTTCTTTGCCTTTAACAAGGGAAAATTACTGCAGTCAGGATGTGACTTACAATGTCTGCAGGTAATTTTTTTCCACAGTGGAAAACGACTCAAATATTTTACATCACACCAGATAGAAAATTATGCTTCAAATATATTAAAATTCTAATTAATTAAATACACAATACATTTATTTCTGAATATGTCTTCCCAAGAGGCTAAGCAACAGACCAGTGAGGATGTATCAAGAGGACCTTCTGATCTCTGGTAAATCAGAAGCTGGCCAGTTACTCTACCCTAGTGACAAGCCAATTAGGATGCTTCACAGTGTTTCTGCTTGCTTCTAATTTTAGAACATACAACAGGGAGGCAAAAGTAGGTGATATTAACTCCTCTGGCATTGATCTGCTAGAACCAAAGTCCTCCTGCAATCTAATATATTTTCATGTAAAACAGGAAAATTACCACTCTTCTAGTGTACGTACTAGGAACTCTGCAGACCTTTCTAACACACAGGGCCTGATCAATACTTGGATAGAGGAATCTGCAGGGGAAGCTCGGCAGCTGCAGTGTGTGATTTTGATGCTGCACAAGATGATATCCTAGCATAAAGTGAGTCTTCACTCTGGCATTACACAACACAGCACAACCGAGTCTGCTTTTTCCGGGAGGATTGATGGTAAAATGTTTAAATGTACCTAAGTGACCTGCCAGTAAATCAGCATCTTGACCTGGAGCAGACTGGGGAACGTGATTAAATGGAGAAAGTGTGGAATGCCTCCCTTTGAGAGAATCGCTGTGGCATAATGCAGTACCATTCAGAGGTATCACAGCTACCCCGAGCGGTATGGTCACATTAGTGAGATGTTAATGTGATTAATTAGCCCTGATGACAAGCAGGTTATACTAACCTGGGCACAGCTTAAGTACTTAACTGCTTAAGTCTCCAGAGTGCTTGTGGCTCACTTAGGTTAATATAATCTAGTGACTTAATAAGCATATAACCTATTTCACTGTTCAAGCCATTAATAACACTATTGAGTAACACCAAACCTAAGGAGGACTTAAGCAGTGTGGAACTGCTAAAGGTACACAAATTCAATATATCAGTGAGCTGCAAGTAGCAGCTTTTTTTGAGTGTTCCTTGCCACCTACCCACATTCACCTTAAGTGGGAACGCCACTTAAAAACTTTTCTCATCTGGATATGAAAATATCACTTAAGAGGGCATCAAAAGCCTTAAAGGAGGCAATTTAGAGGATATCTTTGCCTTTACCTACATGTTATCCTGCAATAGAACAGAACAAATTAAATATTACAAGATCATTCCTTGATAAATCTGTATTAGGTGTTCCTCAGCCCTCTTTTGTTTTTCATGTATCCATAAAAACATTGCTTGTTTTCATATTACTCTAGGAATTAAAGCTTACCTTTTATTTCTTCAGTTGTATGCTCCATGTTCATACTCCTCCATCATCCCTTTCTAAATGCAGACACTATATTTTTCTTTTATAATCTTCCTAATATTCTAAACCTGTTGTCCCTTTTCTGTACTGTAATTTTGTCTCAGCCTCTTATCTGTAAGATTTACAATTCTCTCAGTAATTTCTGCAGGCTCCCCTGCTAAGCAAACTCATCTACATGGTCTTCAACCTATTCTTATTCCACACCTGGAATTTCAGCTCTTTATAGTAAAAATAATGGCACTTATCATATGTTTAAATGTAACACCCAGGAGGAAGCAAAAAAAAAAAAATCCCACCAAATTTAAGTCCTTGTTTCACCTCTTATAAATTTTCCTTTTCCACTGAGAAATAGGACAGCACTTTATGTAGACTTTTGGTCATTCTCCTGATGCAAGTGTACTTCTGGAATGCCTCTTTTTTGTTTAGCCCCAAGCAGTCATTTGAATAAATATTTACTTCACATGTACTGCTGAAATTATAGTTGGCCCAAAAATGTCTCTGAACTGGTTTTTCATCTTAATGGTGGTAGCAAGGTAAAGAGCTGTTAAGTAAAGCCTACTTTAATAGCTCTGGAAAAAAGGATCAAGACTTTTACAGTGGGAAAAAGAACATTCTTACAATGGAAAAAAAAGTGTACAATGTGTGCAACAATAGGAAAAATGGAAGGAGATGGCCACCAACATGGAGAGGCTAATGAAACAAAATAGCAATAAACAGTGGGAATTTACACAGCATATGTTTTATCCAACATAGTTCTTGCCAATTAAGTGGCACAAAGAGGGAATTTTGTTGGAAAATGTGATACTGCATTTTATAGCATCTTGTCCAAAATTTTTGAAAAGACTTGGACACGTTCTTTACAATGTGTACTGAAAACCTTTTGAAAGACAATGAAAATAATCAAAACCAATGTTGGAGCAATATTTAGTCATATACCCAGTGGATCCTTGATATATACAATTTTAATTAATAACTTCATTATCCAAAGGAGGCAATAAACATTATGTTAATGAAATATGCAGTAGAGGCTAACTCATTATAATCACAACAGCAGAAAAAATTAAAGGGAACTTATGTAAATGAAAATGTCAGAAGTCATCATCTGGGGAAAACCATAAGTTAATACAACTGGTAGAACTAGGAGTCTCCATAGAGGAAAAAACAGTGGAAAACAATATGCTGGAAGAGAGAGACTTACTTATACTGAAAAAAGCCATGAGAATAATTGATTTTCCTGTTTGGTGGCCAAACTGAAAATAAATTGGGGAAAACTAATATCCAGTCAGATACATTACTCACTTTTCACATATTTTTGCTATTTATTAAGACTAAACATAGATCAATTTTAGAATGAAACAGTATTAGATAACAAAGCCAAGACCATTTCATTTTGAAAATATTGCAACAGAGAACTTCTGGCTTGTTTTTGTTCCCCTGGTACCATTACTCAAAATGAATATCTCAACATGTGAATTGATTTTTTGATTCATAGTGTGTCTTTTTGAGAAATGACTACAATAGACCTATTTGCAAAACAGAAGTTGTAACAAGAACGCTGTGTCTCCTCACCAAAAACTTGTGCTTGGTCTTTAGGATTTGTGTCTAGGAAAACAACTCACAGTTTGGGAGCTTTCCTTGTCAAACTACAAATCCCATTTGGTTTTGTTAAAATCCTGTAGAAGTCACCATGGGCTGGAGCCTTCCTGTGACAGCACTGCCTTGCTCCTTTCCAGCCGCCGGGATGGAGACGATGGGACAAAGAGCCATCAGCATCATGCAGCTCTTCCCTGCTGTGCCATGGAGATTTTTAGCTCAGGGCCATGCAGGATCTCTCTCTGCAGAAGCCCACAATGGGCAGAAAGCAGAAGCCCTGTCCCTCCCTCACCATGGGAATGCTGGGGACAAGGAGATGGAAAGGGCTGGTGTGCCTGGGGAGACCTGGCAGAGGGAAGCTGCTTCATGCTTTGACTCTGCCAAATGCCATAAATGAAAATAAATATGAGTAAAAAATAGTGTGGTTGTTTCCTTTGAGGTGTTTCTTTCTCTGCCTGTCCCAGGGGAGGGGAAGAACTAAGAACAATAACTTGTCAGAAGCTAAATGTGTGCCTTGAGATCAGGATGCTGCACTGGAATACTAGGGCTGTTTTGCAGATTTACTTGTCCAGAAGAGTTAGTGACAGTCTGTGACAAGACACCACAGAAAATTTAGGCTATAATAGAATGGTAATTATCTGTTTAGATTCAGCTTCCAAGCATTCAATTTTGTTGTATCTTTCTCTAATAGATGTGAGAACTGAAATGCATCAGATGGTGTCTTCTTCCCACATAAAGGCCTTGATCAAGTTGCTTCTTACTCTTTGAAAAAGCCAAGCTGCCAGAGATGACAAAGATACAGATATGCACCTCCCAGATGTTGGATTACTTACCTGTCTCACTTCTGAACCTCTGAAAATGTATAAATAATATTTTGACTTTTGAGGTTGGAAGAAGCATCTAGGCTGGCTCACGGCATCACCAGCTAGGAAGTAATGAGAGACAACATGAAGCATCTGGCCCGGGACCCCTCAGCTGTTTGGTGACATGGTGGGTGGGTGCTCCAAGACCTGCTCAGCCCAGGACTCCATTCCAGTGAGGCTAAAATGTCCTTGCTTTCCCAGTCCAGCCCTACAACAATCTGATCATCAGTGCTTTTGTTCAGCTGATTGAGATGTGATGTCATATCCTACGAATATTTCCACCCTGTTTATCCTAATGCAATGCCCCAGTGCTCACAGGCAGAACTGCAATCTCTGTTTACAAATATGATAACCATCGTCTGTCTCTGTTAAAATGAGTTGTGTAAAGCCCTATCTCCTTCAAAGGCAGCAAGAGTCTTGGCTGTGGTAGGGTTTGTTTGTTGGTTGGTTGGTTTTGTTGTTTTTTCTCCCCTATGATATGTGTTCAGATTATGCAGTGCTCCAGAAGTTCTGACCATGATTTGCTATTCTGATAGTGTGTGAATTTTTCCAAACTTTATTAAAACACAACAACAAAAAAAGACCAGTACTGGGCCAGGCATTCATCACTGCAGAACTTCACAGAGATATTTTATTTTCTTAAGCATTCTTCCTAACAAATACTCAATAAAGCATATCATAACTTAGTATTTGTGATATTGATATTGGACAGTGTTAATTTTTGAATCAAAATGTCACACAATTGGAGGTTAAATGCTCTATGGAACTGTCACTCTGACACACTAATTAGAAAAAGTCCCATTTCCCATTCTCTTGCTAGGAATGACTGTACCATTGACTGACCCATGATTTGCTGGCTATCCGTTTAGCATGATTAAAAAATGCCACAGCACTTTTGAACATAATTTCCTCTTTTCCAGGGTCTATAAATTTGCAGAATTTACTACTTTAAGTATGGGCTCAGTAATCTCAAGAATTAGAGAAAGCTTGGGAAAGCTTTGCAACAAGTGAAATTAAATCCCAACTACTCTATAAAACAGACAGACTTGAAATTACAGTCCTCACTACAAAACACTTCCAATTATTTATAGACAGACTCTTTTGTACCAGAATTTGCTTAGATTTTTTTCTCCTTCAGTCTGCTCCCCGATATGCTGAGTGCATGACAAAGGAAAATGAACTGTGAACTCCCAGAGCTGGATTTTCTCTGACCTTACTACATTCTGTTGATGCTTTGTGCTGCACAGTTGTGGGTGCAGAGTGCAATCCACCCCCTCCAAGGTCAGAATTGGTGATGGGATTGATTTTTATGCTGAGGGATAGCAAAAATGAAAATTTTGAAATCACAGAATAGTTCAGTACATAAATGCTGATATGACCTTTTTGAATAGCCTTAATTGAACAAATGGAAGTAAGAAAAATTGTAAACATGTAATATAAACATCTATGTATATCAACAACAAAGAAAATGGTAAGAAATCAACATAAGGAAGACTGTATCTCAGCCTTGAGTTTTTATGATTTTTTCTTTCAAAGGTAATTGAAATTGATGACATCTTCAAATGCATTTCAGTATAATTGCCTTTCTGGAGAAAACAGCTTCTAACTTTTTGTTATTTTCCTGTGAATTCTGCAAAATTGTAAACATACTATGTTGTTAAAAGGAAGAGACATGGCAGTGCCTGGGTTTCCAATGTTTTCTGCAGGAGTTTGAATGCAACCATTTGCCCACTTTTCCTGTAGGGGCTTAAAAAAGGTTGTTTACTAGCCTGTCAGTTACAAATCCTTTGCAAACCACATCAGCTACATAAAATATTGAATAAGGTGTGCCTTCCTTTCTCATGAGACACCTACGAATAAATTATTTTGCTTAAATTGGATGAAGATGTTTATCTAACACATCCTGGTACCTCTGAGTTGGTTCAAAGGGCAGCAGCTCTGAGTGCTGCCGTGCTCTCAGCCCTGTCCCTCCCCTGGGGACTGATGAGCTGCCTGTCAGCAGCAGTTTTGCCCTTCAGAGCTGCCAGCCAGGGATGGTCACTGCTGCAGGCAGAGTCTTGGATCTGCTGCACAGGCAGCCACCTTCCTAAGCAGCTACAGATGTTTTGTTGCCCTGGGTAACACCTTGTCCCTTCTGTATGGCAAACCTGAGCAGCTGACAGCTTCACTCACTGCAGCTTCTGGTCCCTCTTCTGTATTCAGTGCTGTGCACTGCAGGGGAGCCGGATTTCACTCTGATGGGTTTGGGGATTTTTTTGGTTTTTTTTGGTTTGGGTTTTTTGTTTGGGTTTTTTGTTTGGGTTTGTTTGATTTTGTTTGGTTTTTTTGGTTTTGTTTTTTTTTGTTTTTTGGTTTTTTGTTTGGTTTGGTTTGTTTTTTTTGGGGGGGTTGGTTTGTTTTTTTTTTTCTGAAGGTGGGGAGTTATGGTTTTGATGTTAGGGTTTTTTTGTCATTTTGGGGCTTTTTGGGGATGCAGGGGGTATGATAAGTTTTTTGTTGTATTGCTGTCATTGCTTTGGGGTGTGGTTTTGTTGTGGGGATTTTTTTGGTCAGTTAATTGGGTGTTTTAGGTTGTTATCCTTCTCGGTACATTTGCTTTTCCGTATTCTCAGACATTTTTTCTCTTTTCCAGGGCTGTACTTTCTGTATCCTTTTCCTGCTAGCAAACTTGCTCCCAGCCATCTGGATGCTCAGGAAAGTCATTTCCTGAAGAGTAGGTGTCCTCATCTTGGGACACAGTAGTTCTCAAACAAGAACCTTGATGCCTTCACACCCTGAGCCACAGTGGCACATCTTCTGCTGCCTCTGTGGCACGTAGTGAGTGACAGTGGCACTATCCTGGGAAAGAGCAGCTGGCAAGCTGGGGGAGGACAGGGAGGCTGCAGGCTTCTCATAATAAGCAGAACCTGAGCTATCCCTTAGGTCTGCAGGAGAAGGAGTAAGCTGTGCCTCAGAACCTGCCACCACTCAATAATTACACATCACTGTTTTCTTTGCCACCTGGAGAACAGGCTGATTCCCTCCTCACTCCTCCTGATTTCTCCTGTGGCTCTCAAACTGCTGCCTGCTGGGGATTCCATACCTGTTGCTTCCTGCGAGGGTGAATGAAGATGATTTCCTCAGCAGTGCTGCAGCAGAACAGCCGGCACGTTCCAGCAGAGCTGTGCACTGAGCCACAGACTTCTCCTGCTTGCAGACCCATCAACATTTCCCAGGAAAGGCACAGAGCTCGTGTAGCAAGTTTTCACTATTCTCTGTCACTTTTTGCAGACGGCTCAGTCCACAGTCTGGCAGTTATCAGCAGACCCTTGTCCATCCTCATCAGGCTCTGACTAGATCAGGACGTGTCCATCCTCATCCAGCAGCTCCCTTCAGGAGAAAGCAGAAATCCTGAACCTCCACATGAACTGGTGCATGCCAGCCCTCCCCATAATAAACACCCTGCTTATTCCTCCTCAGGCACAGCTGCTCACAGCAAATGTGGAACACCTGACTTGCCCAAAATCCAAAGGTGGTGTGTGGGTGGCTCAAGGCTGCACAGCTGCAGTGGCTGCAGCACTGAGCAGCTCTTTCACTGTCAGCCTCAGGACCATGACACAGCTGCACGGTACAGGAAAAGGACTGGAAAAAGAAGCTGTTTACCTGATTTAATGCTGTCCACAGAAACTGTGTTTAGGAGCAAGCTGAGCTGCCTTTCTGCCTTTGGGCAGCTCTTTCATGAATTCAAACAAATTTAGATAAGCAAAAACTTTTCTCCCCACTCTTGTTTTTATTTCCCCTGTGGGTTTTTTCCCTATTGTCCAGAGGAGTAGAACAGGAATGATCACATAGAAATCTGCCTGCAGGGGGACAGCCTTCAAGTCTTTTTATCAGCTGCCTCTGCCTTGCTCTTTTACATGGACAGTGTATGGTATTATTTGCCCCTCAAGCAGAGATTTAAATGTTTCCTACAGTAATTTCGTAGATACAATCTCTTTTCTTAGTATGAAGTATGTCCCCTGTCCCTTGAATGATATGAAATTTAAGTATTTCATCTTGCATGAGAAGGTGACTGAAATTCCTCTAGTTACTCCTTACTTTGTTTTGTGCAGTGTGACTCCTGAAACAAAATTGTTGCAGATTTTTAATCTTACTTTTAATACATAACTATATCAAAGCAAAGTACAACCCTAAAGAATCCAAAAGAAGACAACATCCCTGCTGCAACTGTTCAAAAACAGACAAGTCACCAAAAAAAAGGAGACTGTTCTTAAGTTCCTACACATCACATGAAAGCAAAACATAGTAATATTTGCTAGTCAGAAGGAAATTTAAGTGCATAAAAAGTCTAGACTGAAAAAGTTGGGGTGTTTTTGGTTTTGTTTTTTCCCTAAGAAATTACTAATTTCTTTGTGTTTGGAAAGAAGACGTTGCCAGAATTACTGTGGACATTAGATCAAGTTCTCAATGCCACTCAGGTGAAATTCCAGCATGGTCACAGGAACTGCCCTGGACTTGAAGTGTTTGATGAAACCCAGCTGGCAGTTTTAAAAGAGTCATTGGTACTAAAGCAGGCAGCAGCTCTCAGGCAGGACATCAGCTCTTTCTCTGCAGCCTTCTTAAATGTGCATCCCTGAGTGAATTTTCCCTCAATTTCCAGAGTCCTCATGCCTGGGAAGTTGGTGAACTTGTTTCAGTGAGTGATTGTCTTGATGCTTCCTTCCACCCTCTGCAAATATTATTTGTCTGTGAGGCTGCAGGTAAATTGAGATGATTGTGGGGTGGTTAGCACCTCACCAGAAATTGTTATCCCCCAGGACAGGGGGATGGGAGCTGCCCTCACTACCACAGCAGAATTACCCCTCCTTGCTGAAGGACTTGCACATTCAATTTTTTGCCTGCTTGTCATAATCTCAACATGATACTGTATCACTGAAAAGGCTAATAGTGGTTTAGCTTAATAATTACAAATCTTCTAAATACTACTGAAAGTGTCCAACAAACACCTTTTTACATCTGGGATCAAGCTCTAAAATTTTCACCTTTTTGCGCAGCCAATCTACACACAAGCACTAATATTAATTTTGCATTTTGAATAGGAACAATTTTCTGAGTAGTTCCAACCATAAGGGCTCGAAACTATCTGAGCATTTGATTCCTTACCTATTCTTGTCATCTGCCTTGACACTAGAGACAAAATATTAAATGTGTGATATCTCTCCTCCATGTAGGCCATAACATTTCTTATCTGTTTTGACAAGTAAGAAATAATATCATATGTAGTGGGTCTAATGTTGACTAAATACTCATGCAGTCACTATTGAGTCCTTTTCCCTCTTTACCACAAATCAATTAATGCAAAAACAGCACATCAAGATAAAACTGAATAAAAACCTTGAGGACAGTAAAACATGAAAGATGAAGGGTAATGTCACTACATCTGATTTGCAGGACTACCAACATTAACTGCATCATACCAACAAAAGAAACAGGAGTCCTCCATATCAGAGATCAGTTTTACAGAGACTGTGGTTTTTGGAAGTCCCACCCAGAGAATTATACACTATAAAAATTTTGTAACTAGATGTCAGGAAAGAATTTCTAATGGAAGTTGGAACAACCTTCTACACACATCTGAAAAATAAAAAATAAAAAAGAGAACTTAGAACTTTGTAGCTGCACCATTGCTTTTAAAGGAATATTAACGCTATTTACACAATATTACTTAATCTCTATACATTAATTTAGCACTACATTTAATTTTACAAATTGAAGTTATAAATAATCAACATCACATATGAAGGATGGGAAACATCTCTATAGATGGGATTTTGGGATGCACATGCAGAAGAAAAACAAATAATCATTTGGCAGTCATTTCACACTGTCATGTGTAATGCAGGTCCCTCAGTTAATGGAGGATATTAATTAATTAAAATGATTTACATAAAGATCAGAACAGCAATGAAAGAAGAGGTCATGCTTTAACCTGGAAGACCCCACACCCCAAATCTGTGTGATTAGCACACATGAGGCTGCAAGAGGACTCAATCAATCCATTATTATATTCCAAAAGAAACTTGGTAATAGATGGAGATGATGAGTCACTGGCTCAAAACTGAACTCAGATGAATTCCAGCTACATTTAGACTCTTAAAAGCAGTGGTAGGATTTGAGAGTTGCTGCTGTGATTCCTGCATGCAGGAGCCCTGAAGGTAATGAACAGAGGTCTTTCTAGACAAATGTTTTCTCAAATGCAGTTCATTTAAGGAGATTTTTTTTTTGCCTGAACTATGCAGGTCAGGTAACCCTCACCCTGTTTTATAGTGGATTGGAGTTCACATATTCTTGCCCAAAGAATGCAGCCGCCTTCAATGATATTTTAATTTTCAATGCCCACTTTAAATGGGATCAGACATTTGGAACAATATTGTTACATTTCTTTGTATTAAATAATCTTCAGGGCCAGTGTTGTTGTGCTTGCCCCCCATATTTCTCTCTGGTAACACTCTGCCAGTGGCAATTCTCTCTTTGTGGCACATGCTGCTGCAAACCCCAAACCCGAATTTTCCAAATGGTGCACAAAAATATCCAACTTTTGAATTTCAAGACCTGCTTCCCTTCAGAGAATGCCTGCAAGCTACACTCTCCCTGAATTCACCACCTCTGAAGCAACACATGTGCACAACTTTACAAGATTCACCTCAACTTCAAAGCTTGGCAAGTTTATTTATGAAACAAGATATGTATAAAAGAAAGGTTAAATTCCTGATTACAAATCAAGTTCTGAAAGGGAAACAATAAACAACAAAAGCAACTTCCAGTGTACTTGTCATTGTGAGATTTCTCTGGGGCCCAGAAGCTGAGGAAACAAATCAGCAGTGCCCTGCTCCTTCAGTGTTATCTTAAGGAATCAGCATCTCTCCTGTGTTTCTGTCGACAGTGACACTTGTTGGGTTGCCTCTTGAGTGCAAATGAAGTATAAAATAATTTCCTGGGGACCTCAGTTCTCCTTCCTTCTTATCTTCTAATTTAGGGGAACTTAACTGTGTCACATTTTTGATTAGCTCTTTGTGAGAATGCAAACATTGTCAGGTTCGTCTGGGACCAGGATGCACTCTCTTTGTAAAGCCTCTATGCAACATTGATTTCTTATCTGTGCTTTACCTTCTCAGGCACTTGAATGGTTATCTTTTCCTTCCTTTTAAAAGATCATATAAATCACAGCTTCTAAAAAAACATTAATTGTGCAATGCCCTGGATGGGATAACAGTATGTGATGCTTCACTGGCTTTTTGCAGAAATAACACCCAACATATTCACTGTATAGATAACCAGGTTGCCATTCAGAACACCTTCTCGCCATCCCTGTGCCCTTCTTTGCCACGGTTTGCTATTTTTAGGGCTTTTTGCCACCACAGATAGTCTCTGCTAAGTAACTCTACATCATGCTAGAGGAGGCTTTGGTACAATCGTGAAGCTCCACTTAGGGGTCACCCTTGCTCTAGTGGAGTTTTTAATAGCACCTGGAGAATACAGTTGCACCTCTCCCTGCCATCTCAGAAGGGTCTCCCAAGGGTCTTGACTAGTGTTTGCCTTCATATTTCTGATATTGTAGGGTATTTTACAGCATGTTTGTAGGAAACCAAATATAGAACCCTTAATGTTCATCACTGCAGCAGAAAACAGAGTAGGTATCTCTTTGTGAAGGTACTTGGAAATCAAGGTCCCTTTCTACAGAAAATCCTTCCAGTGACTAACATCAACCCTGCAAAAAACTATTGCTGTAGATTTGCATTCTGAAGATGTCTTATGAATACTTTCAATAGCTTCTATACCTGAGGAGACAAGTGTTCAGCTTCTAAGGAAAAGTATCTTACCTATTCAATAGGTTTTTCTAATTCAGTCAGGATGGTCAATGTATTTTCTGGAACTGCCTCCACAGAAGCAATTAAGAGAATGACCAGCTGTGTTAGACACAAAATCTGAGCTTAAACATCAGTTGTTGATGAAATTGTAGCTTATTCCTTTTTACTGTAGAGCTGTACACATTTAAAACAGAAAAAAAAGTGACATTCTGATCCTGAGCAACTATTTACTGCCTCACTGGTTTTACAGCTGGAATAGTTCTGAGTCAGTTTTAAGGGCCTGATACATTCAACATTTTTCCATCAAAATGATAAAAAAAAGTATTTGAAAATAAGGTCTTGATCTTGACAGCACTTAACTGCTTTACTCCTGGAAGATAGCATAAAATCTTGGTAGGAGAAATCATTGGTAGTATATAGGTACAAAGTGGGCTTTTGTGTTATTCCCCTCCTCTGGCACCATTTAGAACTGAGTTTGTAACACCACCCCCCACAATTTTGTTGAATCTATGTATTCCAGTAATTGTAGCTGGGGGATCAACGGTGCCTGCTCTCAATTCAGGCAGTTTTCAGGCTACCCTGAGTTGGAGATGACACCAATACCCCTGGAAGTAACCTTGCCTAGCATCTGCTTAGACCTGCACTGTCACTGCCCTCATCAGGAGCCGAGTGTTGGAGCCAAGTCCTCAGTCTATGAAGCAGGTGATGGTAAAGCCAGGAGCAGAGCAAACAATGAGGAATAATGCAATCTGCTTCCAAGGGACATGGATCATTAGCTGTATTACACCAGCAGACAGTAATGGAAATTCAGCATAGAATTCTGTAAAATAATTAGCCCAAGATGGAGGAAACAGCCCAAGAAACAGGCACTAAATGGAACAATCAAATAATACCAGGTGTCTGTATGAAAATAATAATTGGAATTTGCATGTCAACAAATGCCTCAGAAAGAAAAATACACCTAATTTTGTATCAATAAAAGGCAAGCAACAAAAAACCCAGCGCTTTTTGTGTGTGAGCCACTTGACAAGCACTCTTTCAAGCCCTGAGCATCACATCCTTCCCTGCACACATCAGTAGGTTATTATTACCTTGGAGTGGGTACAGGCCAGGTCAACAAAGCTTACACTAGCTCTGCAAAACAGGCCATAAAGCAAAGCCAAAGGAGTTGTGCTGCTTTGCATTAAAGAGTCTTCAAGGGGACATAGTGGAAGTATTTTTCAAGTTAAGAACTACGTCAATAAAGTCAATGCAGATGGGGTTTCAGACCAGTATGGGGTTAAGACTTTTTCCAGTAGGAATGAAAAGCTAATGTACAAGATGATTTATGGGAGAGAATTTTTGGTATCTGAATTCTAACATCATCACATTTGAACAAAATAGAATTAATTTTCTGGCTTTGTAAATAGTAGTTTACAGAAAATAGCCAGCACTGGACATTTCTCAGGACATGCAAAACTCCACCTTGGTAGTCAATGCTTCTGTAAAATGATAATGACTTTCATCCTGGTGAACCTGAACTCCATAGGTTTGGAACAGACCCCAGGGGTGAGTTACTGGGACAATGCTCCTGACTTGCCCAGGCTGATTGGCCTTGTAACACTGAACATGAAGCAACACAACTTCTTTGGCTGCTCAATCTGCTTTGCAAAGCTCACCAAGATCACTAAATAAAAGCCACTATAAGAATGTAAGTAGAATGTTAACTTTTTGTGTGTTGAGTCTCTTGCTACCGAAAGACTAGTGAAGAGCTGCCTGGTTTCACTGTTAAATCCTTGAACACTCCCACATCCTGCTCACAGACGCTTTTTTCTGCCTATAATAAAGGAAACCATTAAAATGTTATTCCCACTACTTTCACCATCTTTACTGAATATCACCTGAAAGTGGCTAAATCACACAAAGAGTTCATAGCTGATGACATTTTCCCAAGCCACACAATAACACCTGTGACTTACTTTTTAATAAAGAAAAACACTTTTAAAAAATGTTTTTTTATTCTTTTACCACCATTTGAAACTGGACTGGCCTGTAATGCCTTCACACCCCATAAGCACTTCGAGGGTGCACACCAGGACTTCCCCAAGCACTGCCACGGCACAATCACCTTTTTCATTTGCCCATTAAAACTTGCATTCTGAAGCTTCAGATCTCCAGCCTCTTCTCTGTTGCTGGAGGTTGGATGTATTAATAAGTTATGGCCTATGTATAAATCATTTCACTGTTAAGTCCCCAATCCAAACCCTAGCTAGGGTGAAATATGGCCTGTGCCAGTATGGTCGGGAGGACAAGCAAGGACTGGATGACTCCAAGAGCCACGGAGGATTTGGGACCCAGGTTAACAGAACTGGAAGCAGTGCTATAGAGGATCTTGTCTAGAACTGACTGCTTTGAGCTGCACCATTGAGAAAATCGGATGGCTAGAACAAATATATGGGGTGTCACTATAAGACATAAAAAACCGTGATGTGAACACGCTGCCGTTCTCAAGGTAAAAGGGATAGTTTATTTTTTGACTCCAACAGTTATAGATTTCTAAAAGTGACAGTGGATTGGAGGGTGACAGTGCCACCTCTCCGATGACACTGGACAAACTAACAGTCCATCAAATTTCTCTTCCTTTATAAAAGAATGCCAAACAATAAGTTATTTACAGAAACTGTGTGAGAAAGTTTGTTACAAGAATGTAAACATCAGAAGGTTTAGAAAATCTTCAAAAATCAGGGCGACAATGGGGTGTACTTTGTGCTTGTCTGATGCTCAGCAGGTGTATAAAAAAGTGATGCTGGAAGGATGGAACAGTGCTGTGTCAGTGGAAATCCAGCAGGAGGATGTGCTTAATGAAGTAGATTCTTTACAGCTTCCTAGTAATGACCCGGAGCATCCTGGAGCATGAATTCATGCCTGGCAGAGGTAGACTGCCACTGTAGGCAGCTGTGAGCAAGAGAGGGTGGAAAGGGAAAGTTACTCTCCACTGATCACAATCTTGTTCTCACTGGTCTCACTGCAGAACTGGACTCCTGTTAAGGTGGCTGGAAGGTTTGCTGTGCCATTCAGGCAGGGTACTTTTCAAAATATTCTTAGGTGAAACAAGAGCTGGGCAATGGTGAACAGGGCACAGCTGGATTTTGGATACTGTGAGTTGAGCTGGCCTGGCTTTGCCTTGATTAAAAATATTATGATGTAATTTATTCAAGAGGAGACAGATTGACAGGAACAGGATTTAATTAATCCAAGTTTAAATCCATTTTGTATTCCCAAGTTGCACGAACATAGCAAAAAGGCACTTATTCAGAAGGAAAAGGAATCTGCTCAACAACTGTGGACATATCCCAGTAATATTTCAGGGGAGTTCCCTTCTTTCCCCTCTGCTTTGTACTTATTTTTGACAATATCCTTTCCTTGGAAACCAGGTTATGCACATAAGTGGATCATCACGGTTGCTTCTTCTCCCTCAAATTGTTGGTTGTCTGTCTCAATTTGCAGGTTAATGTAAAGTAGGCTTACCCACTTTGTTCTTTAAGTAGTTTCTGCCATCCTCAATTCCTTTTGGAATTAACTTTGAAGTTATGGAAAATAATTTCATAAAAGCAGTATTACCAAAAATTAAATGAAGAACTGTTGAGAGGAAAAGCCTTTCCATTTCTGCAGCATTTTTAATATTATCTGCAGACACTCACTTGTGTTATTTGCAGCAGGCTTATCACTGAGGACTGGGGAGGTTTAAGTAAAGAAACAACCTGCTTAAAGAAATAAATCACTTTACCCACACATACAAAAAGTTGTGAAATCTTGTGGTAGCAGAGTTAGTATTTCTCCTCTTCAGTTTTTGCTTCTGTTGTGAGTTCCATGACTGTGAGATTTCATCCTTTAAGACTTTTATGCAATTTTGTTTTGCATAAGCATATTTCACTTCATATATTGTGAACCAAATTTGGGCTTGGTGAGCTATGTGCCATTTCTTTTGAAGTAACTGGGCTATTAACTCTCATGGAAATGAGTAGTAAAACTAGATTTTTTGTCTTTATCTCTCAGAATGTGATCTCTGCATTGAAGAAGATAAATAATGAAGTCCAGGCACAAATAATAATGAAATCACGTAAGCAGTTCAAATACTTTGATTTATTCCTTGGACATTAAAAGAACCTAAACTCTGATTTTGGTGGTTCAGGTTTTTACAGCATTTTGCATCAGACTCATTAGTAAAGCTTTGTGCACTTGCAGCAGAACTTGCATCTTAAAGGCTCTGAACAGAAATGCAGTTAGCAATTTTTCCATCTACTTAGGAGAAGAGTCTTATGATTCCCAGAAGTCAATTTTTGTTTCCCTTTATACAGAGGATCTAAGAAGAAAAACATCCTCTAGCAATAAACTATCTCCTGTATTTTATGTAGATTTAGGAAAGCTAATCAAAGAAAAATACATTAAGTAATGTTACGGGCTGTAACCTTCAGAACCGTCCATCCCAAAGAACTTTCACTGCTTCAGTCCTGCTCCAGAACTGGTTTTAGTCCCCAGAAGCGAGCAGCCCCCCAGCAGAGTCCCCCTGTGCCCTCCCGCAGCCCGCAGCAGCCGCCGGGGCTGGTGCCCAGGACGCTGCTGGCAGTGCCCTGCCCTGCTCCTCCGCCCGAGCGCCCACCGAGCAAAGGGAGCGCGGTGGGCACAGAAGAGAGGACCTCACTTCCAGACCCTCAGATCCACACTGATGATCCCACTCCTTCTGGGTATGGTGGGTGGAATGATCCCCCTACACTTTTTTCACATTTAACAATGTTTCCAGCACTGATGGATTGATTTCCCCCTTTTAATATCCAAAATTCTGCAGGGCACCCGAAATGTTTTACTGGAGAAGCTGGACAGAAATGAAGAACTAATCGAAGAAATATATCTAATATTATTTAGCATTATTAAGTAATAGAAGGAAACATTCCTATTCATACTGAGTGTAACCCAAATCTTTTAATTCATATGAAGATACTGAAATTTCTTTTTGTCTCAGAGATTGTAATTTTTCTGCCACAAAGTCCAGTCTAGCTTTGGTGGGCTACAGCCTCTCTAAAGCCACACTGGGAGGGAATAAAACGTGAAGGAATCTTCCAGTCGGCCATGTATCATAATTATTTTAAGTACTGCCATCTTCTGTAATTAATACAAACTGCAAATGAAGTTGTGCACAATTCCTGTTGTGAGAGAGGAGAGCAGCAACTGATGTAATACCTCCTGGAAAGATTACATTATGAGTATCTGATGTGAAAAGATGCAATAAATTATATATTTTTCGAGAAATAAAATGCTGTAAGATTCAGAGTAAAAATCTGTGTAGGTTTGGCCATTAACTATACTCCCCTGCATTCTTATGTAACTGCCTTTTTACACTTTTTGAGGACACCACTGTAAAAGCAGAGTTTCTTTGGGCTGAGACAGAGAGAGCAGAGGGGTTAGAGGTGTGAGTGTGCCATTACTGTTTTTGTGGTTCCTAAGAAAAAAACAGCAGTACCCTTAGGCACTTTTTCTCTAACAATAGCAAGATGTCTGTTGTGATTCACTGGGGAATAACTGCTTTGGGATGTTTCAAAACTGGTTTTTAAGTGAAGGATGAAAAATTTTTCTTTCCAGAGATGCAATGAATCTAGCTGACATTTTAATATCTTTGTTAAAAGGCACATGAGGCAGATGAAGCAGTAATAAATATCCATGCAGAGAAAGATCATGCATATCTGTGGGATGTTATCCAGTTAAAAGCATCTTTGAAAAATAAGTGGAAATACATTGGTTTCTCCAAAGCTTTATTTCTGATTTATTACTGAGACATTTTTGAAAATTACTATATTTGACAAAGTGACTCAAACTGAAGGGAAATACATACAAACTAGTTTTATTTCTAACTTTGATTACCAAATGTCCAGAATACTGCTTGAAGAAACATTTTGTTCTCTCTGCCTTCCAGCAAAGTGTAATCTCTTCTAGGTTTGAGGTATTTTGACCTCGAGCTGGTGCCTCCTCAACAGCCCTCTCCTCAAACAAATTCATTACTTTCCCCTATGCATAGAAAATATGTATTTTTATAATGCACTGTGCATACAAAACCCTAGGAATCACAATAGTGATTGTGCAAAATGGTGTAAGGTGTAGTGGTATAAAATCAGAGGAGATACAGGACCATAGACCAGGGGATGCTTTGGTAGAGTAAGGCAGGTGTAGGGTCTGGGTGATTGCAAGCAAAATAAACTGGAGCACTTGGGAGCTGTACTTTTGAAAGAGACAAGGTGTTAACAGGGGAGGTGTATAACAGCATGAAAAACAATCATATTTGTATCTGGAGTGACAGCAGCATCCTCTGATGACAGTGAATCCTCTGATGGGAAAAAAAATCCCAAGTTTCACCTCTTGCTGGTCTAAGGTCTGAGAAGCACAACCCAAAGGTCAGAGATTGGCTTCAGCGCCAGGCCCAGATACCAACATCAGCCCCAGAAAGGGACTTTGGGATGATTAGGGTGGGTTTGTAGCTGGTAGGAAACAAAGAGAGGTCTTTCAAGAGAGGAATATAAACCTGAAACTATACTGCCAGGTCTTGCAATAGTCCAGGAAGGAGGTAGAAGCCGGTGCAGATGCACAGCTGGAAACAGGCAGAAGTGGTTTATTAGGAGGTAGATTAATGGGATTCATTCAAAATGCAGCAACTAGCAGGGTAAAGACCATTATCCAGGTGAGGGTGACTCCAGAGGGGCAGGCTTTTCTTAAGATGTGCAAGAAAATTATTTTAAAAAGTAATGAATAATGATATGACAGTGGGGATGTACCATTCCTGTAATTGCCAAATGTACTGCTCCTTTCTGGGTGCTGAACTCAGGGAAATGAACCCATCCCAGCTCACAGCGAGGGAAAGGGAATAGACTTATCTGAATGAGATTTCAAATTGGCTAGTGTCAGCAAGTGGTAATGAAATGTGGAGGTGATAATAGATACCATGATAAGCAATCTGTCCAGGTAGAAGGAGATGAAAAAAAGACAGTAGGACACAGACTAAACTTTCTGATTTACTTCAGCCACTTTATACCATGCTAATGTAGATGAAATGGAGAATTAAACCTCCACCGTATGAAGCAGTCATTTTCAGAAAAGATAAACATTTCCTGAGGGACAAAAGGAGATCTGAGTATGGCAGTAGAGCCATCAGTAGGGACTTCAGAATAATTGGAAACCAACCATATTACTGTACAAATGAAGACAAATAGGGCACTCCTGTCTGGAGCATTACATAGTGCCAGGAACACCTGGTTGGTGGAAATACCCTTTGACCTGCCTGAGAGAAGTCCTACAGTGAAGTTCTTGCACCCAGAATAGGATGTGCTGTAATGTGGTGTTACATCAGGAGGCCAGAAGGATGTAAGATTTCCCCTGCTGTCCTGCAGATGCAGGATAGCTCAGCTGGGATTGGTAACTTGTTGGTAACTAGTTCAGTTGCAGCGGTAACTTGGATGCACTGGTAGGGTGGCTTGCCTGGAGGGTGTGTTTTCACAGACCACCTCCTGCTGCTCTGCTGCATTTGACAGCAGCCAAAAATAGGTAAAGGCAGGTGAACTGATCCCTCATCTCTTGACACATGTGAGACAGAGCACAAAGGCAAACCGCAGTGTGATCCGCTAAAGGTCACGATGCTCTGCAGATAAAGCTGATGTTCCAGCTGCAGCTCCCCTATCAGCCAGTAGCACCTGCTTCCAGAGCACAAGACCTACCAGTGCCAGAAGTCTTTGGTAGCATTCACTGAGTTTACTTGTTCAGTTAAGATTTCCATCTTCTGCTACCATTGAACCAATGGTTGAACCATTTTGCTCGCCTTTCTCAATTCCATTCCATCTCTTGCTTTGAAGACTGCAAGCAGCCAAACCAAAAACCTTCTCCAACACTGAAACTAGTGACTATAAGCTATGTTTGAGCTGCAGTTGACAGGCCTAGGTCCACACTGCAGCTGTAACTGCAGCAAGGAGGTGCCAGTATTTTACAAAGTTGGTTCCCACTGCAAAACAGGGAGATCTGGTGATGTGTTCTGCTTCCTGGACCTTGATTTCGTACACAACATGCACACATGCCAGGTGTCATGGCAATTTCAAAATCAGATTTTCCTCTCAGTTAAGAAGGCATATGTACACTACCTTAAGTGAGAGAAAGCTGGCAGGAAATCAAAGATATGGTCACTCATCTCTCAGGATTCCTTTTAAATATTTTCTTGGTGAGCCAGGCTGCAGTGGCTGTTATCCAGGTAAGCAGCAGATAAACCAGATGGATTACCTCTGAAGACATCAGCAGTACAGTTGGATTAGGGAAGCTGTCTGCACACCTGCTCATTTCACTAACCAGCTCCTGGAATTAAAGAGCCTGGACATGTTCTAAAATGTTTATCCTCACTGTTAGACTCAGGTGCCAGCTTGTGTTTCCAAGTGAAGGGCAGTGTGACCTGCAGTCCCCAGTGTGGAGGTCAGCAGAGGTGTGCAGAGCAGGAAGATTCATCTGGCATAATCCCTGGAATTTAAAAGCAACAAGCATAGATTCTTGCTTAAGTATGGCATCCAAGATATTTAACATCCCTTTTCACGAGATGGATGAATAAACTTCCTGTGAGCAATTAACTGAAGGATGTTTTACTTAAGTCAAACAAGCAGCACTACTTCTTGTGACTCTCTTCTCTAGTTTTTCCCTTTCTTCCACAGTGTTTCTAAAAATGCCTAGGTTACAGAAAATCTATGGTTCTCCTTTAACAGAAACTGCATCTCTAGCACAGATGGTACTTCTGGCTATGGGATTGTTTTTTTCTCCCACAAACCCTTCTTTCCTCCTGCTTCCCTTTTTTTTGTGTCAGACTTTCAGCAAGTTTTTTGTTTTCTCTCTTTCTGAAGGATGTATCTTTCTTTCTCCAAGAGGAAGATCAGGGTCTCTAATTTATCTTTTGTTCTTCCACACATTCTCTTTATCCACTTTTGTTACTCTCTTTCTCTTCCTGACCCCCAATTCTTTGTGAATTCTGCCTTCAACACCTGATTTCAACTCTCTTTCAAACCAGCAAACAGACTCCTGTTTTTGATTTCTTACTGTCTTAATCTCTTCTCCTTAATGATTTTTCCTCTGTTGCCATCTCTTAATTAGACATTTAGAGGAGGTTTGGAAATATGGGGAAGACCATTACATCCTTTTTAAAGTGCAAAATAGTGCCTGTATATTCAAAATGAGGAGAACTACTGCAGAGTATGAGATAATCATGGTGCTGGGAGCAAAGAGATAGGAAAAAAGTCATTAACTACATTGATTACTTTGTGATATTAGCAAAAAAGTTGGACGTTAAAAGTCGGAAGTCAATGTGCAGACTTAGTCTCAGTGTGCACGGATTAATCCACTTACATCCAGACACGGTGTATCTGGCAGTCCATGACAGATGTGGACATTAACTGTGTTCAGCAGGAACATTTGGATCAAGCAGGCAGACATCAGGAGGTATTGACATACTCTCAGAACTACATCCCTGACTGGTAAGAAGCCCATACAGACCTGGGAAAGGATTTTCTCCAGACTGACATTAGCAGAGTGATTGAGCCAGAATGGGGAGAGATCACAAAAGATCTTTGCACGTGGACAAAGTAGGCAGAAAGTTATTGGAAAAGGGCAAAGATGGAATCTTTAAGTGCATGTTCTGCTTTAACGGGGATGAGGTTTCATGAATAGTGCAGAGGAGATGGAATATGAGCCCACAGCTTATCACATGTCCTACTGAAATCACATGTTTATGGTATTTTTTCTAGACCAAAAATCAGACTGGGTTGACACTAATACAATAGTAAAAGCATACAGTCTTGAAAGCAAATAGAAAATTTGAATACATTTTTCAATGAAAGGAAAGCTAAGGGCCATATGACACAGCAGTAGGGTTACTTGATAGATTCATGGCTATGTTTGATAGCCTTAGTTAGAAAAAGTATCGTATAAATGGCAGGAAAATACTGCAAATGCTTGGCAAAGGATGAGAACATGGTATTTTTAGACACAAAATTAATTTGCTAGCTGCATTTGGCATTAAATATGGCACTATTATTTGGACATCATCATATTATGGTTCTTTCACAAATGAACATAGGAATAATTCCTATCCAAGCTTCCCTCTGGAAACCTGAGACTTTACCTTATCTCAAGGCTGATTGAGATTGAAAAACTGATCTTAAGCAAATGGAACTTAAAGACAGGAGGAATATAAATTTTGCAAAACAAATTAATAAAATAATAATATTCAAACTTCCACCTAAATGGGTTGCAGTTCAAGTCTAGTTTGAATCTTCTGACGATGACAGTGAGCAGTCTCCTTGTGTCTCTTCTCATACAGCTCTTATGTACTCGTGATGACAGCAGTGACTTTCTGAGCCTCTGGGGCTCCAGACCAGCAGAGGCAGAGATGTGAGTAACAACAATCATGGAATTTGCCACATCTGCCAAGTGGTTTGCTTTGTTAGTGCTCTGCCATGGGCTCTGTGCATGCACCCAGCACAGTAAACTGGTGGTATACGCTGGACATCTTCATGAGAAGTGGAAGCCATCAAAACAGCACTAAGTGGATGATGGATATTCAGGTTTTAGACTAGTGTTTCTCAGGTTATTAAAGAAAATATCAACAAAACTGAAAAGAATCTGCAGACCATCCTGTAGTGTTGCTAATTTTAATATTTGCAGTCAATTAAAAACTACTTACATTTTGAATGCCCACTCACTGGTTTGCTTCTCTGCCATTCTGTTTCCTTCCTTTCAGGTACACCAATTTTGTTGTGGAGGGGTCTAAGTCCATGTTGTGTTTTTACAAACAGATAAAGAAAGGTATATTATGCTGCAAAGAAAGATGTTCTTGGGCTGATGGTTTCAATGACCCCTGCAATTGCATGTCAGCTCAGAGTGTCCTAAGCTCTACTTCAGAGAGACAAATGAAAGAGTTGAGATTCAGGTTTTCACTCATGATCTGAAGTTACCAATCAAAACTCCAAAATCAAGAAATGGGCCTTGGAAACCATGGAAATTTTAAAAGAAGATTGGTTGTCTTTTTATTTATTATTTAGACATACATACTCTATGTGAAGCAACCAGCTTTTCCTGGTCTTCTGAAATTATTCTGAAGGGACGTTTTACTGCTGTAGAAATTCCTGTCATTGCACACACTTGCCTCATCTTTCACTTCAGTATCAAACTTCTGTTTTCACTAGAAACCTGCCACTTACACCAGGTATCAGATACCCAGCATTTCAGGTAACCAAGCACCTGACAGTCCTGGGTGAGCACTGTGTGTGGAAGCCATCCTTGAAACATCCTTCTGGCTATGAGCAGCTCTCACCAGCAGCTCCTCTCACAGACAGTGGGCATTTGAGGCAGAAAGGGGTCTTTTCCACCTACCCACAGTCAATGTTTGTGTGAGGGTTTGCAATTATTGTTCTACGGCTAAACTGGTTACATCTCCCACTAAAATCCATGGCATGCAAAAGGACTTGCAAGAATCATTGTGTTGTTCTTAGAATATAATAAATAAGTCCTTGGTTGTCATTCTGAGGTTGTGTACTATCTGCACCATTTAACAAGTTTTGTGTAGCAATTCAATATCTGCATAGTATATTTCTGTATGTGCACATTATGCTTTCATTTATTTCTGTATATGTAAAGAAGCAGAAACCACAGTAGTACTTAACCCATCTCCCTCTTAGCTCCTACAAACCAATTCCATGTTTTTCACCATTTTTGTTTTATTTTGTGCAACAGCCTCTGCCATCTAGTTGTGTCTGTTTTTCTTGGGCTGTTGATGCCACAGGTTCTGTCACAGCGGAGATGGATGTGAGTTATCTGTAGGCAAAGTGCAAGCATTGATCTGTGTGCAGATGAATGAGCTGTGCAGGGGGTGTTGTATTTGTTGGCAGTGTGTCTGTACACAGTGGAGAGACCTTCCTTGGCAGCTTTCATAGTGCACAGCAGTGCAGATCCTACCCAGGGAAAACTGCTGGGCAGACCTCACTGTAGCCTTCCACCCTTCATTAATGTCACCAGTACTTCTTCCTCTTTTCTTATCTCTGCCTCTTCATCTGACCCCCATTTAGGTGAAAACTGCTAACCAGTCTGCTACATTTTGTCAAGATCCCGATACACAAAGTCCAAATACAAGGTCAAGTCACCCAAGGTTTCCTTCTCTTTCTTGACATACTCCTACTCAGGCTTTCATCTCTCCTGTGTTGAATGGCAGGGGATTTATGTAGATTTTAGCTTGCCAAACTCTTCTACACCAGTTTCAGACTGACCTAGCCAATAGCTAATTAATCTTCAGCAACCAAAGATGCAACTGTGCTCTGCAAGGATGACCTCTCCACAGTGAGGATCTTGTGGAGATGCATTTGCATCGTGGGTGTTTTTTAAGGACCATCAGATCCAGTGCACTCCAGCAATCCATAATTAGTCCTTTGGGCAAAGTCCCCCTTGGTTTGCAGAGCACTGCAGAGCAAAATTCTTCTTTTGAGACTCTTAATGGGTTCTGGAACAGAGCCACTGCTTAATCATTCTCTGTGATGGGCCTAAGACAGGCAGATTCCCATGGGCTGGGCTGCCTGGGTTCCTCTGGTCACTGCCCTTGGTGGGGCTGCAGCTGCAAAGCACACATGCAGAGCAGCACCCACTCCTCCCTGTGTACTCTGTGTGCTTCTCTCCCCAGGCTGAGGGGACCAGGACAGAGATTTCAGTCCATACCAGCATTTCCCAGTCAGTGATCCATGAACAGCAAGGCCACACAAAGAAACCTGTCTCATTTGCTGTGTTTTCAACCAAGGATTTGACTGTCTGGGATTTTGAGTTAACACAATGGCCTGTGCTCCACTGTTTGGGTATTGCTACTTTACATGTATGATGCTGGCAAATAAAGACCCATAAACTTGGCTACAATGAAGAACAATAAGGAATCAGGCAGAGTGCTCATTTTTCTGTCTTGACCTTTTGTACTTATTTCTATTGACCCATCTTCCTCTGTTTGCCAGCAGTCATTCTTTGTCTTCTAACCATATTTGATCACTTTTTTTCAGTACAGTTTCCTGTTTGATTTCCTTTTACAAAAACATGTGTACCCTGATATCGTCGATAACTACCACAATTCCAGCTGTCTGAGCACTGATTTTTCTGTCTCTGAACTTGTGAACCATATTAAAAATTCAGGATTTATTGCAGTTGTTTCAAGAACTCTTGACAGACAGATGACAATGGTTTCAGAGGAAATAACTCCTGTAGTCAGCTTGTCCTGTATTCCCCTTGGCACTCCCTAAGTTTGAGAATATTAAAAGCAAAAGAAAAATGGCTCACAGTTAAAGCAGATTAATGAGACTCTTGTATTTTTTTCAATGCATGGAAACTATATACAATTGAATAGCAGTACTTTCTCATTAGTGCTAAGCAAATCTATTTTGAGATTATTCCTCTTGGAGGAGCTGTGTGAACTACTCCCGTAACACCACAAATAGCTTCCTAAATACTAAATCACATTTGGATTGCCTCTGAAGAGTGTGGCAGAGGTGGGTGTCTGTATCAGAGGATGAACTCAGCATGTGACTGATTTATTGCAGGCAGCTCAGCTGGGGACAGTCACCAAGTGATTGTCATGTACGTGTCCTTCAGCAGGTAAGGGAGAACCATTTTGTCTCCTCGACTGGCCTGCTCCTACGGGACTGTTTCCCCCAGTCTCATAGGGATGATCAAGATTGCATCTCAGGGAGAAAGGAGAAGCATCCCATTCCCCTTTATCCAGATGATCAGTGAGAAGGTGTAAGAGCTCGAGTCCAACCAGGGCGCTGAAAAAGCCCATCTAAGGACCCAGGAGAAGTGTTCAGGAGATTCTGGATGCTGGCTTGAGGTCTTAGTCTGGTTCAAGAGAGCCATCTGTAAGACTCTGCACCTGAGCCTTTTATGTAGAATCAGTCAATAACATATCAAACGTGCCACTGTGCACATCCTTCCCTGCCTTGTGGTAATTTGCTGAAATTACAGCTTTTCGCAGGGAACGATCACACATTTTTAGGGCAATTCAAAATGAATAGTTCTGTGCCTTCTCTCTCAAAGTGATGACTAAGGAATGAGCTCTTTTCTTTAAGTATTTTCTCCTGGTGAGTCTAAATTAGTCCTCTCTGAGCCCTGTGTGGCTGCTGCAGGACTGACAGAGCTGACTCCAAGATTGGATCGAGCTTGATTCGGTTGAGAGGAGAAGGAAGGAGAAGTGAACTGCACAATTATGCTGCCCTGTGTGATACCTTACCTGACTGAGCAATAATAATGCATGTCCCATGAGCTGCACAGTCTTGTCCATCCCTGTGAGTTCAGAGTTCATGTGGATATTTATGTTCCATATAATTACCTCAGTGACTGCAGCAGAGGCATTTCCTAGGTCTGACTGTGCCAATGAGATGATATTCAAATACAGGGTTAGGAGGGATTTCTATGGTACAGGAATTGCCAAGGGAAAGCTCTTCAGTTTTGTCAACAAAACAATTGGAGTTTACTGAAATAAAATTTGAAAATGTCTCCAATAACCATTTTGATCAGAAATATCATCCTCAATCAAAGCTATATCTAATTTCTGCATGTGGTTTGTATTAAGTGCTTGAAAATGATTGTTTTTTGGCTGGAAATTAATTCAAGGCATGTGATAGATTTGAAATGTTGATTAATGTAAAGGTAGCAGATGCCTCTTTGCCCTTGCTGTCTTAACACTGCTCTCTTAACTGCAATGGCTCAGGCTTCTTTCAGCCTGAATTAACACTGTCTTACCCCACAGAGGCAGGATGTTCTGAAGAAAGCAGTGGGGGTGCACACAGGCTCTTGTGGCAGAGGGGAGTATGGGCACTACAGCAGATCTGGGGCTCTACTTTTATACAAAGAAAAATGGGTGTTTTAACTCTCCTGTGCCCTGTCCCACTCCATGTTCATTATTGTAACTGCTGTAAATGGAGATTGAATCTTCACTTTTTGGTATCCTTCAGTGCTATCAATTAAACCTGTTTTGTCTGATGATTACAGCTGCAGGTGCCTTAACAGTTTCCATTTACATTTACCTTTAATAGGTATCTTGTCTGACAAGGGTCCCAGTGGCTGTGAACAGCATATTTGAGCTTTTTGTGTTAAAAAGGATCAAAGACAGAAAAAAAAACCCAAAAAACAACAGCAGGGGCACAGATCTAGGATAGGAAAAGGTTACACCAGCAACTGTGTGAAGCCAAGCTGAAAGGAGACATAAGAGGAGAAAGTCAGTCCTTGGACAAAACAATCTCTGAGGAGTCAAATAAGGCACATATTGGAGACTTTTGCTGAATGTGACTGCCATCCTGGGATTCACCTCATCTTGCACTTTTAAATCCATCTCCCAGAGTTAAGCTATTGTCAGACTGATCAACAGATATGTGTGCATTGTACTACCAAGCCCTCTTTGTGCTGCCTATGAAATAACAGCAGGTTGTGTTCCTTCCTAAGGGGAGGGATTTTGAATTGGCTTGACTTGTCAGGGCTGGATTATTGCAATTCTTTGTTTGCAGGAGTTACCAACCATGTTATCTCTTGAATGCAGCTGATACAGGATGCAGCAGCTCACAGTCTTTTGGGCACTCAGTTGTTTCAACACAGCATTCCCTTTTTATAATCTCTCTGCTGGCTTCTGGTGAAATTTTGTGTCAAGATCAAAGTCCTGCAACTAGTACAGGCTATGTTGGATGTTACACTGGTTCTCTTTGCTGGTAATATGTTACTTTCTGCTCAGCAAGATCATAATAATTATTGCAAAGGCATGTGGAAGGACGGAGCGTCTGCTTCATGAAGGGTGTTTTGCCAAGGGCCTTCTGAATGCAAAAATCACAAAAAAAAGAGAGAAAACCACAAGCAAGAAGGCACAAGGAGTCAAATCTAAACAATTGATATATGAGGCCGTGATGGGAGCCAGTCACGCTGACTGATAAGGATATTGGATAGAATAAGGTTACTTTTGGTAAGATTATCTAATCCAGAACCTTGTCAAAGGGATGATAAGGACAAGAGGGAAGCCATAAACCAGAGACTCAAACCTGTCAGACAACTGCAACGGAAAAAAAGACAAGAAACTAACCTAAATGTGAGAAGCCAGCAAGAAAGCCTGCTTAGAAAGGGAAGATTGATAAAAAGAAGAAATTTTCTGCTGAAAAAATACTGCCAGAAAAGGCCTGCCAGCCTGGAGCCATGAGTCTGGGAACCAGAAACAGCCTTAAAAAGAGCTGCTGGCCTCTTGGAAGAACAGCCAGAGTACCTTCAAACTGGAGACATGGGAAGGAGCCATCCCTCCAGTCTCTTCAGACCCTCACAGTCTCTCCTCCCACCTGCGTGAGGCACTTATGCTCCATGTGTGTCACATCCATTTCTCATGTTTAGTACTGAGCTGACACCTAAAACTGCAACAGCTCAAGCACTGTGGGGTTATTAATTCATCACTATCCTGAAACCTCAGGATGTTTCCTCTTGCTGTATCTTTCTGATTTTCCTTCTCTTTTTATGTTTTGTACTCTTCTGCCACTTCAATGATTTCAAAAGTTATAAATATGTAACTCTGAAAGACAAATTTAGAAGGGAAAGGTCAAAATTACTCTCCTGTCTTCCCCATCGTTATCAGCTATTTATTCAGCTTTTACACCCTGCTGCCTGGTTTTGCCACAGCTCCTTCATTTGTGTCCCTGGAACCCAAAGTTTATGAGTAGTGACAGAGGCCTGTGACATTTAACTGCTGAAATCAGCCCAAATTGAATGCATTCAGTAAGTGCAGCAAAGGCTGAGACCCCATGGAAAGCTCAGAATGAAGTGCTCAGAGCAATTGTTCAGGTTTTGCCATGTGTGAAATGTATCTTTACCAAAGAGACCTTCATTGCCCTCCCCAAATCCTACCAAAGCACCTGCAAATATTGAAGCAAATGTCAGGTGACCTCTGCACTCTTGCAGAAAAGATCTTCCCTCACCTTCAGTACCACATAACTGATGACATGGAAGCTGAGCCTTTTCTTTGTAGACTACATTATTTTTGCCTAAATTAGGTCTTTCTCTTTGTGGGGGCAAGTATGAAAGCAATTTTGTACATTTGCAATTATTTTAAGCAACATGGGGCTAATGCTCCTTAAAGTGCCAAGGTCTGAAAGCTTGAGCTATTATTGCCAGAGAAACAGCAGGAAAAGGTACACTAGGACTGTGTCTTAACACATGAGCACAGTGTCTTGCTGATGAACAGGCTATTTAATTCTGAGAAAGATGTTGCCCTTTCTTGTACTCAGTTCTTCAGATTACTATAGAAACACAACTTATCTTTTCAGAGGCATGATCTGAGAGAAGAAAGAGAGAAGGAAAAGACATTGATGTATGGGAAGAAGGAAATAGCTGACTGCTGCGTATTGTCTTAAAAAGTGGTCTACATATTTATTGTTTCAAAGTTATCTTAAGATGGTTCTTAATGCCTAGCAAGTTATTATCTCCCACTCACAGAGAGATAGCCACTGACTTTGCTGCAATCATCTGAAGTAGATTGACCATGGATGATTATTTATTATATTTCAAAGTTATTTGGCTTTATAGCCTAGCCAGCACAGAAACCACTACTCTACATTTGAATGTGTATTGCTTGTATATGAGATAGTAAGATTACATGCAGAAAGGTGCAAAATTGTGTAAACAGCCTGAAACAGAAAAGTAGCTTATATGCTTGAATGGACTAAAACCAAAACAAACCAGTAGTGGCATTGCTTTTTTTATTGTGTATGTTTGTTTTAAAATTGCCTGCCAAAACATAGAAATTATATTTTGTATTCCTAAATTTAATGGAAATTAAAATTCAGCCCTTAACTGCAGAGTGGAGCTGGCACTCTTCCCCCCATCCGTGCATCTCTCTCACAAAACCATTCAGCCTCTCCAGTCCCATTGTCAATCCCAGTCAGTTCTTTCCAGAAACTTCCCCCCAATGTGCGTTACCAAAGAAGTGAACTTAATTCTCTGTGAATTATAGAGCATGGGCCAGGGCTGGATGCCTTGCAAGAAGACTGATTTTTTCCAATATAGGGTTTTGCAAAACTAAGTCCAAAACCAGTAAACTACGGGTCAGTTCTAAAGGAGGCAAGACTAGACTATCTCCTCTCCATATTCTGGATTTTCTTTCTCTTTGGCCTTGCAGTCTCAACTCTTTTAAATTAATTTATATTATTTCAAATAAATATCTTACTCTAAGAAACTTGACCTACTTGCCAGATACCCTCTTTCTGTTCTCTGCTGTTGCTTTAACATCTTGTGGCATTCACATTCTCTGAAAAATCCCTTTGCCCGGGGTTTTTCTCCTGGGAAGCTGAAAAGCAGCGAGAGAGGCCTCAGAGAAAAGGAAAACAATTCTTATCTCATTTGCTTCTCCTGTGTTGTGCTCATGTGGAATGTGTTTGGAGATTGTTTACCCACAGGTGATTGGGTAAACTGTGTTTACCCAATCTGTGTTACTCACTCTGCTGTGAGTTGTTTTGACTCATTGGCCAGTCAGGGCCAGCCAGCTCTTTCCAGGACCCTGGAAAGAGTCACGAGCTTTCATTATTATCTCTTTAACATTCAGTAAGTATATTTTCTCTATTCTTTAATGTAGCATAGTATTCTTTAATGTAGTATAATATAATAAAGTAATAAATTAGCCTTCTGAGAACATGGAGTCAGATGCATCATTCTCTCCCCTCATTGGTGGACCTGTATTTTCCAATACCTTCTCTTCCTTCTTCCATTAGGATGTAAGGAGGAATTAAAAATAAAGACTTTGAATTGTTTTTATCTAACATTTAGTTGCATATTTATGCTTTTGTTAGATACAGTGACTGCTCAGAAATTAGTGTTCTCCTTTCCATTTAGGGCAATTGTACTGTACCACATTATCATGTATGCCTTGGAGATGATTTGCCAAACAAATTTAGATGACATAATGACAAACACAAAGTGTCACCTAATTCAGCCACCATTATAACTTTATTTATTATTCTTTATTTTATTCTCACTTTATAGAAGCATATGCCATTATGTTTGTATGTAAGGGCTGTAGACAATCCAGAGCTGACGCCCTCAGAGCAGTAACTGTCCTTAGTCAGGTACAGAATCAGAATCAAGAGCACAGAGGAATGAGAAGCCAAGGTGCCCTCCAAGCTAAACCTGTATCTATTTCTTAGGTCTTCCTAAAACTGGAATTCATAACATAAAAATGTTACCCATTCTGACTTAGGTACAGCAGCACCTTCTTGCTGAGATTGTTTTCAATATCATCAGGAAAATAATGATTCTGGCAGGGTAGGCACTCACACATCCAGAATATGCATCAATAGTAGGTTTCTAGTGACAAAACTTCATCTGTTAAAAAAAAAAATCACACTGGTCTAGTCCTAAGTCTGTCTGATGCAATTGCTCTGGGACGTGAAAACAGTGAAAGACAAACATTACTCTAAATATATTCTGACAAGAAAGGTTTCTAATCATTCAGGAGAAGAGATAGGCATCACCATCTTAGATTATGCAATACAAAACAACAACAACAAAACAGGGAAGAGAAGTTATTTCCCTAGGAAAGGCACCTGAACATCTTTTCATTGTTTAACATGTACTACTGCATTTCCAGATTCATCTGGTAAATAATGATAATGAGTTCCCTGGACTACTTGTACCCTATTACCCTGACAAGAGTAGGGTTTTTTTAGTAGTAACTAATGTGGCATATAAATGAATAATTTCCATAGGATCACCCCAAAGAAAATCACAGTTTAACAGCAAATGTTATTATAAAATTCTGGATGCAAAAATTTCTGTTCCTTAAAATCTAAAATTTTAAGGAACAGAAAGGACCATGCAGATAGTGAGAGAAGATCTGGAAGTACAGACACCTCTTTTTGTGCTCTTGTTCAGGCAGATGCAAACATATTTCTGGTCTGAGCCTGGAGCCAGCCCTGTGCTGTGCCAGGGCAGGTGCAACTCTCATGGCAGGATGTGTGAGCCTTATCTGAACTGTAGCTGTGCAGCTTCTTCTTGGACACAGATCAGCCTGACCCCTAGCTACATGGTAAAGTTGCTGAGGGGCACACAAGGAGCAGAGACAGATTTCCTGACCTGTGATTCACATTCCAACTGATAAATCACACTGTCTCTTCTATGAGGACTTTGGCCATGCTGTGAAAAATAAAAAATTACCTGGGTTTTATTGTATTGGTTATGGAAGGACAGTTTGCTTTGAACATGGGGTATATTGGGAGGCGATAGAACACTGAGTATGGAGAAATGTGCTATTATTTAAATAATTCCAAGACACTTGGATTCCAAAACACAAAACTCTTGGAAAAGAGTTTTGAGAAGAAAATCAAGTTAAAAATTATAGCAATTCCACTTCAGAGCAGGTGAGGAGAGATATTATTTCTTATAGCAATAGACTATGTAATTGTGCTATTATTTAAATAACTCCAAGACGCTTAGATTCCAAAACACAAAACTCTTGGAAAAGAGTTTTGAGAAGAAAATCAAGTTAAAAATTATAGCAATTCCACTTCAGAGCAGGTGAGGAGAGATATTATTTCTTATAGCAATAGACCTTGTGTGCAGAGGTTACTTCTCCATTTGACTGCCTGATGCAGCTGGAAACAAAGACCAGCACCTTCAGGCAAAAGCCCTTTTGGTAGAATGAAAAACACACCCCTTTTACCCATTTTCCTGCTGGTTTAATAGGATTTTACCATGCTGTCAAAGGCCCACCTTCCTTATATTCTTAAAGGATCACATGCATGACTCCTATTTAAACAATTCATTTCTTGAATATTTTACATCAAAGCCTATTGAATGCTAGTGAGGCATTCTTAAGCCTCAGGCAATGGAGTCCCATCTTCTCAGCAGTCTCAGAAACAAGTAGATTCATTCAGTAGCAGTCTTTGCAGTGAATAAAGACTGAACAGCATTTTTTTTCTTCTACAGACAAACAAAACCCAGCAAACATTATATCTTAATATTCCAGTCTGGATATTTCATACTCTGGCCTACCAGCAAAAATGGAAAGAAAAGGTCTAAAGGGTTCTTCTTCTTTGCCAGCAGGTATTTGAAGATGATTGTCCCTTTCCAGCTGCTGACTGAGACCTGTGAGTGTGAAACAAAGCTCTGTATGAATCAGACCCACTAGGAGCCACGCAAACCAGGGTGTGAGGATGTACACTGGACTGACTATTCAGTAAAGTGAAAAAAAATTGAGGAAATACTGAGTTTCTAGCATGTCCTTCAGTGGAAAATTAAGGTGAGGCTCAAAACATCTAATTCCAGAGCTTCTGGATCAACAACTGTAAGTTAAAATGCTACTGCATTGGTGCACAAATCAACTAGTCTGCTGCAGCCCAAGTCCCAGCTGGCTGTACAGCCTAATGCTGCTAGGATGACCTTTTGCAAGTCTTCATGTATCTCTTGAAGATTTCACCAGTCAACATACCTTTCTGATACGGGGAAATTTGGAAATTCCCTTGCAGGTAGGATGGCAGTTACTCCCCTGGCAAAAAAAATCTCCAAAATGCATTTATATAAAAATAAGACAATAAAGACCCATAGAAATGTTAAAAATGTTTAATGGATAAACAGTAAATAACAAATACCTCTTATAGTTGCAACAGGTATTACAGCTTTGAATTACTAAATGTGCCCAAACAGTGATCTAAAGCCACCTCCATGAATAATGTTGAATGGACTGCTCTTCTACAGGTTTAGGAACAACAGACTACTGTGCATTCTTTGTTTTTAAAATTAAATTTGGAGAAACTTTATTATGGTTTTTTCATATTTAGCTGAAAACAGACTGAAATAAAAGTGAGATGATCTTTATTGATACAGGAATCAAAATATCAAGGGTTAAGAGAATGGAAAGGCAGAGTATGGAAAATGCTAATTTGTGCGCTCAGCCAAATTTTATTCAAGGATAGTATAGAAATAAAAAGTAATAAAAAAAGCTTACAGGCAAAAACCATTCTGCTAGCTTCCCTGCTAATAGTGGGGAATGTAACTTGCTTAAAGTTTGTTTGATATTTTCTGAAGGTTTCTTCAGATTTTTCAGACTTTTTAAAAATCTCAGTGTGTTGAGGCCCCTCCAGCAGTGTTTGATAATGCAATGATGTTGAAACACAAAGCTTGTGGCATGGATTCTGTAAATTCAAGTACAGAGACTGGATTAAGGAGGACCTAAAATAACCATTAAAATGTCCTTAGTATACTCATCTGTTTCAGTCTCTGTTCATGCTGTCTGTGATGCTAACAATGTATTCAAAAGACCAGGTTACTGCTGATCTATGGCTGTTGCAGAGATCAGTGAATTACACGCTGCTGAGCATTGCAGGATATTTTGTGAGGATTCTTTTTGCTAAGAATAGAGTGAAAAGTAGTCATGGTTTTTGTTACAGAGATGATCTGGATAAGATGGTCTCTGTAAAAAATTGCTGAAGATATACCTTATCCCTGTGGTGACAAGAGAGCATATCTGCTGTCTGGTTCACTTGCTTTTTTGGGCACGCAGAGAAAGCCTCCCGCTATTGCAGAGACACGTGGGTGAGGACAGTTTCATTTTGGCTAAGTTGCCATAGGGATTCTGCAGCTGGAGCTGCAGGAGAGCAGGTTGTCACTTGCCATTAGCTTTGTTTTTATCCTGGGGACCAGTGTGCATCTCAGATACTGCCTGGTTAACTCCTCTGCTGCCAAAGTGGGAAGAACAGTACTTAGTTGCTGCCACTGCTGGAGCTGACCTGGTCATTTGTGTCTTATCAAAAATTCAAAGAAAGAAATGTTAAAGCTGCAATAAGCATTAGTCAGTCAATGTACTTGAAATTAGGAAACTGTTGCAGCCAGACCTATGGCATTCATGGCCAGGATCCACTTTCATTTAAGGCCATGAAGTGCACTGGAATTACATGTTATCACAAAGAGACCAGGGGATGATTAAAGTACTGTACTTGCTGTCCACATTATGAAAAATGCTAGTATGTCTTTATATTATTTTATTATATTAATAACTGCCCATTCTTAAGGTAGATTTGAAAAATGCTGCTTCTGGGTATGCTCCAAGGCATGTATCCTTCTCCTATGACTGGTGAGAAGTATGCCCACATAATCTGGAACACAGATTTACAAGCTGCTGAAAGAAACAGCTGCTGAAATTAAATGACAATGGTTGGGCTTGCCTTTTACTTTACTCAGTTTATTTTATAGTGGCTGACACTCAGTGCTTTGTGTGTTTCTCCAAGACAGGGATGGATGTACTGGACATAACATAGATAACAAAGGCTGGGACTGAATAATTGCCTGTGTTACAGAGAAATCCAAAAGAAGGATGAAATTGCAAGTATTTTGTCATCAAACTAATGATTTGTTAATTACTCTACTTGGATGGAGTATGAGCAGCCCAAGTCTATGTGGATAGACCAGTAAACCCAGAGAATGGCAAGGGATTTTGGCATGCAGTGCACTGCTCTGAATGATATAAACAGCACAATTTTCAGAGATCCTTTTTGTAGTAATGCTTGTGAAACAGTCCCCGCTTCTTCTGAGACATTGTAAAAGGAGATAAAGCAAACGTAGGGCAGGAGCTCTGAGCAGCCTCTAGCCTAAACACAGGAGATGGAAAATCCAGTGCAGGCTTTTGGCTGAATGGAAAGAGAGAAGGTGGCACTGATATTAATTAATGTTTTTAGTCTCTTGCAGAGTACATACTGAAAACCTGAAGAGGACAGCCATTTCTCTTTAAAGACAACTTTAACACTTAATGGAAACAGTAACACAGGCTATGGTGAATTCAATGATTCAGAAAGACAGTGTGAAGCAGCCCCTGTTTGCTCCAGAAGAGAGTGCCCCCAAACACATACCTCCCATTTCAATTCTAATGAAGACTTGAATTTGCAGGAGTCCAAACTTAAGGCTCCCATTTTTTCCATCAGTAAGGGGCTGTATAAGCTTCTTTCAGAACCCTTACCTTTGGAGGAATGTGTGGTATTATTTACAGCTGGAGAGTTATACAGGAGAAATACGAACATCAGTCTTTCTCCTGCTATACATACTTCCTGCTGGTTTCCTTCACACGAGGTTTAGCAACCGACACAGTACATTAAAAAATCAGATGGCTCCCCTTAGGGCTATCACATGCAGTAATTAAATCAAACACACACCAGAGTCACACAGGGGATTTGACAATGCATTTGAAACCACTGTGCTTCAAATACAGGCTATTGCACATCAGTTCAGGCTGATCACAATTTTTTTTCCTGTAGAAGTTTGTTCCAGGCATCCTGTTGGCATTTAAGCATATGCTTTACATTAAGAATGTGGAGTTCTGCTACAGGAACACCAAGCAGATGAGATCCTCTATACAAAGATGGGACAGCCTCATGCTCCGAAGTCCTTGCACTCATAGAGGATTTCAACCACTCCTTCCAATCCACACCTGTTGGACAGACCACATAACAGGGCTGTGTGCTCCTTTACTAGTCTGTAGCCAGCATCACTTGGATGAAGCTCCAGGAAAAGGAGAAAGGAACAAGGAGCTTTTATGGCCCCTGAACAGGCTAAGCAGCATTCAAAGCAGAGGCAGACTTTTACCCTTTGCACCCAGCTAGATCTTGGGTCAGGAGCAGGACTCTGGTCATCCCTAAGTAGTGTGGCATGTGGCCTCCCGTCCTGTCAGGGTTTGTTAGTGGAGACGACAGCACAAACCATGAAATACTGAATAGTTGTAAAGTGAGCTACTGAGAACCTGACTGCAATGTAAATGATACAATAAACACATTGGAGAGGTTCTTTCCTCACCCCACATAAATGCAACTCAAGTGAAATATTATAGTTTTAAAAACTGACTTGCAAATATCTTTCTGCATCAATATAATGCTTTAGAAGTGAAACATAGCTTTGGGGTAACAGTGGGAGCTCCCTCTCCCAAACAAATTTAATGCCAAAGCAATATATCTGAATTTTGTTGCAGATACACTATGAAGCCAATGTGCTTTCTTGAATGAAAATCTAGTTATGTGATAAAATTCACCTTCACTTAGGAGAACACTCTAACAAAACTGAACAAAGTTTCCTCACGTTTTCTGAGCTGGAGCTGTAGATACATGTTCCTTGTGTTAGTGGTTAGACAGGATGGCATCACTAACCCACATGTCCTGGAAGTTATCACTTGTTCTGAAGGACATAATGTGTGCTCATTTCAAAAAGGCTTTTAATCTCTGAAGTTATTAAGGAAGACACAAAGTCCAAACCAACATTCTCCACCACAGGAGAATGGGAAAAGAGGTTACAGACATGAGGAAACTATATTTTCCTGTTCTGTGGTTCTGCTGGCTCTGATAATGTGTGCTGAAATTAAGCTTATCTGGGGGTGATGCACAGGGATGTTAGGATGCTCTTTAAACCTGTTTTGAATAATACCATTTCCATTCTCCACCAGCATATTTTTGGCAGCTTGTAGACACTGCCAAGACCTGCACAGCACTGTAGTAGGGGTCAGTAAACATACATACTCCCTAATTATTTCTGCTTGCTCCCCCGAGGCTTCCTCAATGCTTGTGCAGTTTCAGTACAGAACTACTAGTAAGAAATGGACTCCACCTGGATCAGCTGCTGGCTACAAATTTCACTCCTGCCTTGTGATCCATATTAATGAATATTTTGGCTAGCAGCAGCAGGCACAAAGCAGAATATCTTTTTCTTTTTAACCTTCTCGTATCTTCTGGGAATATGCAGCTATTTATAATCCTGACAGATGTTCCAAGCAACATGTATTAATCCTCCACCAATAACTTTACATGTAGAGAGTGGGATCATCCCTGCAATTTGTACCAAGTTTCCTTACTTCTTGATTTATCTCTTATTGTCATGGATTGAAATGTGTCCTTTTAAGCCAGTGCTGCTCATGCAGTGACTGTGAAGGATTGAAGGCTCAGGACCCCCAGTGCAGTTGCCCAGGGTGCCAAGAGTCTAAACATATTCTACCGCATGAGTCTGGCTCCACACAATGCTGCAACAAAAGTAAAAACTTCCCTTTTCCCTAATAGCATCACATTCTCAGGAAGGGAGGCAGTACCTTCTGGAGTGTTCTGTGAACAGTGACAACCCATCAGGACTTATAGGAGGTCTTCAGCACTGGGCATTTCTGCCATGCCTTGATTCAAGGATCACTGATGCCCTTGGGTTTTACCTGCTGGGGCAGTCTTGATAACAATGACAATTTAAAAATTAACAACTTTGACATATGAGTTTCTTCATCGGGCTAAGCTGGAACAGAGGTCAGCACTCTCTTTTGAGCCATAGCTGTATTTTAATCATAACACCTCCAACATCATGACTTGATTAATAAATAATTGATGTGTCTGTTATACTGTTTTGCCTTTGATCTTTTCAGAATGGAACATAATTCAAGATATGCAGTGTCTTGAGACATGTAAAACTGAGGTATCAGTGAATACATATTGACAGAAAGATGGGGCTTGACAGAATCACTAGTTTTGCAGAGAAAACAATTACTGTAGTATGGAAGTTTGAAATCATCAGTTGAAATGTCCTCAAATGAAAACTCTTTTTACTCATAGTTGAAAGAATTCTTCTTGATAGAGCATCAGCAGACACCTTTTTTCTTTTAAATCTTCTCATCATCTCTACTGAAAACAGATTTAGCTCCTACCTCTATTCTAGCTCAGCAATAACTCTCTCTTTTTAAGTTAGTCCTCTTTTGTACAAAAGCAAAAATCACAGCCTCTTTTTCTCACATCAGTCCTCTGAGTCATGCTGAGTTTAAAGGGTCTAATCCAGAGTTCTGAACCTGCCTGAATACTCTTTCTTGGGCAACACCTCCATCCTCCTGGTCACATGTAACCCAACCACCATCTTGGATCTCTTTACTCTGAAATGTCTCATTCAGAGCTGGACTTTTGCATATATAACCTGTCACCACACACACCATATCCTCACTCTTTCACAGGAACAAAAAAAGAGCCTGCCTCTCTGCTCAGTTCATGGTGTCAACTAACATCATCCTTCCAATCAACACCACCTACAGCTAAAAAGGCTTCTATACTTCTGAAATCCAGCAGAACTCTCTTTCCTGTTCCTTCTATAATATTGTCCTTTTTTATGATATATACCAAGGAAAAGAAAAAATAAAGCAGTAATTAAACTTCTGTATACTGCAATCTGTATACTGATATGGTGATCAACCTGATCTCTCTCCAGCCTACATTTCCAATTTTTTGAACGGCAACCTCACACATCAGAACAGAATATACAGGTCATAATTATGAAGCATGTGATCATCCCTTGGAATGAAATAACATTATGCAAAATCCTAGGGAATGGTGGGGAAGAGTCTTAGTAATTGGGCAAAGCCTGTTTTGCATTGAGGAGTGCTGAGAGAGCAAATCACCCACGCTTATAACTTACTCATTTTGACACAGGTGAATGGGCCACCTTCACTTAACCCAAAAAGGGGACATATATTTGTTGTTTATACATACTTGTGGCCTATATGGGCCAATAAACAGCCTGTTGATTGTGAACTGCTCATGCAAAGAGGCAAATTAAGGAGCCACCAGTCGCTGCACCCACAGATAGGGATACCAAACAGAAGCCTGAAGGTGGAACGTGATGCTCAGTATGAGGTATCAGTGAAATACTGCAAGTGGTTTCCACGCTGATTTTTAAATACTCAATTTTGACTACTAAAAGAATAACAAGCAAAAATGCTGTTTGTATGTCACAAGCACAAGGCATACCAGACTATGAGACCATACTAGAAGTAAAGAGCTGAAAAAACATTTTCAAGTGCAGAAGTTGTCAAAGGCGGCACAGATTTTTCTACAGATAAAAGCTGAGTATAGGTTGTGTAAGTTAAGTGCTAGAATGCTTTGAGAAAAACAGCAGCTGTTATAAATATTGACAAAGTAGCTGAAAGACATGAAGAAGAAAGAGGTCGGTCCTACATGGTCACTTACTTCTACCCAAAGGGTACTGTAAGAAAAAATGCCTTATCTACCAAGATTTGTATTGCTTTTCTCTCCAAATAATGTATTATTTATTGAAGTTGAAAGAAACGACAACACACTGGTGATAAATGCAATGAAAGATCTACCACCTGAAACTACCTTGCTTTTCTTTGCTTATCACTTACCAAACAGACATTTTTTTCTTGACATAGAGCATAGAAATGGGAGATTAATACATTTTCACTGTTAGTCTTAGTGGTTAATTGCATTCATTTTACAAGTAAATTAATTCAGCTCAGTGCAAACAGCAAATAATTTTTTGTTGCTGTCACTAGCACTAATCAATGATTAATTAGGATTATTAAAATTTGTTAGTGTGAAATTTTTTTTCCAATGCAGTTATCTAAATGCCAAATTTATTTTGCTGAGAGTTTGGCATAAGACTGAGACAGTTAAATGGTCATGGAAAATAAGCTGAAGGAAAAGTTTAAGCTGAGAAGTAGACAGGATTTCTTACTAGCCTTAGTAAATAGTCTATCTGACCACAGTGAAATTTAAATGCTTTTTACTTTTCTAGATTAAAATGTGATATTAAAGTTTAGTCCACAAATGTGATGACTCAGTTGCTGCATTCTGCTGCAGACTCAATATTTTGTTGATTTTCTTTTTAAATATTAAATTAACTTTCAATTCTATATTGACAAAAACCTTTTGTGATCTATCTTTCATAATTTATTGGAAGCTAGCAAAAAAAAACCCCACAGAAATTATATTGCTATGAGTATGAAACAACAATCAACTCAACCACTTTCAAAATAATATCAACCCCACATGAAAGAAAACCATTTCACCATGAATGTATCAACAGTTACATGTCCAAATTAAGGAAAGCAAAATCCTCCCAAAAGACTATGCTCTCTGGGAATGTGAATCCTGCATCATAGATGATGTCATGAGAGATTAAAAAAATCACTTAAAAATTGCTAGGATGTCATGTCCCAGTGCTGGAGACTGTAAATGGGGTAAAGCTGGATGCCAAGGCTGCCAGGCTCTGTTCAGGGGACCCCAGCACATGAATGAAGATAAATGTAGTGTAAGTTACTTTTTGGACTATGGGGAATTTAGTACAGATGAAAAGAAGATCAGTTCTATTTCAGTTCACAGTGGGATCTACAAACAAATGCCAGTTATTGCAAATTCATTGAGTCCAAACTCACACGTCTAACAAATTCAGTCTATGTCCAGGCATGTAGGCAAGTAAGTCAAGAATTTCCAGGTAGAACTAACCTGACTAGAAAAGACATCTCTTTGGAACAACTTTCATATTCTAAATATATAATGATAAGTAACATGTTTTGGTTACATACCTACAATGACATTCACCTTTCTTGGCCTTCTGATTTATAAAGAATATAAAATAACTTATCAAACCTCAGCAGTTTTGTATTCAAAACTGATACACTCCTGATAAATATTCTCTGTAAGGAATAAGTACATTCCTGTGATCCTCTATGTACCTTCTTAGAGAAATAAGCATACTAGTTAATACATTGATTTAACTGAGGATGTTGGTGGTAGAACATAATTTCCCCAGAAAAATAATCTGGAAAACAAACATGCCTAGAATGAATGGAAATGTAACTAAAAATTAAGATACCTCCAGAATGAATTGACTTTGTTTATTGGCAGCTTGAGGAAAGGTATTTATTTTCTCTTCTTCACCTTTAACAGATTGCTTCCCTTGAGGCCTAAATTCTAAGTAAACTGTTATGATACTGCGCAATAGATTTGTCTAAGCAACCAGCTGAAATTTAGCAGTAATTGCCTGTGGTGATATTTTTGTCAGATCTCATTTGGAGATCTCAAACTCTAGATTGTTCATCATATATTTCTGTCTGCAAAATCCTCTGCATTAGATACTACGGGAGTATTTAATCCATAGAATTACTGTTTTTCATAATAATGAGTTATAAATGAGAGCCTAATTACTCCTAATTCCTTGAAAATCCACTGTTGGTGATTATAATCACTAACGATTAGATTGTTAAACATTCATCATTGTCTATCTTTAGCAAACTTAATGAGAAATTATGGATCAAATCTCAGTTTCTGATCCTGCTGCCAAGTGCTGGTGGAAGAGAACCCCTGCTGGCTGTGAGCAGTGCCAGGTCACCACTGGCATTACCCCTTGGCACTGACATGGGATGACTGGGAGTCAGCAAAAGATGTGGAGGGAATATCCTGTGCTCCTGCTATTCACAGCCCACAGAACTGTCTCCAGGGACTATTTCTCCTATGTAACTCAAAGCCCTTTCATCCAAATCTGCTTTTACAAAGCCCCTGAACTTTCTTGTTTCATTATCAGGACAATGAGGAGATAAGCCACTTGAGAAATATCATCCATTTTGAAGAAAAATCACCCCGTACACATTTTAAATAATCTTTACCTGGGAATTTAAGTGGATGATTTGTGTAGAGGTAGATAATGACACTATCCTTTCCACTTGCTCTGTTGAAAGAGCTGTATCATCCAACAAGGCAGGAAATGTGGCAGCAGTCATTTCTTAAACCATCTCAATGGTGCTTTCAAGTGAACATCTTTCCAAAGTAGTAATTTCTTCCTGCTCTTTGTCAAAGTGCTTTTCTGCACCTTTGTCAGCTGCAATTGACTTTTTGGAATAGGAAGAGGCTGCTAAAAAATAATCTGGATGCAGTCTCAATAGCACCCTACACAATGGCACCTCTGGTAAAATGTATCTTGGAAAGAAAGGGAGAAATAAAAAAAAAAATACTGCACATATTCTATGTACATAATTCCCTCTGTATAGCTCTACATAAATTCATAACCTAGATAAATATGTATGTGTTCTATACATGGTTCCATTTAGATATATAGAAAGACATACCTAAAGAATATAATCCTGTAATGCACTTAAATGAGTTTAAGAACTGAGGAATCCCAGTGATTTGGACCAAATGGGTGAATATTCTATATTTAAAGTTTGCTGCTGAACTGGAACTGTGGATGCAAAAACCTGAATCAAAATTAATCACTACCTGTACTGAAAATAGGCATCACAAAGAAAAAAAGTGTCAATATAAAATACCAGACCACAAATATAGTGAGAAAGGTCTATGTCCCACTCTGTTACATGCAAATTTCAAGCCTCAGTTTACTGTTTGCTTCATTTTATATTTGGTATCTAAGCAACCCATAATCAGAATAGGATAAAAAGACATGTGACAGCTTAGTATAAATCAAGAAATAATTTAAAGCTATTCAGAAATGCATATTGAGTGACATTAGTGAAAACTGTGTTGATGAAAGATCTAATCTGAAATTCATTATGCTACACATAACCACCTATACTTAGGCATGAAGTCTATCTCCAGCAAGTGCTACTAAACAGTTTTGGCCTCTCGAATTTAAGCATTTTTTCTGGGAAGTAGAGATTTCTGTAGGAATATATGGACAGAGATATGGCCAAGTAAATGACAGAACTGTTCAGTGGTCTTCTGTGATAGCTTTTAATTTGCAGGTTTAAGAGTCCAGGATTCTGTGGTAGTTACTTCAGGTAAGTCCTACAAAAACAGCATTATAGTCCCGCCATTTCAATCAATAACAATATTCTCAATGATTTTAAACTATTAAAGCTACACAGAATTTTTTTTTTTTTTTTAGTTTTACCTCATAGTAATAATGGTGGCACTCTGGATTAATAAGCAGAATTGTTACTGGGCATTTTGTTTGAACTGCAGACTAGAAGCTAAACAGGACAGGAGTGGAGGTCCCATCCAGTTAATAAGCAGGCTTTTGGAAGTGAGGCTGTAATCACTGAAGTATCTTTAGGGTTTATTTCAACTGGACTGGTTCCCTCAACAATCTCTCTTCTTAAACCACCCCAGTCCCCAGACCAGAAAATGAGTGGAAGTGGGGACACAGCAGGCAGAGAGGGACTCTCCTTTGTGAGGTAAAATGGATTTATGTTGTGTTGAAGTGACCTTGGGAGGCACTCCAGCCTGAACCATTGATTCTCCAACAGAACTTCTGAATTGAAAACCACATGTTTAAAAACTGACCTCCTGTTTTAGGATTCCTGCTCAGCTCCAAACCAAATTTCAGATTTGCTCAGCAGTCATCCATAGAAGATGCAAGTTCTAAACATCACTAAGAACTGCTTCCAAAGTATTTAATTTCATCTCCCACATACACTATACAAATGTGGACCCACTGAGACTTCTTTCAGTTATTATATTTGGAATTTTTTTCTGAAACATGGTCCATCTGTATGCAGAGCAATCTGCCCCAATGGATTCCATGGTTTCAAAAGCTGGAAAAAAAAGTATTTCACTCTGTTGGGAAGCATAGGCCTTGATATGACAGTTTAAAACATACCTATTGTTCCAAATAAAGATTTTATCACAAGTCAAGAAGTGGACTGAACTAGTAATACAACAACTTTTATAAACATATATACAAATTCAGTAGCAGTAACAATAATTTCACCATATTATTATGCTTTATGAAAACTGATAAATAGCAGGCCATTAAAAAAAAAAAGCCAACCAAAAACCAAGACTTTACACAAATATGGTAAAGATATATGGTATCTATATATATAGATATATGGTACAGATAACCATAAATCTATACATATAGATATATGGTACAGATAACCATAAATCAGGGGGGGGGGTTTGCTTCTCTTATGTAATTCCATTCAGGTTGATTTCAGTCTATAATTTTACAACACATATCTAAAAATCTGAAATACTGTTCAGGCCAAGCCATGATGATTGTGCATGGATATGCATATTTACAAAAAATCCTGACTGCTAAAAATAAGCCATGCTTGATTCAAATAAGTCTTATTTACTTATTTAACATTGCACCCAACTCTGAGTACAGAAGGAGTTTATCACTTTAGCTTTCATAACCCAGCATACAGTTGTCACATTTATCCCTCTAATACAGTGTGCACTGCTTATGCATAATATAACTTCAGCTGTAATTTGAACCTATGGTTATGTATTTTCAGAGCATGACTGGAGCAGAGGCTCCAGAGACCTGGCTTGAAGCAGTTTTGTGTATGGATAGACGTAAGTTATGTACACTTTATATATGTAAGCCGGGCTCCACTTGTCCACAAAAATCAGATTTGTTACCTGCAACAAGCCAATAATTATACACTCAGGAGAGACATTGATTATTTATTTCTGAGTTGCACAAGCCCGAGAACTTGGTGATATTCCAGAGATCAAACACCCCAATTATCAAAAGTTTTTACTATTTATACATTTTAGCAAACAATGGAGTTAGTGTTCATTTCCTACAAGTTACAGTTCTCTTATTAATTGGTATTCATTAGCTAATGATTCGCTTCTCATGCTAATTAGTCCGCATGTTCAAACTTTCTCTTCTTTTGAGTCTGGGGATTTCTCGGCTTCATGGTCACCATCTGCCCCTGCTGGAATTACATTTTACCCAGTCAGAGCTGATTTAGCTGATTTATTTGGCTTTTAAAAGTTTTTGCTTATCTCGGGTGTTCTGCCAACTGTCCTCGAGGCCCGTAAACTCCGCATCCTTTGTGTCCACAAGCATCCTTCTTCCCAAGCCTTGTAAAGCTCCCCCGAGGTCTGAGATCATGGGACATGGCCAGCCCTGGACCTTAACACGGCAATTCTACCAAGTAACTCGTCTTTCTAACACCTGGTCACCGCTTAGAGCTTGTTAGACTTTCACGGATTAATTCTCCCTTCCTGTTGATTGGATTTCAAAGTACGCAAAGATCAAAGAACATCCCTTCTTAAGTTTACATGTCTCCCATTTTGCAACACCCTCGTGCCTGTCCCTATGGGAGAAATGGCTCAGCCCTGGGGCTCCCGCAGCGGCACGGTGCCCGGCGGCTCTCCCGGTGGGATAACATAAGATATACTGTGGGATAGCCGGTTGGGTGAGCGGCAGAGCATCCCAACAGGATAACATAAAATATCCTGCGGGACACCCGGCAGGGGAAGCGCTGAATTCCCCTCACGGCCGCCCCGCCCCGCCCCGCCCCAGGCGGACCCGCCGTGGCCACGGCGCATGCGCAGGAGGTGGGGCAGCGGCGCGCGCGGGGCGGCAGCGGTGGCGGGAGTGAGCGAGGCGGCGGTGAGAGGAGCCGCGGCGGGCGGGAAGGAGGGAGGGCCGTGAGGAGCGGAAGGGCCAGATCTGCTTCTGCTCCGCTTTCTCGGTAGGACTCGGTGCTGGATCGAAATCCGCTGCAGGCTGAGCCGGCCCCTAGGCCGGGAGCACCCTCAGCCTCACACGCGCGTGGCGGAAGGAGCGCTTAAGCCGCGCTCGATGGGGGCCGGGGGTCGTCATTCCTCCTCAGCCAAGGCGCGCCCGTGCCGGCCAGGGGGCTTGTGGGGCCTGAGGGATGCAGAACCGTGCTAATCTCTTAAATTCAGCTATTTTTATATGTAATTTTTTATGCTAGAGTGTGGAAAGGCTGCCAGCTGTAGGTATTTTGGGACCAGTGTGTTGAGAGAAGTTCTAGTAAATCACAAAGTCCCGCCATGAAGTTTAACTTGTGCTCTTAACAGCCTTACTCGGTCTCAGCTGAAAAGTGCTTTTGGTACCTTCATGGTCTGGCTGGAGTCGCACGTACAACCTTCCCCGGGCTGGAACATCCTGAATTCAAGCTTTGGCTGCTACTTACCTTTGTGTTATCATCGGCATTTAATCTAAATGAATTGTTTTGTGAACGCGTTGCTCTAGGCATCCTTTCTCTTGCGAGCTCGTGAATGGGGTTGGAGATTTAGACACCTACGTGTAGCCAGTAAAGATGTAGGTTTTCATCCTGCCATGAAAATGTGAGAATGGGCTGCAATGTGTTTGGTGCGAGGGTTTGTGAGGAGCGGGCGGGGCTGGCAGGTGCCCTGCAGTCAGCAGGCGATTGTGCTTCCCCGGGGGGAACTTTGCCTGGAAGTGACCTTAAAATGCTGAAGTGTTTTATGGCTTTAGATGCATTTGGGGCGCAGTCAAGCCCTGTTCTCATCTATCCAGTAGAGCAAAAGGGATGTCTTCTTTTTTCTTTTTTTTTTTTCCCTTAAATTTACAGAAGTTTTTCAGCCTTTTCTAGAACTTTTCCCCCACTTGTTTGTCCTTGGCTTTAGAGGCTCCTGTCGTAATTTTTTTCTTTTCGTCCTTGAAATACCTAGCTAATTTTTTACATAGCAGCCTTAATGAAGCTATTTGTTTTTTTGTGTCTTCATTCCATTTTGAATAGATGTGGTGGAGGGATGCACAGACCCATTCAAAGCTGGTAAAATGGGCAAAGGCTGTTTGTATGGTTCTGTGTATAGGAAATAGTTTGCTTGATACAGATGATTGTGGGTTTTTTTTTGCCCCTGGCAGCAGGTTTACTTTGATTTCCCATACTTAATATGTGATTGACTTATAAATAAACTTATTTTTCAGGTTACTTCAGACTTAGTTTCTTGATATCTAATTGTAGTCCTTGTTATGTGTGATGTGATTACTTTCAAGAAGGTGTAATTCAAGTACCGTGTTACTTACGTCATCAGGGATATTCTTTTTTTTCCTCTTGAATTCCACTTGTTTTTCTGTTGATTCTACAATCCCAGCTTTTACCTTAGAAAATTCCAAAGGCGTAGTGTAAAAATAAAAGAAACAATATTTTCTCAAGTCTATTTATGGAAATGCTTACCAGAGATTGGTCCCAAAACGAACTTTATTTTAAGGTATTTCCATAAATACATTTATATCTGCAAACCTCCTTGTACCCCAGTAGCTCTCTTGTTAGTGCAATCCACTACTGCATTTTTCCTTTGGAACAGTTTGCTTTCCCTTTACCTTGCTATTTCTGATTTCCTTCTGCTAACCTAATCTTTTTTTCCTGTGCTGTTGTACTTATAACCAGCAAAATGCATTTGTCTGTAAATACTTACATTTAAAACAGTTGGGAGTGCTTTATTATCTTTGTCATTATAACATACCTCACCAACTGACAGGATTATCTGTATCTTTATTGCCTTAATGAAACTTCCAAATTTTCTTTTTGGTTGTCATGTTGCGTTTGACAAAGTCAGAATCCAGCTGTTGGGGTCATTTCGGTTCTCTCTGCACATTATCTGCAACACAACAGGTAAAAGTCCCATCTTTCCATCACTTTTAGAAGTGCAGACAAAGAATATCTTTGAGGTGTTTTTCTGTACTCTGTCACTAAAACCCAGCCTTCCCAGTGTTACAGCAATCAAGACTTTTGTTTTTCCTTATCTAGTCCTTGTCTAAAAGGTAGATTGGCATTGAGATTAGTTCTATGTACCTGCTTTGGACTCCTACTGTTTTTAAGGAGTATTTCCAGTCTTTACCATCAAGTGAATTTTTTTCATATGCCTGTGCTCCTTTCAAGATGGGGTTAGCATTCCTGTTAGAAGCAAGAGCTCTATTACTTTGTCATCCTTATCTTTCCCTGTGTCCTACCTCTTTCCTGTTGCTTGTGAATCCTTGTTTATTGACTGTTCAGGAAGGTGATGATCTGTGACTAATCTACTTTACTTACACATATTCTCTTGCTATTTCTAACTGTATATAAACCTAGAATTTGCAATTTCTCAGTTAACTAAACCAGGATAATTCTTGTATTGATTTGTTCATGTCATGTATACCTTTCAATTTTGATTTGCTTTTTTGGATTTTGTCTGGTGTGGAAATGTCTGTAGAATGAATTACATAGTTAAGTGCAATTTTACCCAAGTCTTTAAAGTTTATCATACTTACACCCTTATCTTGTGCTAGAATGTCTGTTTAGGTTTTCTGTCAATTCCCCTTCCTTTTATGTGTACAGAAGGAAATGATAATGAGAACATTTTGTTTTCCAGATCACTCTATTTCTTGTCTCCTCACCTGAGAAGGGACATGCATGTTTAGGTGACTAGCCACAGGAACATCAAAATGCCGAATCTCGAACATCCAGCGTACCCAGCAGCTGCCCTGCTTCGCTTGGAGAGTTTGGTGCCTTGTCGAGAATCCCAGGTGTCCACGTTGCTGTCAATATTTGGCGAGGTAGTGCTCTTGTCTTCTGTGTTTGACTAGAGCAAAGGCCTTCTGCTGTCTCAGGGGGAGAACAGAAATTTAAGGGTGTTTTTGTGAACATGCTTTTGTTGCCATCTTTAACATTAGTGTTTGGCAGTAGCTTCTGGTATGTTGGGAGGTTGAAAGATGTCTTGGAGCTGGAAGGACCTAAATAAACTTACAGCTGTTTGTGTCTTTGTCTCCCTGAATTCTGATTTTGCCCTAGCTCTATTCTGTCTTTGCCAGTTAGTACCAGGGAGCAAGTCTCTTCCTCCTAGACCTGAAGTTATGGGGTAATTTATTTCAGTGTCAGTGTAGAAACTCTGTTTGGTTTTGACCTGTTAATCTAATATCTGAGTGTCTGAATTCTAAGTACATTAAATTGTTCTGATTCTTAGTAGTTTTGAGGCTATTCTTAAGAGTTAGAAACCACTGGCTTGTTAAATGATTCTGTTACTGCTTCACAAAGCTGTGGTAAAAAGTAGTGGGGATTTTTATCTGCAAACTTGTAAGCAGTTTGCTTGCAGAATGTCTGCTTACATTCAATAACTAACTGGAAATTACTATCTGTTTTCTGTCTTTAGTTATGGATACTAGTAATAGTAACATCAAATTACAGTATTCAAGTTTTATGTGTGTTGCAAGCATAGTGGCAACAACTTCTTAAAAATAGATACTTCAATTCTTGATCAATGTACAGATACTCAATTTTCTACATGTCTTGCACAAGAGTGTTTCATCTTGGATAAATTGACTATTGTTTTTCATAAAAAGTGTCAATTTTATTTTTGTATTCATTTTTAAGTCAATTTATTTATATTCTTAGAAATTAAAACAAAAAATCTGTGTTTTCATAATCACCTGTGTGAAAAGCATCAGGACCCTTAAATAAATAGATACATCAAATATTACCTTGTGAAAGAAGAGCAAGCTTTACCATCTCCTCCATCACACCATTTAATTCTTTTCTCTTTGGTCCTAATGAAAAGAAAGGCAGTTTGTAGTATTTGCAGAAGCTAGGGCAATGTAAGGCTTGCAATTTGTGCTTGCCAGGGTTTTGTTTCAGTTAGTTAACTATTTTGAATTAAGAGCCCACTGTGTGTGTGTTTTTGTTGTTTGTTCGAGCAGTTTTTATCTCATAACTGGCAGTTATGTGATACTTGATTCTTGCAACTTACCCCCAGCATTTCAGTAAAGATCTAACATAATCCTTTATCTTGCTGATTCTGTAATAATTGCTGTATTTTATATTTAATGCCTCAATTTAGGAGATAACTTTTCTTTCAGGTGGAAAGTTCATTGTTAAATCTTTTATCTGTTGAATGAAAAGAAGAAGAATTTAAACAACAACTTTGTTTTTTTTTCCCCTTAGCGTCAGCAGTTTAGTTTTCCATCCATCTTCATCTATGGACATACATCTAGTGGAAAAACTTACGTGATGAAAACTCTTCTAACTACCTTGCAGGTAAGAATGGTCACAATGGATGTTGAATTTGCAGTTCCTAACCATGGTTCCTCAAAATAGCCTCTGCTTTTTCAAAGGGGTTTGTTTCCTCAGCCATTTCTGCCTTCCTGATTCTTCTCCTCCACTTACTGTGTCATGAATGCATCACTCACTATGGCACTTAGGAAAAAATGAAATTGTGCATACTGAGATATAATATAAATCATAATAGCTTTTTAAAGAAAGTTTAAAAGAGATAAAAAAGGAGGCAAATATTGTTCACCTTGTCTCCATTACTTAGCCTGAAGTAGCTCCATTGACTCCATGTTTTAATTTTTTCCAAAACATGCTTTAAAGTTGTCCTAAGTTGAAGGGTGTCATTGCAGAAATTTCCATCTAGATCTGTTAATACCTCTGTCTTTGTCAGTCCTGAAATTCAGGGATTTAAATCCAATGACAAGTGCTCACTTCATGCCTAAACCATAAATTTCCACTTGTGTGTTTCCATAGCTCTGATACTTTCAGCTTGTCCAGAGTGAGCTTATCACTTCATCTGCAGGTTTTATGCAGAAACCCCCTTCATTAAAAGCTCTGCAGAGGGAGAGGAGTAGAAGGCAGGGGTTTGTGATCCTGTTCCATGAAGTAGCCTTCACAGTAGCTCACAGCCCTGAGCTGCCCTCTCACACCACAGCTGAAGATGCCAGGCCCTGGGCAGCGGCTGGTTTGGGCAGCAGCTCTCTCCTCTCTCTGCAGAGCTTCTTGTGCCGTGTGTGGGTGTCTCCTGTGGCCTGTGCTGGTGTGAATCACATCTGAGGCACCCAGCTTTCCTTCTGCTATGGAGGTGCAGCACTTTGAATTGCTGCTTTTTTGGTGATGTAGCCCTTTCCTTTTAATGGTGTTCAAAATCATAGGAAAGCTTTTTATTACATGCTGGGTGAGTGAATTGCCAGCATTACCCACACTTCCCCACATCTGCTGAATCATATTGTATTTTCAGTAGGAAGATTGGAATGAAGTACTTGGATTTTTTTTTTTTGTTATAGACAAGCACATTCCTGCATCCCAGTGACTAATGTTTTCCAGAGGTTTTAACGTTCAGTGTGAAAAAGAGCATATGCCTTACCAGAGATTATGGAGTCGTGCAGATAAGCTATGTCTTAAAAATAGAGTTGCTAGAAAAGGATCTTTTTTTGCCTTAGGTAGGTTTGACTACTGGTATTATTTTATGGGTTATAGTGCCTTCTATTTAAAGACAAATGACTGTAGATTTTCAATATTACTAAATTGATACTTATCTCATACTCTGTTTTTTTCACTCACTGTTTGCTTGGAAAGATCTGCTTTTCTGAAAATGTTCTGCACAATCATGCTGATGACATGAGTTTGTTACAGAAACTTACACTTTATCATTTGTATGCATTGAATGCCAAAAATGTTCACAGTAGTTCTGTGGAGTGTGCTGGGGAGATTACTTTCTTTGAGATGTCTGTGTTTTCTAGACACTGTAATTCATAATAAACCATTTTATGATACTGTAATGTCTTATAGTTGTCTAAATGTCTTTGTGCTAAATGCTATTTGGTTTTCTCTTTGTGTATTGCTGACAATTTTTCAACATAGTTAAAGGATACATTGTGCTTCAGTGTTTAAACATAGTTAGAAGGTATACTTCCATTTGAAGATTCATCAGCTGTTTCTTCAGTTTGTGATACATAATATTTTGACTAGGTACATAATTGACCTTTTTTTTTAACAAGTTATTTTGGTACTTGTTTGCACTATATTCTGTTGGCAGGGTATGGTTTCTTTGGTTCTCTCATATGGAAGAGAACTCTTTCTGGAGTATTTACACTGAAAAAGCCAAGCAGTTGTATAATTTTTCTTGTTCTCTTCAGCTTCCTCATGTGTTTGTGAACTGTGTGGAATACTTCACATCACGACTTCTGCTAGAAGAAATTCTCATCCAGCTGCAAAGCAGTTCCTCTGGTGCAGAGCAGACCTCTCCTGTGCACTGTGATACTTTGAATGACTTTGTTCGTCTCTTTAAACAAGCTGTGGCCAGTCGGGAGCTTCAAGATCAAACATTGTACATTGTAAGTAATTTCATTTTCATGTCCAGTCCCATTCCTGCTAAAAGGGTGTGAGTAATGGCTGTTGATAATTTGTATGTGAAATGTGTGCCTTATAGAGCAGTTTGCACTCAATTTCTCAGTAGACCTCTTCCAGAACCTGTTGACAGATTCTTTCTGTTGGCTTACAGGCTTTAGGTGAGGTTCTGTGTTCTTCCTGATTTTAGATTTTTTCCTGCACACAAATTGTATAGCAAAACTAATAATGAACATAAATTGTATCACACATTTAAATTGGGGGTGTAATAGTGTTGCAAAGTCTTTAAATATGGAGCGCCTATATTTGTTTTATTAGTAGTTAAGTAATGCTTGTCTGTTTCCTTGTGAAAATAGCATCACAAATGAGAAAGCAGAGGTGGGGACCAGGGCAGAAAGGAACATGGACAATGCAAATGACAAGGCTTGGTTTGCTGGAATAGAACTTAAGGATAATATTAAGGAACTAAAATGCATAACTTCCTCTGTAAAAATGCTTTTTAGATCTTACATCTTCAGCTGCACTTGTGGCCCTCAGAGATAGGACCTATAGTTTTAAAATTAAGATGGGAAAAAAAAAAAGACTGCAGTGAAAAAATTGGTGGTATGCTCAAGTGGAATGAATAGCAGATTGCAGGAAAAATAATCAGAATTTAGGTTGCTGGAACGATTGAATCAAGGTAATACTGATTTGGTTTAGGTCTTCAGGTTTTTTTACTGTGATAATCTTAACTACATAAAGGAGTCAAAATTTGCAGACTATAACAGCATTTAGTATGCTGAGAGATGAACATGGAAACAAATTGCAGTCATACAAGAGGTGTGATGGAAGGACAATATGAAAGCTGTAGCATTAGTGATGTGTAAATGTGTGTATATATATATAGTGTGAACCTGCAGAATATTCACACCAAAATTTTAGGCCAGCAGTAAGAATTTAGTTTTTTTTTAAAAGACCAAAATTTTAGGCCAGCAGTAAGAATTTAGTTTTTTTTTTTTTTAAAGAGTTGAAATTGATTATTTAAGAAAACAAGAACATGGTTAAGATTGATTGCTGTGAGAAACATGCAGTGTGATTACCCAGGGTCATTAAGCTTTCAATGTGCCCATACTGCTTTAGGGTTTTTTTGCAGTCAAACAAGAAGTTCATAATTATACTGAACATTCTTCATTCTGTTTCACAGGCTATAGTTAAATATGTTTTATTCCCATTTAAAAATACTTTGCCACTGAGTTAAATAACTTCGTATCATGTTTAATGGAAACAGTACTATCTCATTGTTTCCAATAGGTCACAAGGTTAATAAATTTGATATGCTTCTTAGACGTGGAATGAAGAAAATAATGTGCCAACACTTAAAACAGATAAAAAGTTATAAATAGAAGTAGTTTAGCTTACTGTCACAAAAGTGATATTGACATTCTTCAGCATTTCCATAAGCACAAAATTTATCTCTCTAATAACATTCAGTGTATTTCACATAATACTTCTTGCAGTAAAGTCTTTGTTTCAGATTAGTATTTGGATTAAAAACTATTTTGCATCAGTAAAGAATTCTTGATGTATTCTTTGAAAATTGGCATCACACAGAAAATTAGAAAGTTCTTGAACAATGGTTGTAGAAAGTAAAGCATTAAATAACTAAAAAGGTTCAATTGTATCATGAAAATAGTTGTTGCCTTGGAAGAATTAGGTATTAAATTAGTATTTCAGTTACATTCTGCATGGGAACAGGCAGGAATGGGAGAAATCAATTCGTGTTTATTAACCTATGTCATCTGGATTTATTGTAGAGTGGTTAAATTGAGACTGATGGAAGACCAGCATGCTGGTAACGTAAACTGGCAATGCTGACTTATTCCATTTCATTTCAGTAGTAAATAATGTAATATTTCAGCTCAATTAACTCAGAGTAAATCAAGATAAATGTTTACTTTCGAGCAAAGGATTCTAAATGTTTCTCTTAACCCAAGCATAGGTGCTGAATGCTTGTGATTACTTATGAAAAATGAATTTATTCGTTTTAACTACCTGAAAAACTGGAGTAGATGTAACTTGTTGTCATTCCTACATTTACAATATGTAGCACTTTATTAGCTTGATACAGAAGTATCAAGCTAATTTTTTTAATGTAAGTGAGCAGCCAGTTTTAGAAAGTATAGGCCTTTTAAAAAAATTGAAGAGTGACAAGTCTATATGGACACCAAGAAATAAGGCTTAGATTTATAGACCTGGGGGATGGCTGTTGCTATGAACCACTTGACATTTTCCACAAGCCAGGGTCACAGTGTATTTTTTATGCTGTAAGTAGGAACTGTAGTTTCCCATTTAACTAAAAATGTGATATGCTTAGGTCAAGACCTTAAAGCTTTGTGTTTGGTAGCTGCATGTCACTGGGTCCAATAAGCAGTATTTTATTAGTAAAAATGCATAGCCACTCTTTGGTCTGTAGTGTAAAGCAGTCTTCATTCCTGAAGTCACTTATTACATGAACCAAATGCAGATATCAATATGAAATCATATATGGTAGTTTTTAATAAATTCACAAAGTCTGAGATATTGATGCAGAGATAGTTTTTTCAGATTTGTGTGGTGGGATTCTGAAATAATATTTTCAGAAAATGTTTGGCTGTCCACATAAAGTTCTTTACCTTATTGAGGACAGCAGAAATGATAGATGATGTAAGATTTTGATGGAGAGAAGATATGTAATAGGACAGAAAATATAGTTTTCTGTGGGCCTATAGTTTTTATCTCAAGAGCAAAAATTCCAAAGAAGTAACGAGCTTCAGAAAATATATTTATATTGCAAGTAGTAAATAAGCCATAAAAGAAATGTGTTTCTATGCTCTTTTTTCATTCTTGTCAAGATTTTAGGTGTGCTGGAAATGCACTTTTTTTTTTTTTACCAAAGAGTAACAATGGATGTCTTCATGCTTCTGTTTTTTTTCTTCAGACTCCAAAATGTTATTTGCTTAAGATGTTTCTCGTTTAAGCTGTACATATGCTACCTCTGTTACTGCTGTGTGAAGTTTGCATACAATAAATCCTGTAAATTCCTAGGCTGCAAATAATGGCAAGAGCAGTTTCTCTCAAAATTCAGAATACCAGCTATTATTTGTTTCTGAAAAATAATAGTAGGAAAAGGCAACTCTTCTAGAGTAAGCATGTAGTTACAGTGCCACTGTACTACATGTAAATTTGAAACATAAGAATTTTTGGAGAAAATGGAGTTTTCAGTGGTTGTTAAGGATATTGTGGCTTTGTTGTGATAGTCCTGACTGGACTTAAATAATAATTTTCCTACCATAAGAGAATAGTGCATGTCTAGGGATTGTATGCTTTTTTAGATGCAGAGCTGCTTGGGCTTCCTGGGAGCACATTTGAAGCAGTAATCTCTCCAATTCAGTTTCCAGCAGCTAAGAATTAATTTTAAATCCATGTGAGAGTGGGAGTTGAGTTTGTTTATATAATATCATTGTTTTGTTAAAAGGTTCTGGATAGAGCAGAACAGCTGAGGGAAATGGAAGCAAACATCCTGCCAGCATTTCTTAGGCTTCAAGAGTTGGTGAGTGTCTGGAAAGAAATTATCATATGTGTCCTGCCTGTTGAAAGTAACTGAACATGTGGTACCTGTACATCCAGGCTCACAGATAAAGATAAGTGATTCTTTAGGTGAGAAAAGTTGCAAAATTAAGCCTCAGTCCCCCAGAACAGTGGTCAAAACTAGAAACCAAACTAGAATTTAAATATTGGGAGATTTTTATTAGACAGATAAGTTGTGGTTAATGGTATCTCATTTACAGTGTCTGATGTGTAGAATCTTTGGAGGCTCATGTCAGATATGTAGCTCTCTTTTCTAGGTTGTCTTTTTAAGAATGGGGTTTTCAGGAGACTACCAGCTGTCTAATTTGGCTGGAGCTGCACAGCTCAGCAGCTGTGAATGTGCTTTGACTTGCTAGAGAGTTTTCTCACACTTCTCCTGGAACTGTGCCTCAGTAAGTTTCTGATTGGAGTATACCACAGTGTGATTTCCTTTCTCACTTCTGAAGCATCAAAGCTTTTGCCTTGAAATAAGCAAAAATGGTACATTCCCTGAAAAGAAACTGAAAACAAAACCATAAGTTGCTGGTACTTTGAAATATCTGAACATGTAAATAGCTGAAATTATGCTTGTTATCTCAAAGCTTTTGTGTGGTGCTCTTAATCTTCTGGTCACATTGATTTCTCTACTGAATGAAGACTGATTCACAGCTGTGTTCTTAATCCTGACAGCTGGTGCATTTTCTCTCTTTTTTTGTCTGCTCTGCCCATGTTCTGGACTAGGCTGCCCCTGAAGCAGAAACAACCTGTTCTGCAGGGAGGGGAGGCAAACTTGGGTCTGTAATTGCTGTTCAGGGATCAAAACCCCATAGATTAAGACTTGTATATGCCAGAGGAACACTCCCAGATTCAAAACTAACCTCCAAACAAGTCTGTTATCTTGAATGCTGATATTCCAGTTGCTTAGATTCTGCACTGAGGCTTTCTAAAACAGTTGTGCAGCCAGTGTTGCAGAGCAATGTTGTAGGAGCAAATCTCTTGCATCTCTTCCTTTCCTGGAGTGAAAGGAGACCAGGAAAGCCACCAGTAGTAGTGAAGGGTATGATGGCACTGGCGGGCTGCTGCTGAAGAATAGGTCATGGATGCTTGATTTCTCTGAGGATTGTGGTGGCAAGTACTGAAGTTCTTCATGCTGAATGATCAGTCAGAAAGTGCACTGAACATAACTTAGTACTTCTGTCAGCTGAAACATTAGGAGTTCTGGGAGAGGAAACCAACTGAAAGAAATGCAGAAAGATACTTTCTTGTTGGAAGCAAAGAAAATATTTATGTTCCATAAAAACAAGGAACAGTAAAGAATATGGGTGGGTGCCACTTCACCAAGAAGTGGAAAAGTAAGTAAAAAAAAGATTTTCACTGCATTTCAGGGAAGGGAATAGCATTTAGTTGTCTTTTCAAGTCATTCACAGCACTGTCAATTCGATCAGGTCCCTTCCTTTTGTTTTATGGAGGTGCCTTAATAGTTTTCAAATGTCTTTCTTGAAGAACCATATTTAAAAGCATCTTTTGTTAGGCAGAATTTTTGGTATGGTTGCAGAAACTTTGCAAAGAGGGAAAATGATGCATCATGTTCACAGTTAGCTTTAGCTTTGTATTAAGTAGATAATATTTTAAAGGGTGACCAAAATAACACAATTCTATTTTAATATGAAGCATTTTGTTACTTATTGATCAAAACATCCCATCTGAAGCAGGTGTTTTGTCAATAAAAACTCGGTTACAAAAATACATTACTGTGAACAGCTCCATTGTTGTTAACTAGTAAAACAGTTGGGAGAGTAAACAGGTAATATTATATTTTTCTTTTGGGATGTCTATGTGTTTGTCTTTAAAGACCAGATTGCCTTTTCAGTAAAGTACAAGATAACCCAGCACCTCTGGAACCAAGCTTTCTTTTTGCTTTTTAACTACTTCTGTTTGCTCTGAAAATCTGTGTTTAAGTAAAATGTTCTCTTAAGTTTGGGGTGGAATTTACTTGGTAGTGTCTCAGCCCAGAAAGCTTACATGTCAGTGAAATGGCAGGGGTTGGAGAGATATCATATATTTATAAAGATTTGCAACTGTATGATCTGCTTGATTAGGCCAGCTGAAGCTTTAATGCAAATTAATAGTATAGAAATAAACTGTAAATTTAATGATTTTTTATGAAACAGAAAAGTCACAATAATAATTTTTCTCATTGATGCTCTGACATGCACTGTTTTTTTGTTATCTCTCTGCCTGTCACTCTCTCATTCAGTTTTTTCTCTTCCCTGTGTAGACTGACAGAAATGTGACAGTTGTTCTGCTCAGTGAAATCGTGTGGGAACTGTTCCGTCCAAGCATTGGGTGCTTTGAGCCATTCACCATGTATTTTCCAGATTACAGCATAGGTAAACTAATTTTTTAATCTGCTTTTCAGGGTTTATATAACACTGTCAAAAGTTTTTTCAAGGTTTATCAGTGTGCCTTTTGCAGAACCCAGAATATGTAATAGCTACTGGAATGTAAAAGTCTATATTCACACAACCTGTAAAGGTCTTGTCTTTTTCCACTTGCCAGAACATCTCAAAGTGATGTTTTGATTCCATTACATTTGCTGGTTCTTCAAATCAATGTAGGTTTTGGTGGATTTTGTTGGGGTTTTTTTAGTGATGGTTATTGTTTGTTTTTCCACAAACGTGGTCAGTTTTTAAGTTGGCTTGAAAATAGCAAAATTTATTTTTGTTTAAACAGGACATCTGCAGAAGATCTTGTCTCAGAATCATCCCCCAGAATATTCTGCAGATTTCTATGCTGCATATATCAATATTTTGCTTGGTGTCTTCTACATGGTCTGTAGGGACCTGAAAGAACTTCGGCATCTGGTGAGATGAGCTTCTTTAGAGTTGTTGTTTTGTTTTGGGATGTCTTTTGCCAAATTAAAGTCTAGATTTATTGTTGAATATGGACAAAGGGAAAATTACAGATTATAGCATGGTTTAGGTTGGAAGGGACCTTAAAGGTCAAGTTGCAACTACCCTGCCATGGGCAGGGATATCTTCTACTAGACCAGGTTGATCAAAGCCTCATCCAGCCTGGCCTTCAAAACTTCTGGGGATGGGGCATCCACAGCTTCTCTGGCAGCCTGTTTCAGTGTCTCACCACCTTGGTAGTAAAAAAGTCTTTCTTATATTTAGTGTAAATTTGCCCTCCTGAGAATGTGTTAGCTTGAATTGTAGTTGCCTTTAAAATCCATAACAAATGTTGCAGTTGTTTTGTGGCTGTAAAGGGCTTCCAGTGTTGTGTAGTTTATGGTAATAAATGGAAAGTATTTGGAAAAAGGCGTTTTAACCACATAATGTAATAGTAAATTTAACACAATTAAATTACTTGATGGTGACATTTGTATAAGCTTAATAACCATTACAAACATTATCTTAATCCAGTTGTTATTTACTTACCTGTAAAAGGAAATTTTACAAGTGTGATGTGATCAGTGAAGAAATCAGTGCTCGAGAGATGATCTGAATGTTCTGCCCGTGTTTCCCTCAGGAACATGCTGCTAAATTTCAGCTGAACTTATCTGTTAACATACAGGTTTTATATGTAAATGAGATTGCTGGAGACAGAAATAGAAACCAGGGTCACAGTTCTTGCCGACATGTATTTGAGTGGCTCTGCTTATGAGAATTTCATTAGGTTTAGATGCACTGTATGCTTGTGCAACACTATGAAAATACTTATGTGATTGGACCCTAAATTCTTTGTGGTTGACAGGTCTCTTCTATAGAAGATAGTGACACATGTGACTGAATGCAGGCTTCTGAGCTCCTTAGTGTCTAATACAGACTCTAAATGTGTATGCTGTTATGTGTGATTATTAATAATACATTCTGGAATTTTGTTAGCTTTATATATGGAAGTTACACTTTTGAGTTTTGTATATTAGCACAGGGATTTATGAAAGTGCAGTAGGACAAAAAGAGAATGAAATCTGAGGATTGGTATTTTACAAAATTCTGTGTGATATTGATTGAAATATTTACAAGAAAATCTAGATTATAGTGTTGTCAAAAATCTTTTAATCTTACTTTAGGCAAAAGGAGTTCATTTGCATATGGAATATGCTAGCGTGTTTTTTAAATAAATAACTTTTGAAAAAATAAATAATTTCTGCTTGTGTTTAAGTGTGCTGAACTTCTTCTGGAATGGAAAGTTTTATTTGAAAATGAAGGGAGTAAGAAAAGTTCATTAAAATATTTTTATTGCATTTATAATGATAAATTATTATGTTAGTTAAAAAAAATGCAATCTCAGAGTATGATAAACAGATCTTGCTGAGCTCAAAGCCATGCAACCTGTGATAGATTACTTCGGTTTTTATTTTATAGTACAGAAATGTTGCCATTTGTGACAGTATACTGTTTGTAAGCAAGTAGCATAATTATTGACTCAAAAGGGTTTGTTGGCTTTGCAAAGGAATTAATTGCCCTGCTAGTTATACTCTGTAGCTGGATCAGATAGATTTAGTACTTTAATATGTTCCATTTTTGCTTTCTGTAGGCGGCGCTCAATTTTGCTAAATACTGTGAGCCAGTGGTCAGAGGGGAAGGTAAGGCTGTGTCTTTAATTTGTGGGGTGTATGAGAGAGCAGGTGCTGTGCAGTGGGTTTTGGTGAGGACTTTGCCCTGATCCTTGTGTGTGGTGGCACAGTGGTATCCCAGGTCACAACAGCAGCGCCTGCTCCCCTTGCACCCAGTCATTAGCACTTGCAGCAGAAGCAGTACGTGGTATTTGGTTGATGGTGTTTTAGGAAACAAAGATGGAAATACCCTGAAAATTTTCCTGCTTCCTATAAATCTTTCTACTCACTCAACTATGAGGACTTTGACAAAGTAATGGGATAAGTTATTTCTTTGTCAAGGCTAAGAGAAGAAAGAAACCAAGAGGAGGGGTTTTGTTGATCTGATGAGAGAAACGTCAGAACAGTCACAGAGAAACAGCCTTGTGTGGCAGCATGTGCTTGCTGGGTGGATGGTGGTGGTGCATCATCCTAAAGCAGCATGTCAGAGTCAAGGTGTTCGACTGTGTTATGCCTGTGATTGTTCAGGTGTTAGGGATGAGTTTTAGTGTTGTATGAGTTAAATGTTTAACAGAGCTGATTCTGGCTTGCTGCAGCAAATGAACGCGACACCCGCAAACTCTGGAAAAATATTGAACCTCATTTGAAGAAGGCAATGCAGACTGTTTATCTCCGGGAAATATCCAGGTAATTTGGAGGGCATAGGTTTGTTTGCTTTGTTGGGGTTGCTGTTGTTAACAACCTTCCTCTCACTGTGTTTCATGGCTAGCGTTTCCTTTTTGCTAGATGTAATCTTTTTTCTTTAATGCGCATTTCTTTCTTGCCATACACTGTTAGAAATAGCATATCTCAGGAGGAGATTTAAACAAAGTGGTATTTGTAGCATATAATAGATTCAGTAAGTAAAGCAGTGGCAGCAGGTTTTGTTCTCCTTTACACTGATACTAGATGCATTTTCTGTAATGTATGAAACTACCAAGCATGGGAGTCCATCACCAGAATGTACAGACACAGTTTAAAACACACTGCTGTGTGTGTTAGCTCGCCAGATACTTGCTGTACCAAGGATGTGTGCAAACCTCAAAATTCTTGAGACGTGACAGATTTTGAGGATCTGTGTTTCTTAGCTTTGTGTGAGCTAGGTTTGTTTGCTGACTGTGCTTTCTTATCCCTTACTTACTTTTCCAAGGCCAAATTTTTTCTTACATGGAATTACCATTTTTGATAGCATTAAAATGTGGTTTCTTATTAATGGCTATTGTTCTTGGTATTATTTTAGATTCCTTGTTTATTTTGTCTGTAAGCTGCCAGACTGCTAGAAAAAAGGATGGTGGTGTTCATTCACAGTGGTAATAATTGGCTTAGGTTTAATGTTCCCTCCATCTTTAAAATGAGTGATGATGTTACACTGTGTGAAGAGAGATCATTCAGTATTGCTTGGTTTGTTTGTCTTGGTAAAAACATACTGATTTCTTTCCTTTCAATGTCACTGAGGCTATAGAGTATTCTGGTCACAGCCTGAATGTGCAGTAGAAGCTTTTGCTAGTGTTCTAGAGATGTGATCATTCCTTCAAAGAGAGAATTGATTTTGCTTTTTTTCAAGCTAGACTTCACTGTAGCATGCAGCATTTTACTGTTTGGCTCAAATATTTATTTATATTCAATATTGATCTTCATTACACAGTCTACTCAGGATCTTCCTGACTTTTTATATTGTGTAATTGCCTACTCTAATTAGGTTGTAATAAAAGATTATGATACAAACTAGCTTGTGAATTGTTTCCAAATAAGTAATTTCCCTCTACAGTTTTCTTTGATTATAAATTTGAGCTTGACTTGATTTTTATTAGAAATTCCAGCTTTCTGTCTAACAGTCCTCAAGTTCTGTGTACCAGAACTTGAGGAATTAAAATCACTATATCAGTTTTTCTGGCCACGGAACTATGATTGCTCTGTTTTTTCTTGGCTATGTAATTTATAGTGATAGAACTTTGCTATCAGAACTTTTTTTATCAGCTGAAAGGAAAATTAACCTTTTTTCTGTCTGTAAGATAGGCATTGAATAAAACCTTAACTCACCAATGGGTTGCCATTCATTGTAATTTAAGTATTACTTGAACTCCCATTACATTTTTTATAAGTTTTATGAGTTTTTATAAGGCTTATGACTGATAAACTCTTTTAAGTATTACTTGAACTCCCATTACATTTTTTATAAGTTTTATGGCTTATGACTGATAAACTCTGTTCATGAGGAACTTTAAAAAACAAGCCAAAATAGTTCCTTCAACAAGCCTATCTTTTTGTAATCCCCTTGTGGTGTACAAAAATAATGATCCAAATATGAAATTTCTAGCAATGTGACTCCTTAAGGGAAGTTTTTAAGTGAATTTTTTTGCTATTGTTTAGGAAAACACCAAACTACTTGGGGGCATTTTTCACTGACTGAATAATCCATCTTGATGACTTCATTGACTTCAAAATTACATTATGAAGTAATTGTAGTATTCTTCTCACAAACATAAGCGATTATTAAGCAGATGTTAGTTAAAAAAAAAGTTATGTTAGATCTTGATGACTTCCATTGACTTCAAAATTACATTATGAAGTAATTATAGTATTCTTCTCACAAACATAAGCGGTTATTAAGCAAATGTTAGTTAAAAAAAAAGTTGTTACTTAAAAAAAATATCAAAACTATCAGTGTTTTTACTTTTTATGCAATTCTGTATTATTCTTGAAACTTGAACACTCTGGGTGTTTGCTTACTCATAGTAGTTGGATGGGAGGAAATAGGTATTTTACAGTTAGATCTTTTATGCCTTAATCTAACATTATTTTTTTTCTTTTTTTTAATCAAATACATGGTCTGCAGATTATTAAAATTTATGTGTGAGACAGTAAGACCGTGTATTTTTAATTATTCTCTCACTAACTGCATCCTAGCAAGTGTCATAAAATTAGAATATACCAAGCAAGTAGCTTTCTCTCAAAGGCTATCAAATAATACATTTTTATGTATTTGCATTGTCTATCTTTCAGCTCACAGTGGGAGCGTTTGCAGCATGATGGTGGAGAGCCTGGGCAATTGAAAGGTATCAAACACAGTAACTGTGTAGGGCCTTAAATGGGAAATGAGCTTTTTGGTTCCACTTGGTCGTTGTCATCTGAGAGCACGTGAGTGAAACCACACAGACAAAGCTGCCTGTTAGTATTCAGTTAGTAGTTAAGGTCTTTTGAGAAGGTGTTCTACAAAGGAATATTTTTCCCTTATTACATATATTGGGAGTAACCTTTCCTAATATTCTTTGCAGGTAAAAGCAGTCTTCTTCACATCAGTATTTCTTATGTCAGAATGGGTGAGGGATGGCCTGAACCCTGATGGTCAAACCTCTGTGTGCCAAGTGGCAGAGCTGTCCAAGTGGGGAGAAGAGAATGTTGTACCTGGTGTATTGCCCGAAATTAGCACATTCCTAAACAAAACACCTGTCCTGGTTCAGTTTTCTTGCAAAGAGAACTGTCAGAAGTGACAAGTAGAGCTTTGTTGGTTTTATACTTTAGACAGGCTGGAAAGTTGAATCTTAATATATTTGTCAGCCTTCATTTACAATTTAGGAAGGAATACTGAATTATTTTCCTGGTCATGTCAGTTGGTCATAGTCTTTTGATCAGTCTGTAATAAGGAAACATTTTTTATATTATTTGTCACGACATTTCCTTGAGATAAATGCAATCATCAGACTGTTTTCTATGTTTGGTTTATGCTTGGTGAATTTTCAACATTTTTTACCAAAGGAGTTTGATTCAAAGTGTCCTTATTAAACTCTCTCCTGGATGATAATAAAATATTTTGCACCTGACAACCCCATGAAGGGAGACTTCATTTTAAATGCATTTTCATAAGTGTATGTAGTAGGAAAAAACTACATGTTAATTACATGTTAAAACAGCTTTTGATAGTAATATGCTTAAGAAGTTGTTCTAGTAAATAAGATTCTAACTCCAATAAAGGTGTAAATCATCAAATAGTTCAGTGTATGCTGCAATACTGGCTGACCAGAAGAATGGAGAAAAACCAGATGTTTTTGTATTAAACTAAATTGTCTGTCTGCAAGAGTTTATTTGGTGTTGCATGTTATATAGCATGCAATAGATGAGAATCCCTTAATTATAAATTAAACTAAAACTGCTGTTCTTTTATGCTTATGTGAGAGGAAATCATTACTAGCAGTCATCTAGGATGCTTTTCCCTATGCTGTGGACCCTGAATCATAAATTTTAAGCATGTTTAATTATTTAATCTTTATTTGCTGATATTTGTGGATTAAAGCAGCATAAGGGTACAGGTGCTTCACAGAACAAAAACTGTTGAAGTAAAAACTATAAGCAAAGAGGGCACAGGAGAGACCCTTTAATGGTTTCTGTAGTTAGCCAGCTGATAAGTGGTGGTTTCATGATCCTGTTCTTTGCATAGGAAGTAAAACAAGAGCAGGAGACTGTAAGGGTAAAAATGACAAAGTAAAAGTACTTTGAGTTCCCCTCAAAAAGAGGGGAAGCAGATATTCACTAGACTGTAGTTCTTGTGGATTTTAATATCTGTGTTTAATCTTAATTAAGTATACATGTATACAAGGAGGCGGAGTCAACTGGTTGAAGTTTAAAATTTTTAAAACGTGTTCTGTAGGAAATAGAACAGTGGCTAAAAATCATTGATCACAGATGAACTATTTATCGGAAGTGAAGCACTGCTGCTTTCTTCACCATGCCAGCCTTGTTCCTGGACAAGCTGTTTGGTGGTCTAGAGGAGTCTAAAGGTTGAATCTTGAAAAAAATTGTTGTTGTATTTAAATATAACCCTTAATCTGCCTTGTTTGTCAGGAAAATTCCCTTAAATGAAAGTAGCCTGGAATTATTTATGTCTTTTTTCTGGGAGATTTGTGAATCCCTGTTGCTTCAAGTACGTTGCTGAGAGTCTGAAAAGGTTTCAGAATGTTAGCTTTGTTTAGCTTTGTGTCATGCTTCTTGGCCCTTCCCTGAGTTTGCATCTGTGATAATGGGGCTGAGAAAGTGATACTCATTTAGCTATGGCACTAGAACAGGAGAGAAGGAAAAAAAAATGAATGCAGGGAAGTTTAATTTGAAATTCCTGGATGTTCAGGCTGGGTTTTGGTTAACTCATGAACTGTTTGTTTATTTTATAGGACTTTCTGCACATACCCATGTGGAACTTCCTTATTACTCCAAATTTCTTCTAATAGCTGCTTACCTTGCCTCCTACAATCCTGTTAGGACAGATAAGAGATTCTTTCTTAAGGTAACAAAATTCATGTCTTAGTGTTGTTGACTGGATTCCTGCATTCTGAATTTCATGATTTAAAACTCTTCAACTATTTGTTTTGAGCTCTGTTTCTGTGTGCACTTCATTTGATTTGGTGAGCAGCTTTTCTGTTGATCACAGACTGTGATTGGTAATGATCACTGAGTGATTTAAATGTCTAATAAACCCAAATTCTTGTTCATGTCAAATTATGCATAAAGCTGTTATAGCATGAGCACTGTGCTTTGCTTTTCTAAGTTGATACAGCTTTGTTCTGAAAATATTTTAGTGCAGTGACCACAGCATCCTTAGTTATAACCCACACTTAAATTTCCAGGGTAAGGTACAAACCAAAACTGCCTTGGCCTTTAATGAGGTAAAATGACTTGGTGCACTGTTAGGTTTTTTATGGAGTTCTAAATTTTTGAAATAGAAACATACAAGCAGTTGCTTTTGCAGGAGGTGTGGTTACGTTAGCTGGTATGTGTTGTGTTGGAATGGTGGTAAGGCATGTTTTAGGATGAATGTGTTAATTGCTATTACCGACTCCTGGGCTAAACATAATTTTCTGTTAGTTCTTGCCATGTACATATTGATGGGTTTTTTCCTTCTTTTTTTTTCTGTGAGCTAAGTTGTGGTCATAGTGCAGACAAGTGCTGTGGTGCCATTGGTTGTTGTTGTATGTCTCTTCCTGACTCAGGATCTTCAGGCTCCTCAGGTCTGCCTCATTGCCTCATTTTGAGTTATTTGACAAAATGTAGGTGGCAAGACAGGTATCAGAAAAGTGATCAGGCAGTTGGGTTTCTATGCATTTTACCAACTATTACAGTATGTATTGATGTATGGCATTTGGTGTAAGCAATTAAAGAAAATAGGGGCAAGACAAATTTGTAAAATATTACTCCATGTTCAAAAAAAAAATCGTAGATACACATTTTGAGAAGTTACTGCAGTTTCTAGTGATGAAATGTTAGTATGTTTTCAGTTTAAACTCTGTATGATCTTACTGAAAGCTATAGGTGTTTCACCCTTCTATTTAATCCTTTCCTGAGTGAAGGGTTACTTGTAGTAAGTGTAGATAGGCAAATTTTCTTTATAGGCAAGCCTTCTTTGCACTTGGCTGGAGCATTTTCTTTGGTAGAGATTTTTTTGATGAAGAAATGTTTCTACACAGAAATGGTAGAGCATGCAAGAGTCAAGTCTGTAAAGCATGTTATCAAAATGTGCCACATCTTCCTTGTGTTCACTGGACAACATTTTCAACTTAGGTTTCTTCCTTTCTCCTTTGTAGTATCTCTGCATGAGTTTCCATGAACTGTGTTAAACTTTTGTGCAATAAATGTGAATTTCTAAGATTTCTGAAGCAGGGGTCAGGAAGGTATTTCTACCAGTGCTATCAGGTATTTTTTTCCAAGAACTCATGAAGCAGAAGTCACCATTTTTCCTGTGTGTCATGTGGTATCAGTTAGCCCTTCATCAGGTCTAAAATTGAACTTCAGAAACCATCTCAAAGCCCAACAAAATCAACACTTTTGAGAAGATTTCAAGCTGAGTGTTTTTGTGAGTCATGTGAACAGTGGAAATAGAATATGATTTTTATCAGGTTTGTAATGAGATTCAGAATAGATCACAGAAAAGTATCTTCTGGAGTGATTTAACTAAGGACTAAAAGAAGCAAAAGGAATGCAAACAAAAGGGTGGTCACTGAGTTGCTCATCTGCCCTACTCTATAGATGCTAGGCTATACTACAGCTAAAAGTAAAGTCACAGTTTGGAGCAGCCTGGAATGCTAGCAGTCTGCCAGAGCAGGGAAGTGATAATTGGCACAACTGCTATTGGTTATGTGAAAATGTAAGAGCTTGACAGTAGATGGAGAGGAAAATACAAAGCTGGTTTGGAAGTCTGTAAAACAAGAAATAATTATATATATGTATGTATACAGGAATGTGTATATAGGAAGTCTTCATAGAAAAAAGCATTAAAAGCTAATGGAAAATGAGCTCTGAATTTCATGGGATTTTGTACTTGAACAGAAATAAGATACTATATATATCATATGGAGATCCCAGCATAACTTGTAAAATGCATGAATGCAGTTTGTTGTAATCCATCTGAAGCATGCTGTGTAACCTCAGACTAGATCACTTTCCCCTCTGAAAGGTCGTGGTTATCACTGCAGTCATTTTTTCACAGACATGATAAAATGATTGCTTTGCTCTCTCTCTCTAATTGTGTTTGATATGTATTAGCTGAATTAGCTGTTCTTTTTTAATCAGACAAATCATGTGAATTGAACCTAAGCCCTGTCTATTTAGCACTGCAGAAGTCAGTCAAGAAAAGCCACATTTACTAAGATGATTTTTGACATGGCTGAGTATTGGGGACCACAAATACTAAGTACAAGATTTTAAACATTTAAATGAAAAAATAATTCCTTTATTTGAGGTTTTTTCCCATGATTCATTGAGCATGCTTATAAGGTATGTTAATAAGGCATACTTCTCAGGGCTGTGGAAGAAGGAAAAACTCATCAGGTGATATTTTGAGAAATAGCACTTAACTATGTTTTAAAATTATTACACCTTTACTCATTTTACATCACTTACACCTCATCCTTCATGTCTCTATTGGATTTTTTGTTTCTTTTTTTAAATCCATTCATTTGTAACATTGTTTACTGTACTTCTGCCCTTGTCTTGCCCTCACATTTTTAGTTGAGATCCAAGAGCACTTGGCTATTTTCTTTCAACAGTTCTTCCTTTTTTAAGACAATTTTAAAAATGTGCTGCTTTTCTTCAACACCCACCCCTACCCCTTCACTCTCCCATATTCCTTCCTTTTGTCATTTAGCTCAAGAACCTTGAACTACCTTCGTGTTGTGTTGATTAAATTCCTGGTTGTCATTCTGCCAACATTTGTACCATCCAAATTCTAAAACAGGATCAATAAAAGGTGAAAATTCTGGTGGATTTTATACATGGATACATTTTAAAAATTATGATATTCATCATCTGTCTTTTTTTATTAGATGATTGATGATACGAGGAGGATGGTAGCATGAAGTCATATTACAAACTAATTTTGACTACCTCATCAGTTCCTGAGTAGATTAAAAACCAAAATGTATGCATGTCACCAAAAAATATTAGCATGTTGTGTTTTGGCTTTTGCACCACTTGGGACAAGGCGGAGCAAGAAGCTAGGCAAGTGTAATTTTAGGGCTTATAGTAAGAATGATTGGTGGTGGCATCAAAGGCAAATACTGGAAGTGTAGTAAAGAAGTAGACCTAGAGTAACATACTGCCACTGCCATTTGTAGTGTATACATGCTTTATTGACTGTTTTAATTACCTTTGCTCTTGTTTGTTGTTTGCAGCATCATGGGAAAATTAGAAAGACCAACTTCATGAAGAAGCATGAGAAGGTATGTATTTTATCCTTCTAAGCTGAGCTTGGCAGCAAGTATTTTCTTTCCACTGTACTTGTGAGTTTGTATTTCATTTTGTGTCATTGATTATTGTAAGAACATCAGAACTACAGAAATAACAATTTTTGTTGTACTTGTTTTGTTTGCCACAAATTTCTGCGAGATACAGACATTTTCATTTCATTAAAACTATAATATAAAATTTTCTCCTAAAGCCATATTTTTGTGTACAGCAAAGTGTGTTTAATAAAGCTAAAGGACATTGTAAGTGGAGTTGCCAAGTATCAGCATTTCTCTCAAAAATAATTTTATATTCTTTAAAGAATTTTTATACAAATATTTCTATAATGAGAGAAATTGAAATACAGGGATAAACAATTGCAGATGTAGTGTTATAAATAGACTCATTTTCTTCAGTGGCTGTGACAGTTTGTGTCAATATACCTTTGCCCAGAGAAGCTTGTCTAAAGGCTGATCTACAGATCAGGTTCACCTCACCTTAGTGGGTGCCTGCATCTAAAGCAGTTCATAGCCCACACAGAGTCAGTCGATGCAGTCATTGGAGTGTAGGCTGTGATTTGGCTCTGTGTTCAGGCAGATGAGTTGCACCACAACTTGTATTGATTAGATTTCTACTGGCTGTATTTGGTTTGGCTGTCTGTACCTGCTTGGCAGGAAGCTGACATTAGATGAAATTAATCCTTCCTTAAAAGTTCAGGAATAGCAAGATTAAAAATCTATTTTGTGACTCTTAATTGTGTCAGTCCAGAGGCTGCGGGGGTTTTTTACTAGTAAAAATGAATCTTGTGAATGAGAAGAAACTGACTTACCATTCTATTAATTGCCCTGTTGCTGATAAAAGCAGAATTTGTTTGGTTTCTTTGCATGGTTGGCCTGGAACGATGCTTTTCCAGTGACAAGTGAGAGATCTTCTTGGTGAATCTATTTTTGGCTATATGTTTCCATGATTTTTCACACTGCTTGCTTTGTTAGCCAAGAGGTAGCTTTGGGGACACCTCCTGGATTTGAAAAGTTAAAACATGAATTGGAAATACTTTTGATTTTGCTGAAGAAATGAGTGGTTGTGTTTTACTGATGGCTAATGTGACAGAGGTGCTGGTGGTATATTTGAGATGTTCTTTCCCAGAAGCATTTTGAAACAAACTTTCCCTTGAAAATCCTATTTAATCTTAGCTGCTCTGCTAGTAAGAATAAATCAATGTACACTACAAAAAAGGCAGCTGGATGTCAAAGCGGAGAGAATTAAATGCAAACTTAAAATAAAACAAGTATTTTCCTTGCAAGAACTTTTGGAAGTGTGAGTCGTAAATCTCTGTACTCCTAACTATACTGCCTGAGTTGGAATACTGCCCAGTTCTGCCTGTACATCTCCTTTTTGCAGAATTGGTTATTTTGAAAACGCTTAGCATTGAACAATCAGGACTTTGTATTGCTTTGAATTCAAGTGAATGCAAGGTTACTACATACAATAATCCATAATGCCTAAAATGGTCATCAGTGTCAGCTGAGGTGTGAGGTGTGCACGATGCAGAAGAGCTCTGTAGTTGTGAGGTTGAGCAAATCTGTGTTCTGATAACACAGGTGCCTGTAGCTGGGCTGGTAGCTCATTGCACAGCAGGTCTTAGCAGCCAAGAAGCTGACCTTGGGCTCAGCCATCTGAGCTCTTTGTCTCAACCAGCTGAACCTGTGGGAGGTATGTGCACTGTGAGTGTTACTCAGCACTCTTTGCCTTGCCTCTGGAATACTCTGTCCAGTTTTGTCCTCCTTCTTTAGAAGAAATCTTTAAGCTCCCTACCAACACAAGCCATTCTGTGGTTCTTTGGATGCCATAAAACATAGCCTTTCCTCTTTATTCCTTAAATGGGGCAAGGTCATTAGACAGCACAAGTAAATGTATAAATCTACTGACAGGTTATTTGGCCTGAGATCCTCTGTTACAGCTAAGAAATGTTCCTGTTTATTGTTCAGTTTGAACACTTGCCATGTTAAATAGATCTTTCTTTCTATATCTTGATCAATAAACACATATTCAGTGTTTTCCATAAGGTGTAAGTAGGCTGTATGAAAGACTACTGTGAATCATAGAGCCTCCCTAGAGGCCAAAACAATAAGAATAACATCATGTAATACTCCAGGGAATTAAGAAGTGGATTAAAAAGTGTTGTTTGTTGCAGACCAGCAATCACCTACTTGGGCCAAAGCCATTTCCTCTGGACAGATTGTTAGCAATATTATATAGTATTGTGGACAACAGAGTTGCTCCAACTGCAAATATATTTTCCCAGGTGAGTGTGTACTTACATTTTTATTTGCTTTTTAGTGTCTGGAATTCACCAAGTTTTAAATGTTTTTTGTAAGTCAGAATTCTAATTAAATGAAATGAAAAAACAACCACAACAAGTAATTTAAATCAAAGGTCAGAGTAATATTTATCTGTATTACTAGCTGTGAATCCAGTACTTTTATCTGTCTGACTGTCTGAAATCTGCTAATAGATAACTTTTCCCTGATCCTGGACTGTGGTCTGTACTGATCAGTTCCTTGGTTTCTCACTGAAGTCCATAAGCCTTTTTGCATTTCACGTTAGATGTAAAAATGTTGATTGTCCCATGACCAAAATTAGTCACATTGTAGCACACATTGCTACAAAAATGTGGTGAAGAAGCAGCAGAGGGAATAAGGTACTTACAGGTGGGCAGTATTTGCTGTGGTACATGCACCTGCTGTTTTCCATTTGGACAAAATAGAAGCCTTGCAGAAAAGAGTGAGTATCCCGTTTCACTAGATGGCAGCATAGCTATAGAAGTGAGTGGAATTCAGTAAATCCAGTGTTTTCTCAAGACCTCTGGGTTTGTCAAGTGTGTATTGACCAATTCTGTATAAGTAAAGATGATTTTCTACTATCAGTTTGATTCTTGGATATCATTTCCACCTTAGAAATTCTCAATTTCTTCCTTCTTTCCAGTCGTAACTTACTTACTGAAATATTTTCTACCTTTCCTTTTTAGCTATCAAATTTAACCAAGTAATATTTCAGTTTATTGTCTGCATTCATGTAAAGTTCTAGGAGCATACTAGTTTGTTTTTTAGGATGTTAGCTTTGTATTCCCTTACTTTTGGCTATCAAAAGCATTTTGGTATACGCTAGATGTGAATGTATTATATAACAGTATTTTACAGTATATTTTCAAAATTAGTGTAGCTGCATATTTAATAGGCATTCCAGGTAAGAGAACAGATGTCATTAGTCCAATGTGATGTGAATGTATTATATAACAGTATTTTACAGTATATTTTCAAAATTAGTGTAGCAGCATATTTAATAGGCATTCCAGATGTCATTAGTCCAATGTACAGTTAAGTAGTACTAAAGCCACAATTTGTACATATTATAGTTCCACCTTAGGCTAAATTACAGAATGAGCAAGGAAATGCTTTGTTCTGATTTAGAGTTTGCACTAGGTGGCAGTGTTATCAAAGAATAGTTGTAATTTTTTATTTTCTGAATATCTGGAGATTAAGCTATACAGATATAAAAAAATTGTGTATAATCTTAACCGGTTTAGGATAAAGAACTTGGAATTAAATATGTTTATACAAAAATTCAATTTTATAAATTATTTAAGAGTATTTTTAGTTATAAAGCAATTTTTATATTAAATTTTAATTAAAAATATTAAAGTGTCCCCTGCAAAGTAATAAAAAATTCAACAGAATTTAAAATAGGTTTGAAAAGGTGTTTAAACTAGGCATAATATTTAATTGCTTTTTTCTTGAATGGTTTAAAGCAATTTGCATTTCAGTGATTTGTCATTGGTTGTTCTGTAAATACATTTTTCAAAGTAAATATTTAGGAGCTGGCTTATCCTTATCTGTATTGATACATTTTATTGTTAGCACAATCTTAAATTTTTTGTTTGTGTGATCAGCATGGAAATAATAATAAAATTATACAGAAGTTTAAAATGTTTGTCAAATATTTGACTTCTTAACTGATTCATGATTAATTTTATGTGCTCTTTAATTTGTAAACTCAAAGGCTGTACATGAACCAAATGCATATTAATTCTCCCCATGTACTATCAGAAAATAGCATGCCTTAGCTTTAAAGTTGATCAACAACCACAGTCAAGATTCAAGAAGGACTAGCAGCTGCTTTAAGATCTGTCACTTGCTGATTTTGTGCTATCTCTTATTGCTTCTTGTTTTTCTGTATAGTTTCCATTCACATGAAAATTTTAGTTATTAGCTTTTCAAAAGTGAAACTTCTGTGCTAATAAGCACAGAAAAAATTTCATTTTCCTCTTAATGGTAGGTTTTATTCAAAATGTTTAGTTTTTCTAAATAGATTTTCAACTTAAAGTTGGAATCTTAATCTTTTGCCTTTAAATATCATACTCTTTAAAATGGTCTCATACCTTTTTTCAAACCAAGAAAGAGTTTGAAGAGTTGGCATGTTTGTTTTACCAGTGTGATTTTTACAACCAATACAAAACTAAACAACTTCTGCTGTAACTTCTTGCTGTAAGCAGGTTATAGGAGATGGAATTGGGCCCATTCATTTTTGGTCTTCCTCACTAACTAGTACAAGAGAATAGCACAGCGGGGTGGGGGAAGCAAATTTCCACTTCTGCAAATTACAATTTTTTTAGTTGCTCCCTTAAAAGTTGAAATTTTTCTTGGGTTTGTGCTCCTTTTAATCAAACTTTTCACACATCCAGTGAGGACTTTTTGAGACAAAGTTAATGGAAGGTTTGGAGGTTTTAATTATAGCATCTTCGTTTCAGTACGTATGTGAATTGTTTCTATTCATTTGAGATGTTCTGCATCCTACAACAACAGAGAAGTCTTAGAGTTTCCTTACTTGGTACAGCAGGAGCAACCAGGATTATTATTTGTGTCACCATATGGATCCACTGTGCAGAGTAGGAAATATTCATTATGTCCAAGGGCAATTACAGCAGAATGGAGGGATACAAAGAAACTTTGTAAAGCTTCCTGAAAGTGCATTCTTCAAAGGTTCTGGGAGTCTTTTCAGTCCTGCTTTGTATAAGAGTAGTATTTCATTTTAGGCTTCCCACAGAAAATAGTCAGAAATACAGCAGAATCTCTTCATAAAAACGTGCCTTAGTATAGGACACAAATGTATTTATGCACAAAACATTGGGCAAGAATTATCAGCACCAATTTAATTTAAATGAGGTCATTTTACATTGTAAAGGATAAGGGCTGTTCATATCACAGTCAATGAGGAAGTAGATATTGTTGTTATGGATTACAAGCCAAAATTAACTAGTGTTTTTTCCTCTACCAAAATAATTCAGTAATTGCTTCTTCAGGTCAATTCAGTTCTCCTGGCCATTTTTCATTTTCTAGACATTTTATCTTGCTTTTGCTTTCTTGTGAAATAGCTTTTCATAAAGAGAACTGATTAAGTCTACTTGTAGTTTTGAGCTAGATGCTATCTAAGGCAAAATGGAACAAAGCCCTTTATCTTGCATACTTGTGCATATTTTGCTTTTATTTCTGGTAGTACATCCCTGAATATTTGGAAAAACATCTAGGATAACTTCTCAGAGTATATAATAGCTGAAAATTACCAAATAGGTAACTAATCAGTAACTTCAGTTCTGTTTACATTTTTGCTCTAATGCACTAAAATTAGGTCATCCCAGGTTTGGTTTTAATGTTACTCTTTATATTTGGCAAATATTTTCAGATAGTTGTATGGTTAGGATTTACTTCTGACTATAGTGCATTTGCAATCAGAGATTTCTAGGAAGGGTGTTTATGAGTATATGGAAGCACATCAGGTGTCTTACACATAGTCTGTATTTCATTTATTGGACATTTCTTATCTCTTTGCTGGATCTAAGAAAACCATTTGAATTTTCTTAAGAGTATATGTTCAATCTGTTGTAAAGATAAATAGCATTGCAAACTGTTGTCCAAAGAGTAAGAACTTCTCATCTGAAGTTAAAATAAATGCAGTAGTGTGCATACTCACTAAATTGAGTAGTGTGTTAAGTGCCAGTATGATATGGGCCTATGAGAAACACACAAACCACTGATGTACATAACATAGTTCCAGCTGGAGGGAACCAAAGGAATGTAGTTTTCTGTAATTAAGAGAGGAAAAAAAAGTGTCCTTTCTTGGAATGTAAGAATTTGGAGAGATTTGTTTTCTTTTTTCTTGCTTTCCTGTCTGCCTTACATGAAAAGAATAGGGAATATCTAATATTCTTTACGTAAACTGGAACAGTATGAGGCAATTTACCTGCAAAATTTCTTTGTCCCTGTTGTGTTGGAAGCATGCTTTATGATTTTCTTTTTCAGATGATAATTTAATATTTAAACTGCCCTTTATTTGTAAATTGACAGCTGTGGTAAAATTTCAATTGCAAGATTGGAAAGATGCCTGATTTTGTTATCTACTTACTTGATTTGTAATCAAGTAAGTAGATAGATTTATAGCCTATATGTGTCACAACCTTTCTGGACACCAAATATCCACATCCTGATTATAGTTTAACTCTGTTACTGCATTATCTTAGGTTCCCTTGATGTAGCAGTTTGATAAAGAGGAATGTGATTCTATGATCCTGTAGTTCTGTGATTCAGTTCTGTGAATACTGTCAACTTAACAGGTTTTTTTTTTCAAAAGGAAAGCACTCTTAATCACTTCTACAAGCTCAGATTGTATTAATGTTTAAGAAGTTTTTCATTCCACATTTGACAACTCTTGACAGAATAAGAATTACTCATTTTTACTAGATCAGCTGTATTGTGTTCCAGCTTTCCTTGCTGTTGCAGGGACTGCTCATAGGAACATTTTGCATCTAGATTTAACACTACTATTTAAGACCAATAGAATACTCTCCATTTAAAAAGTGAGCAGGTGGGTGAATTTCTACAGAAAAAGGTCTGGTTGAAATGTGTGTTGTTCTCCACTGTTCCCTAAGAGGCCTTATTATGAAGAAGAACAAAGGTAAGTGGAGCCATTTTTATTTTACAGTATGCAAGAAATACAGTGCATATTCTTGTACTGTCGGTACAAGATATGTTATATGTCAGTAGGTGGATTAATTTTTAATTTTTTTTAAATAAGCAAAATGCTGGGAAAATGAAAGTTCATGCTGATTCTGTTAAACCACCTTCCATTGCTGTCATATTACTCTGAAATTCCACAAGTGTTTTGCTTGTTATGTTTTTGGATAAATGGATAGAGTTAAAATTTTACCTGAAATAATTGAGAAGTCCTTAGCAGACGTTAGCTACCTGAGTGTGGGGGGTAACTTTGGAGGAATGTATTTCTATCCTGTTCTCAAATGAACTTAGCACTTACACTTTCATTACCAAAGTCTATATTGCAGTGAGATTTCTTGTTGTCTGGCTGAATGTTTAAACAAAGTCCTTTCTATCTCCTAGATAATATTGTAAACTGATTCAGGACAAAATTGGAGCGTATCACACATCTGATTTTGGAGAGTGTCTTTGCTTTATACATCCATTAGGCGGTACTGAGATTTGGGAGGCTTGAACAGTTGTTTACAAAAATATCAAAATGTTTGAATAATTGTTTTATACCTTGTTGAAAGGTGGAATCATTAAGTAGTGAATATTCAGAAGGGAGATGATTGTAAAAGTTACGTTTCTCTCGGTGTTGATTGGGTATGTAGATTTTCTCGAATTTTGTTTCTGGAATATAAGCAAATATATTCTCATGTATTTCCCTATTTTTATCACTTCTTGAGTTCTAAATTACAAGAGAGGATGTCATCAGCCTGTGCTTCTGTCCTATTGATTTAACCTGAAAATGATTGCATTTCACTGTCCTCTTGCTTCAGAGGAAGGTACATAAAATTGCACAGCTGAATCCATTCTGACCACAGGAGGTGTCATCTTTGGAATGATCCTGCTGTACTTCCATACAGGGGGAAGCTTTTACTGTTACCAAAAAAATTAACTATATGGAAAAAGGTCTTAAAAGCTTATTTTTTAATTTTGTTTTTTTCTCATGAGAACTATTTAGAATTATGGTATACCTCTCTGTCTGGTCAGTCAGAAGATCTTTAGAGCTTCCCAGTGACAGGAATGAGCAAATATAAACTGTAGACTCTGGGCTTATTCTCATTACTGGTGTAAATAAATTTCCCCTACTCTTTCAGTGTGTAGTGAAGATAACTAAGACACATCTTGCCAGCACAAAATATCTGTTAGTCTTCTGTAACATCATATGTCTCATACAGCATTCATATATAATCTGTATATCCCCACATGTTTATTGTCCAAGTGGGTTTGTAGTACAACCTTTTGATCCTGTGACTTCATGCTTGCCCATACCTAAAAGATTATTTTTGTATTGTTAGAACACCTTTTTTAGCAGTTGTCTATTTGTAGCTGTGGAGGGGTTTTTTTAGGCAATTTTATATTCTTACTGTTGTATTTGAACCTAACTGTTTTTGATGCTGTATCCTTTTATAGGTATATTATGCATCTGACACACTTTGTTTTCTTGCCTATTGGTTAGAAAGTGTAGCAATCTGTTCATCTCATTGTACTGAATTGTATTGATCTCAGTTCTCTGTTGATTTTCTGTAGGTTTGGGAAGATGGTGATAAGAGGTAATAAATAAGTCCCATTTTCTCATTTTCTGTTATTGGTTCCTGGACTAATCTGGCAGAAATTCATGAGCTGAAATGGGAACTTAATGTGATGCACAGCATGGTGACATAGTTAGCACTTTAGCACTGACTATGGCAGCTTGGGAGAGCCTGCTGTTAAGCAAAAAGAAAGGAGAAAACATTACTTTTAACCAAATAGCTGACTCTATTTTTTTTCAACTCTGAGCATAGCTGTGAAAAAAAATAAAAGTATTCTTACTTCAAGTAGTACTTTCTAATTAAAATTGTGAAGAGACTGATGTGCTTGATTCCTTCTAATTTTAATTGATGCAGAAAAGATATTTTAGAAAAACTAGTGGTATTTTACCTATATTATGTTGATTGACCTAATTTGATCTTATTTTCATTTTTGGAGGTACATTGATAATACAGCTTTATCATTTCTTAGGAGGCTTTCTTAATCAAATTCTGTTCTATTCTGTATGAGTTTTTTCTTTACAGTAATTTAAAGCAGAAAACTTACCTTACTTCTGTGAAGAGCTCATAGTAATAGATTCCAGCTTGGCACTTACTCTGTGTCTTAAAAACAGTGTATTTAAGAAGACAGATTGTTGTGAATTATTGGAAACTAGTTTTATGGAAGAAATTTTGGTTATGACAAGGGAAAGACTATTGAGAGGGAGGGGGGAGTGAGGACTTCAGATGAGATGAAGTTTATCAGGAGGATAAAGTGAATTCCTAAATATCTTATCTAGAACAGTTTACTAATTTCTAAACTTCCTTGCGTTTTGATCTTAGATTTTTTATTTGTGTAGCATGTCCTTAAGAATTTGCGGACCAGGAAGTAGCTGTGTTTAAGGCTTTGTAAAATTGATTTACGATAAATTTGTACTTTTAAAAATTTACTTAAATTTTGTAGTCAGTATGTAATCTGTTAATAACTTTCACAAAATATTCTTGTGGCCCTGTGAACATAATATTATATATTCCCTTGTGCCTTTCACGTGTCTTAGATTGCATGCTATATAATATAGGGAATGTGTTGTATCAACCAACAGTTTCTTTAACTTCTGTTCTCTCGGCACGTTATTTGTAAACAGTATTTGAAGCTTCATATCTTCACTTATCTATGAAAATGTGTTAGTGTATCGAAGAAGTAAATATGAATACATGAAAGACAAACCAGTTTTCCTCCTTCCAAACTCTTTCCTTTCCATCTCTTTCTTTACACACTTACTTAGAAATTGGTTTCATGTACTTACTGGTAGGAACATCGTTTAGTACTCCAGGAACAAATTTGTGCTGTGTTTACATCAAGCAGTTGCAGCTGAAGCTTGTTAGTGATTGCCTCCCCAATTAAAAAAAATTCTTCACTGTGGTACATGAACTCCTATTGTTTGGAGATAAATAATCAGCTCATCCCCTCTTTAGGGAAGAACAAAGAACATAATAGTACATCTGGTTCATGTGTTAAGACAGCAAAGATTAATTAAGCAAGTACTGCACAACCTCTCTTGATAACATATATATCTAAAACCAGCCTGTATATTATAAGTTTTTTAATCACTTTGCTTTAACCATTTAGTATCTGCAGAAAGTCTATTTGAGAATCACCAGCTATTCATGGAAATAAGATAGGACACAATACTGAGATAAAGCAAATTAGAGCATTAGGATAGAATTCATTAGTTCTCTCTCAAATCTCTTGTTTTAAGCTGATATGCCTAGAAAGATATGATTAAATACTAAAAAGAACCTTTCAAGCCCCCAGGTGACATCATTAATACTCTTTATAAATTCCATCTTTCTTAGAGGTAATTTGGCTGTTTTCTCTCAGCATTTGGGGTATGACTTGTTTGGGACAAAGAACCATCTCCTTACTGAGCATTTGTGTTGAATCTGGTTAATTGAAAGACAATTTCAGAACTAGAACTAACTCTTGAGATAAAATAGCTACATTGCATGCCCTGTTTCTTCACATCCCTGGTAACTATTAATTGAAAGACAATTTCAGAACTAGAACTAACTCTTGATATAAAATAGCTACATTGCATGTGTTTCTTCACATCCCTGGTAACTAGAACTAAAGCCTAATTCCAACTGAAACGCTACTAAATGCCAGTTTTGCCTGCTGTACTTTTTACTGTTATTGTCTTTCAGCCAGAACAGCTTTACTAGCTCTTTGGTGTTCACATCAGTGAGTTGTAGGGAGGCAGATACCTTGTCAGGATCTTCATTTGACAATCCTTTGCTTATTTAATATCTTTTGCTTCACTGCACATACAGTAATGGATGCAATTGCACTTTCTGTAGTGGCAAGGAAGATGGTTCAAAATCACTGGTTGAAGGGTTGGCTATAATGTTGCATTCTTTTTATTGATGTGCTTCTTGGACTGGTTGTTATATGGTCCCATGTCCTCCTGTCCCTGCCTAATGCACTCTTACATCTCCCTACCTACAGTTTGTTCTCCTTAGGTATTTACGCCTCACCTGTCACTTCAGTACAAATTATTGTGCTGTATCACATGTGAAATAAATTTGTAACATCGTATCTGTACCATTCTATCTGTAGCTTCCATTTCCTGATGAGGTTGAAAACTATTGAGACTGTGCCCATGAACAATGTTAGAGCATAAGGTGGCAAAATGGTACATTAAAGAATATGTTGGATCCCTTTGGTGAATGCTTGTACTGTTTCTGCCCTGCCAGCTGCAGTCAGTTCTAGCTACTGACTTTGTGCTTGACACCCCTCCTCCCCTAAAGACCCTTTGCTGCTGGCTGTGTTCATTTGATAGCAGATAGTGGGGCTTGCCACAGTATCTTGGACAAAAGAAGCAGCTGCATTGAAAAAGAGGATTTCAGAATATGAAGCTTATTCACAAAATAATGCGTCTTGGTAGATGAGGAATAGTTAGGAATTTACATAATCTCTCTTCTCCATCTATGGAAATGAAAAGTGGAAAATATTATGGGGGAGCAATGTGGAAATTTGATAGCACGGTGTGAGTAAATCTCATTTATGGAAAGTTTATTGTTAGTAAACGTTGCGAATATTGTTCATTTAAAATACGGAGAATGACAAAACAAGGTGAGACAAATCCTACAGTAGTTAGACTTGGAAAAGCTGCTATAATGATGATGATGGCAATGATGATTGTTATGGCTGAAAATGGTGCTGTGTATCTGAAGTTGCATAGGTGCTGCAAAAAGTTTCTGTCCTTACTGCTGTATGATTTAATTTCTCACATTAGGTAGAGGAGGGTGGATGATACTAGAAATAATGTGATTATTTTAGGCAAGATTGGATATGTGTCTGTCACAGTAAAAGCATATGTGAGGTAGTCAGTGTGCTTTTCTAGTTAATGGAGAAAAACAGACATGCACATCTAAACCCACTCTGTTATTGAAAAGTTTTAAAATCTGTACTAGGTTTCAGTGAACTGTGTCCTGATGCACTGACTCCTCCATCCTCTAGAAATGGAATCAAGACAGCCTCAGATGCAAACATTTACATTATATCTATGTAGAGCTATTCTATCTTGAAGGACTAAGAAGTGTTTTCTCAGTAATTATTCTGGTTTTTTTACAAATAAAATGGAAAAGTCACCATCAAATATCCCTGCTTGGTTGTCATATTCCTTGTCAAAATGTGTGCAGACTGGGGGCAGTGATTGATTTGTACACCTTCCCCTCATTCTTCCTGCAAGTTAAGTTGTTCTGTCACTCTGCAGTGAGTACTTGGGAAGAGCCTGCCCAGGGCTGCATTGCATGGCTGGCAAGCTGGTGTTGGCCTTCTCTTCCTTTTTTGCTGGACTGCTTTTGACTTATTCCTAAGGGCAAGGTGCTGAAACTCGTCTCTTTCTGATAGAAACTTACTTTGCAGAATTCTGTGATGATGGCCTGTCACTTTGCATCCTTGAACTTGCAGTCTGAACCTTACAGCTTTGAACTGTATTTCAGTTACAACAACTATAGACTAGCTCAGTGTCTTGTGTAAAATGCTCTGAAAGCAATGTTTTTCAATGTAAGAATGCTGAATATGTCAAGAAGGGATCTTCTACCTTTGTTTTGTGAAGTATGAAATAAAAAGAGGCTAACCTCTGCAAGTCATAGAAGATTTACCAAAAAAATGAAAGACTCACAAGTAATTTAAATTTCAGGAAGTGTTTCAGGGGTAAAATTTAAAAATATTACTGAGATTCAGTGTGGATTTTTGGGCACAGTTTAACTGAAACTAAAATTGAAATATTTGAAGACAGATCTAGTTCAGATGAGCAAATGCTGCTCTGCAGGTTTCTCTAACATGTGATGGTGCAACTTTAACTTCATTCAGATGAACATTCGTTACCCTGCTGTTACCCATGTAGAGAAAGGAATTTAAATAAAGAAAACAAACATGAACAAAAACTCAAAACCAAACCTCAGATAAACAGACAAAACCTCAGTTTCAAAAATCATGTACTTTCAAGCTCTTTTTAGTTTTCTAATTAGTATTTATTTATGAATGTGATTAAATTTATGTATGTTACCATTTCTAACAGGACCTGATTCTAGTCCCCATAGCAATTCTCATAGAATATTGAGAGATATCTTTCTGTGTGCCTGTTTTTGCATACCTTTTTTTTTTTCTGCCCGCTCATCTTCCATAAATGTTTCCTGAAATAGAATACAAATGAACTGTGGGAGCTTTGTCATCCTATTGTGATCATTGTAAAACGTTCCACTATGAGAAATAGAATATACAGGCAATATATCTGTGTCTTCTGAAAAGTTTTGAATTCAGACTCTGTTTAGTAGTCAGTTGAAAAAAAAAATAGGAGAAATGGTAGCTGGGATTTTTTTTGAAAGGCATAACTAGAGAATATGAAGAACCAGGTTTGTCTATTTTAATAATTGAAGAGTGCTGGATGTGTTGTTGACCATCTGTGACCTACATAAAATGAACTAGTGGGTGTCCCATATTCTAGATATCTGCGCAAGAAATATGAAAGACAACGTCAGAAGAGAAAGTAATGAATTATATACCAAAAAAAAAAAACCCTGGTGTAGTAGATACAGACAGTAAACAGATTGACTTAAGAGATTACCACACAGACATGAGAAGAAAACTGAAGATTGTTGTTATTAAATGATCTTTTTCAGCCTTTTTTATTTATTACTAGCATATGGCCTAGGAAGACTTTTTGCAACAGATATCTTCTAGTGTGGAATGGCCTCTAATGGATGTATGACACTGATGGTGTAGAGAAAAGCTTTTTAATAATTGGTGTGACTGTAGTGCCTTGTGAAAGATGCTAGACTGACAGTCTAGAAGACTTTGGAGCCTGAAGTAATCTGTTTTGATTCACTGAACAGGTATAGCAGAGGCATCAATAGCACAAAATCTCTGTATTGCTTTTTAATTATAGCTTGAAAAATCTACGTTTTGTTTTGAGCTGGCTGCCTCTTAGTTAATAGTGGCAGAGAATTGCTGTTCATCCTAGTACTTAGCTCTTACAAATGAGCTTTTGACATAGAGAAGCTTTCTGTTTAGATTAACAACTTCTGTCATAAAATGTGATGGGCTTCCAGTAGAAGTAGTGAAGGGGGAAGGATGGCTAATGGGGAGCACATGGTGACTGGAGCTGTTGCACAGTAGACTGGTCTGCTGGTCATCATGTCCTTAGCCTGCCTTTTTCCATCCCTCCTGGACAAATCATTGAGACTTCACTGGTTTTAACCTTGTAGTAGGCATTTTGTGGGACTAGCCTGTGGAATGCTGTTTGACCAGTTGATGTAACATGTTTTCCATGCAGCTGTGTCCAGAACCAGACCATCTTTTGATGACTGGGAGAAATGAAAAGGTGGAGATTTGACATGGCAGAATCTCTGTAGCAGTAAAGAAATCTACTTTTATCCATGATTAGATAAATGTTCAAACCAATGTTGTCTTTTCCTCTCCCATATCAAAAATAGCCCAAATTTTAATTCTACTCAGCATCTGGAGTTCCCTAGACTGAGCCAGATTGCAGTGCAATTTGTGGTCTCCCATCCGGCTCAGGTGAAACTTTTGTAACTTAACATTTTGTTGGGGCACACGGGATAGCTCAGTGTGTTGGAGTGATGAGGAAGAAAGATAGCAAATAGGATAGGGAGTCATCAATGTGACAGGGGATGCAAAGTAATGCTTGAAGTCCTCATGTAATTTTCTTGTATTTATGCAGATACTAAAAAAGACAAATGCAAAGAAAAAAGGTTAATTACCTGTACTCCAAAACCCAAAGGTATTTCAGGCTGATTGCCCAAAATAGATAGTGCCTAAAACCTGGAAAAAGACCCAAACATAAAAATGAGTAATGTAAACAATTTATTAGGCTCTTATATTGTATTTTAATAGCAGAAATGCTGGTCTCTAATGCAGGTAATTTCATTTTTTTCTGTGATAGTTTGACATGAACAGAGAAGAGATTTGAGTCTGATGTTTTATTAAAACAAATGGAAAAAAAAACCCACCAACAGAAAACCCTACACACATCAGTGAAAAGTCAATATAAAGTGGTAAATGCAAGCTGGCATGCATAAGTGGATATGACCTGGAATAAAGCTGTTCAGAGAAGGGAAAATAATTGCAAAGCAGTAACACTTAAAAGAAGATGTAGCCATGAAGACTGGCAAAAATTAAAGGCTAGAAGGAATGACTTGTGAAGAAAGATTAAAGGAAATGAACACATGTAATTATTACTTATAGCTATCTGTGTGCTTGGTGATGTTCAGATGAAGAGAGATGATCCCTACACTAATTTGGCTAAATAACTACCAGGGGATGATGAAAATGTCTGAAGGTATTTATAGTCTTCAAGTGCCAAGAAAGGATTCATTTAGAAGAGTTCAAAAAAGGTCTAAGTAGGAGTAATGAAATAAGATGAGCTTTTTTAGCTTTGAATACTATAAAAAACCCTTCTTTTGGAGATGGTAAAGCGTGTGATAGTCTCCCCTGAAGTTTTAGAGCAATGCCCCACTGCTTGAGCTATTGCAAATGACAGTAGACAGAGAATTCAGATATAAACTTAAAAGAAGGGAAAAGAGTTCTGCATTGGTGGGAGGAGAGTGAAGATAACTTAATAGATATTTTCTGTCTTTAATTTCGATGGTCTCACATGGTATAAATTAACAAAATAAGATTCATGGTATACTACTGAAACATAATTTATGTAAATTTGCTTTAGAATAGGCATTAACCTTGATCCTTACTTCAATTCTGCATTAAGCCTTGCCTTTGATACAATAATCTTAATTAAAACTGAATATTTCATGATTTAACTCCCTCTGCCTCATGAGCAGAACAATACTCTTATCTGTGTTACCTATAAAAGTGCAATCCATATAGACTATCTATTGCATCAGATGAAAGGTATGCTTAAGGTCATTTTCATATGAATAAAAGTACTGACAAAGAGCAGTTTAATTTGTTTAAAAATTATTAACTCTTGTTTTACAACTAAATGTTAATAAGCTAGTTAAATTATTTTTTCATGCATGTTGAATTAGGAAATGTTGACCTAATAAATACTGTGTTCTTTTGGGAAAAAAAAACCCAAAAAACCAACCTGCATGAATGAGGAAAAAAGTAAGTATTGGCAGATGTGATGTGTGTCAAGTGTGTCATCATGTAACTGTCAATCACTGTCATCTGCATAATACTTCTAACTGGATTAGGTGAGGTAGTAAGAGAAAATCTGTTCATTTTGATGTTAAATCCTATGTTCGAAAAGGAACAGGCAGGAATTTGAAATGGGCATGCAAGTTTGCCTGGTTTTTTAATTTTTGCAGGGTTTTTTGTTGTTGATGTTGGGAGTTTTGTTGTTTGTTTGTTTTATGATAATTTGTTTTGCCATGATGTTCGAAGAAATGAAGGCTGTTCTGGATAAGTACTGGAACTTGCCCTCCTCTCCAGACACATGACCATGTGCACACATGCAAGACACATCCCTAATCGGGGGGTGCTTTGTAGTTGCAGTCACTGACACAGGACAGGCATCTTCAGATTGCTCACTGCTTATAAACAGAGACATTTGTAAAATTACATTTTCCAACTTCAAAAGATGTGCAGGTGTTCTCTTAGTTATTTTGTAATAATCTACAGTAGAAGTTCAGGGAAAAAAGGATGTAATATCAAGTGACAACACTTAATGAATTATATGTATGTGTGTGTGTGTATATATATATAAAACTTAGTCTTAAAATGTAGAAGGCAAGCAACCCTTTGAGCATCAATCTGTATTGAAAAAGGCCATCTTTTTCTGAAATTCTTTCATTCTGTGTTGAGTTTAAGGTGTCAGAGTAAATACTTTGGATGAAAAAGCAGCTGTGATAAATCTTGATATCTGGACTGCTTCTTTACTGAGTAGCTGACTTTAGTGATAATTTCATATGTGTCACTGGAATCTTTGGTGATGCCAGATATTTAGTGGACCCAGTGTAAGCCATCAGTCTTTTTCTTCCTTGGTTAAATAATATTTGCTAGTCACTTTCATCAGCATTTGAGATCTTTTTCTCTTATTGTTCTCTTTTTTCTTTGTTGGCTCTAAATATCAAGTTGCAGCTGTGGTACATTGGACATCCACAAACATTACATATATACTGATGCTTTTACTTCCCATTCAGAGCACAAGAAACATAGCAGTGTGCATTTATTGTGAACAAATGTCATATAAAGGAATTGATAGTGTATTTTTGGGCACAGCAGCCTTTATTACCTTATTCGATTCAACATTTACGGAGAACAAATTTGTAAAGTTTAATACATTTATTTGCTGCAGGAAAAAATAGAAAGTAAATATTTGATAATATCATTTTTACATTTCTAGTCCCCCTATTAGATCTTTACAGGAGAATGTAATGCCTGATCACACTGAAAAAAATTTTGCTTTTGTAGCACCATTTCCCTGCTTTTTTGCCTGTGTCATCCGTGGCATTCTCAAGTGCAGCTTTTAATGGCCACAAAGAGCACGGGAGCTGTGGGGTCTGTGTGGGTCCCTAGCACCCAGCACAGAGGATGTGTGGCTGGTTCCAGGGAGCCCAAAGGGTTAAATGCAGTTAAGCTTTTCCTCAGCTTTCTGGGAACCTGGCAGTGGCTTTCTTTCAGTTGCTTTGTAACAGGAGGAACAATACCTGAATTCAGCCTTGGGTTGTGTTGGAGAGGGGGAAGGATTCAGGTTATAGTGTCAGAGGCAGCAGTTGCACTCAGGCAGTACCAGCAAGTGCTTCACCCTCTGGCTGAAAAAAGGGGAATGTTAACAAGGCAAGTCTCAGATAAGACCATATGTATGTAGGGTTTTGTTGTTATTTAATCCATTACTCTCTGCTTGTGGTTTTCTTTTTAGCTAAATTAATCATGCTGTTTTGAATAGGCTGCATTCTGCCACTGGGAACTGTAACTCAGGCTCTGGCTGGTGATGAGCCAGCCTAAAAACAGGGGGACACAGTTTTTTTTGTGGCTTGCACTCAGGTAGCAGTTCAAGAGTCTTGTCACTTGGAAGAAAATAAGCATTTAGAAACTAAAAGTTGAACCCCAAGCCTAGATAATGATAATGAAAAATAACCTCTGAAAATTCTTACAGTAAGATATCATTCTGTTAGTCAACTGAATGGAAAAGATGGATGGAAAAACATGTTTCTGAATTGGTGTGTAACAGTTTATTTGTGAAGGAGGTGAACATGTTTATGGCTACTGACTGTATTTCATCCATCATTTTTTCAATGAGCTACTGTTACTAAGGTCCACCAAGATGGTTTGGTCAGAGGAGGCTGCATGGGAATCTCATGATTGTTTCAATTTTCCAGATTTTCTAATTTCTTTTAGACAAGGATTTGGGTTACATTCCAAGAAACAAGACAAACAAAAAAAATATCCCACCAAGAAACCAACTTGCCATAAGGATAAACACGTCAGTGTTTGGTTTCTGAGTTACACATTTCTCCACATACAAACATTGTTGTGTCTGGAGCAGGAAGATGCAGCAGTAGTAGTTGAGGAGAGCTCTGTTAAGGCTGCCCCACCCAAGTGCTCAATATGAATGTGATGATACTTAGGACCTAACCAAGGCCCAGGCACAGGGTGTGGAGCATCTTAGGCTGAGAAGTGGGGAAGCAGGAGGAGCAGGAGGCTTTTAGAGGATAAGGGGATATAATGAGCCACAGCCAGGAGCTGCTGCTCTACTCCAAGGCAATAGGCACAAACTGAAACACAGGAGGAACATCAGGAAATGCTTTCTTACTGTGAGGGTGACGAGTGCTGGCACAGGTTGCTCAGAATGGTGGTGAAATCTCCATCCTCAGAGATGTTCAAAAGCTATCTGGCCACGGTTCTGGGCAGCCTGGTTGAGATGGCCCTGCTTGAGCAGGAGGTTGGACCAGATGGCCTCCAGAGATCCCTGCCACCTCAACCATGCTGTGATTCTGAGTTGTGAGGGACATGGAAAAGCTGAGGTTGTAAGGTGTTTGAGGTTTTTGCAATGGGAAAGGCTGAATAGAAGTCTTTCTCTCAAAAAATGTTCATATTTTAGTATATTAAAGATTAAAGATTTTATCACATATGTTTAATTAAGCTAAACATTTTTACAATATTGAACTTTTGTCGACCAAAATACACAGCTTTTTAATAAAACAAGATTCAAGGAAGGCTCTGAGGAAGGCTTCTGGCCAGAGAGGCTCTTATGTCAGATACTGTCTCAATTGATAATGTATAATTTTCTGTAACATGCTGTTGCTTTTAAGAACTTGTTTCAAGTCCAGTCATAAGGCTTTCAGAATGCACCATTACAGAATAACGTTGCTTTAGCAATGTTTAGCAGAAGCATTTAGCAATGTTTCTGTTTTTAAAAGCTTTAGTTTCTCTTGAAGTGGTAACTTTAGCATGCATTTCAGGCAAAAAGTGTGATTTCAGGATACAGTACTGCAATTATCATTATTAATTTGAAATACAACAAGCTTTAAATAAAATGTTTTAACTAGCATGTGAGCTAAAGGTTCCTGTGAGCAACTAGCTAACCAGTTCATATACAGGAAGAATAAACAGCAGCATGATGGCTTATATTGGCTGAATTTGTCCTGATAGTTCAGTGGCTTGTTTAATACTTTATATGCCCAGCTAATTCCAAAATGGTCACTTTTTCTTCTTTAACAAAAACAAACAAAAAATTTCTCCACTGCATCTGTATGATTTATACTTGAACTGGAAAAAAAAGGTTTCCCATTCAAAAACTACTGGCAAATGCAAAATCTAAATTATTGTAAAAGGAGGCATTATTTATATCACTTCTGCAGATGTAGGACTCTTGGGATTTAACTGTTCAACTGCTGTGTGGGAAACGCACATCTCTAGTAGTGTTTGGTTTAGGAACTGAAATCTTGGTACTGATTATTGAGGACTTTAGGGGAAGGGAGAAGGCACCCAAGAGCAGTCTTTATATGGAATTGTAGGTTTTACCAGTTCAGCTACTGGAATTATATTTATATATTTTTATATATTATGGTTTTTTTGTTAGAGCTTCATAGAGGGGTATTAAATATACTCAGTAGAATAGGTGTGTGTGTGTATTTATAAAGGACATACCATTGAAGCCTATGTTTCAGAAAGAATTCTCTGCCAAGATAAGTTCTGTTTGGATGATTTGGAGAGTTCCAGTTCCATGAAGAAGAGAGCTTAGTGACTTAAGATTTTGCACAGCGTGTATTGCGTGTGTGCATTAATGTGTGTACACATAAATTGTTTCTAGTACCTGAAAATATCTTCTAAGAGCTAGCCAAAATTAGCTGCACTTTTCATTGCTGAAATTGGTTGAGTGTAGTTTTGTTTCTACACTTAAACTCTCTAAGTTGTTTAGGACTCTAAATTTAAAAAAAAAAAAAAAACGAAGGTGGTGACAAGATTGTCTTTCTAAACAGCACTTCTAAGTCACTTCTTTAAAGTGATCTTTTAAAAACATGGATTTTATGCATCCCAAATGTATCCTCCAACTGTGAACACTAGATTAAATTCATTCTTTAACATTTCATATGAGAGAGGCAGATGCACTGCAAATGAAGTAAAAAGATCAAAACTGAAGGTAAAATAAGAATAATTTATCCAACTAATATGTACATGTGATTAGTTTTATCTCATAGGCTGCAGGATAATACTGTTATTTTTTTGTTAAATAAGAGTTTTGTGGAAATCCTTGCCTGCTTTCCTAAGAACGTGATTTTCTTAACAGAATCACATAAATGTTTGTTGATATCTCTAAGTATCTACATAGTATTTTATTTCTGAGAAAACTAAGTTTTGTATAATACATATTCACTCCTTGAAAAACCTCCCCCACTGCTTCTAAAATGTCAAAGCTGAGCACAGGGATTTAGCCATACAAGTTCTATTGAGATTAATTGGATTTGTATGGCTAAATCCATGCAGTTCTTTGGAAAATATTGCTGTCCCTTGTATACAAAATATAAATATATGTTTACAAATACAATATCACAAGAAATATTTGGACAGAACAGTAAAATCAGGTTTAATTTATGTTCAGAGATGAATAAGTTTTGGTTTTCTATAAACTAAGGGTTCCTGTTTAAGTATACTGAGTGAATACTAAGCATGTGCTGTGCTTGCCTTAGGGCTTCATTTTTTTTAAATGCGTGAAGCATTTACATAGGAGTCTTCTGTACTTCACTCAGGAGGGGGAAGAGCATTTCTGATTCATTAATCCCTTTTTCTTTTTCTAAGTAAGTGGGTCCTTCACATCATGCACTCAAGAGGTGTAAAATATACAAAGAAGTGGGAGGGACAGGCAGAATGATGCCTGGCTTGCTATAAGGTATAAATTCAAAATCTGTTTTTCTTTGCGAGAAGAAAAATAGCGAGGGGAAAAAAGGGCAGCACTAAATCTACTGCATGTGCTTGCATGATATGCAGGTTTGGGATAATTATTTTCTCTCTTGTTCAATAAAGTGAGTTGTTACCATGGTAACATTTATATTGCACAGTTTCTCTGTTATAAAATAAATGAGAACAGTTTTAGAGTCAGAAAAGTCTTTGTATGGAACCTTTTTATTTTATGTATTTTAAAGTGCAGAATTTTGTCTTAAAATTTTCTTGAGATGACAAAGTTTTGGTGCACTTTCCAGAAAAAATTAGTCAGCTTTTAACAGTATGTAGTGCTTTTGCAGGACAAGATGTGCAAGATCTGGTTGTAAAATTGAACTCAGCCATCAGGCAGATGCAGACTGCCGGGAGCTCAGAGGAATGGTCTGTATGTCCTGCTCCAATAACCAGCTCCTGACAGTGACACCTTGCCTGTGTTGCTGTGTCACCTTGGATAAGATGTGCTGAGAACTTCATAGAAAGCGGGTCTGAGTCTCCAGTGGCAGAGGGGCAGGTGACCAGGGTGAATGTTTAGAACCAGAGCATACCCTACATAATATTTTGGTCTCTGCTGCTTGTGCTTCTCTTATTGAGGAAAAGCAGAGTGCTATCACCACTTCCTGACCAGCTGGTTCTTTGATGGGGTGGTTTTTTTAATGTTTACTGATTGCAACGCAGATTCTGCAATGGACAATTTAAAATATCCTTGGGCAATACTCTGTTTCTGCTTTCTGAAGAGATGCCAGAAGATAACCATGGGAGCTACTTGATAGAACAGTTGATTGGAATGACTGGTAGCTTTTCATCAGGCCCTAATAGTGTCTTTGCCAATCATAACTGCTTCTCTTTGTTCAGGTTTGTTTTTCTCCTGTATTTTCTCACTACAGTAGGCATTTTAGTATGAGGTGACTTTTTAATCTGTTGAGATCAAAAGGTTTCATTGCTTTCTTGATTCTGTCCTGTTTTTTTCACACCTTTCTGTTGATCTCTTGTATGGATTTTTCAGTTTAGTGATCAGTATAGTATTTTTGAGGGATTAAGCCATTTTAAAGTGGTTTAATTTTAATATTCAAGAAGTCCAGATTTATAATTACCGAGTATTATTGAAAAGTCTTGACACAATGATTATTCACAAAATAGAGTGGCTATCACAACTATCAACTCCAAAAAGAAATAAGTTCATTAGTCATGGAAACAATTGTTCCTTGACTACACAGTATTCCACTGAAACTAACACAGGCTGCCTTGTGGAGGTTCTTTTATGCTTTTCAAATAATTGATTCATTAAACTTGGAAAAGACCTCCAAGCTCATCAAGTCCAAGCTTTGACTGAACACTGCCATGACAACTAAACCACAGGACTAGGTGCTATGTCCAGTCATTTCTTGAACTTGAGGGCTGGTGACTCAAACACCTCCCTGGCCAGCCTGTGCCAATGGCTGACCACCTTTTCAGTGAAGAAATTATTCTTGATATTCAGCCTGAACCTCCCCCCTGGTGCAGTGTGATGCCATTTCCTCTTGTCCTCTCCCTTGTTGCCTGGGAGAAGTCAATCCCCACATGGCTTCAAACTCCTTTCTGGCAGTTGTAGAGAGTGAAAAGGTCTCCACTGAGACTCAGCAGCCAGGAAGGTGGCTGCACTCTCCTACACATCAGCCTGCAGGGAATGCTGTACAAACTGCCCTGCCACATCCTGTCTGTCCTGTTTGCCCATCCTTTTCACTGTGCTCCCTAGAGCTCTTCAAATCTCCCTCAGGTGCTCTGGCATAACCCTCCCCAGGTCAGCCTCCCTCACAAGAGCTGCCAGGTCCTGCTGGATCTCTGCTCTCTCTTGGGTTTCCCTGACTCTGGGAAGTCCCTGCTGAACTCCTTGTAGTGTTTTTTGCTCCAGAAGTTACCGTAGCCACCAGCCATGTAGGTGCTGTCACCACATGCCTTCTCCACTCCTGAATGTCATGGAAATTGCCTTGTGCAGCATGTCACTATTTTGCACTCTACCCCATAAATGATTTGCAGTTATGTAGGAGCAGTATAGTCAGTGTTTGCTAACTGCACAAATTTTAACACACTGTGTATATAGCAAGATCTTTTTAGGACTCTTAGGAGTGGTTTTGTCTTTGAATGTTTCTGTCTGTCTAATAGACAGAATTATCCTTGAATGCTGTAAAGGTAGGAGAAATATTAACTGACTGCATACTGTTACTAAGTCTCTAGCAGTTATTCCCTTCCCACATATCCTATGTCTAATCCATTGACCAGCCTTGTGGCAGCTCACTGGTTCACTAGTTCATTAGTTGCCTTGGTTGGCTTTTTACCCAACACATGTGCCTGCCAGACAGGAATGTCAGAAACTGATTTCTTCAGGATAGAAAAGCTAAGTGCTACATGGCATAACTAGCAGAATTTCACAGTTGCATTAAAAGGTGACACAAACTGCATAAAAAACTAGTGTTGTGTTAGAAGAACACAGTTCTTTGATTTACAGTTAATTGATGACAGATGATGTTTCATGCTGACAGATGATATTTCATGCTCTTTATCTGATAAAATCAAGTATAACTGAATAAGAGATGGAAAACTGGTAGTTTTGACTGCTTTGTATGTTATCTGTGTAAGGCATATAAGGATATTTATAGATCTCTTTTGAAGTTGCATCTAACATATTTAATGGGTCATTGAACCTAGATTTTTAATATTTTATGACTTTTCAATTCATGGTTGGCTGAAAGCTTTGCTTTCTTTAGAAATGGATGTTATGAATTTATAGCCTCTGTTGTAGCATATCTAAACTTATACATTTCTTTAATGAAAACAACACTTCTCCCTGTAGATTACAACCATCACTATATGCTGTTACAATAGGGCTTGTTTTGTTTTCAGGCATCTAGAGGGCTTCTTGAGTGACAGTCTTCATCCTGGCCTTTCCCTTCCTTCTGGTGGGAACCAAATCCTGTAGATTTACTGATTAAGAGTAGAATATTCTCCATGAAGCTGTTTGATTTCCTGGCAAGCTCAGAGAGGGAAGATTCCAGATTATATCCGTTTCCTACCAGAACAGAGTGACTTTCAGGTGTCCACTCTTCCCTTGTGCTGTGTGGTGACAGTTGGCCAACCTGGAACTGAAGCTTACATTCATCCTTGGCCCTTAGTCTGTTCTCCTTAAGGGTGCCTGTAAATAAAGGTGCAGGAATATGTTATACTTAAGTGTCCTGATTTTGTTAGGGAACTGTTCCAAACAGAAGTGTAACTGTTCCTCTCAGTTGCTGTTGTACAAGAACTTTGTAACTCTTGGTTTCTTCAGGCTCCAACATCCCTTACCAAATAAAATTCTAATTACTGTCTTATATGAAAATAAATCAGATGTTTGAAGTTTTTTCTTTTCCACTGTATAACTTGCTGCCATATATTGCTGAGAGCTAGGCAGTTTTGTTATTTCTAATTTCTTGATGTGCAGCCTTACAATAAATTTCTCCTCCAATGTGTTGATGAGTGCATTAATGTCACAAATCAGCAATCTTTTTAGCTCCAGCTTGACAATACAAGAGCAGCATGAAATTTCATGTTTCAACAGGTCAGATCCCTATGTGTGAACAATTTTATACCTAATTACTGAAGTCTCTGAAATTAAGAACACTAGGACCCGGTATGTCAGGAAATTTTTCTTCCTTACAATTTTATTACACACTTTCCTAAGCATCCTTTGCTGGTACTTTCAAGAGGCAGCAGATTGGGCCAGGAGGATCTTTGTTTTGTACCAATGTGTTTTACTTACACTCTTAAGCAATTGATACAAGTTGTTTCTATTTTTTGGTTTTGTTACTATTTTTTCCTGTTACAGATCCACTAAAATTTGCAGAGTTTGTCACATCACAGTGAATGTGAATGTGGAGTTGATTGCAGTCTTCTGCAATGCATCTTGTGAGCAGTTGAGAAGCAGCATGCTACTGTGGAGTGTCTCTAAAGATCTGTTTTAACAATCTCAAGATTTAAAATCAATGTATTTTTAAATTGTTATTTTTCAGAGCAGACTCCCATTTGGGACTACAGTGTATTTTACCATTTTTCTATTATTGTGGTTGAAATGCCTGAGATCTATTTTTCAGAAGTATTTGGGTCAAATATTCCTGGAGTGGTTATTTTAATTGAAGATTTCTTAATATCTTGTTTCTTTATATAAATACTCTTTAAACACTTCATTATCATAATAATCCAAACATATACTGTAGTTAAAACACATTGAATGTCTTTTTTTTCTTGGAGAAAGCAACGTAGTTTAGACTTAACTGATACTCTCAAACATCTTATTCTGAGCAATCTCTTTTTAATTTCATGATTTCTGCTCTTGCCAAGTACAAAAGACTGATTTTTATCCTCAGGACAGGTTTGAAATCCTAATTGCTTGAATTATTTTTTTAATGCAAAACTGTATTTACAAACACAACTTCTTCATATAGCAGTAAAAGGCTGGTAACTGTGTACACAGTTCTATAATTAACTGAAATAGCATTAAAAATTTAGGGACCTTCTGTAAATATATCAAGTCCTATCAGTATCACAGGTACTGGATGGTATTTCTAATGTTACTGTTTTCCTGTTCTTAATAGAGCTTGACTTGCAATATCCAGAAATGTTGCCATTGTGGGAGAGATGCAATAAATGAAGGAGGGGGAGGCAAAATTTTCTAGATTTGGAGAATTGAAATTATATGCTTGGTCACTGGCACAAAGATTTGCTTCTGGAAAACAATCTTTGTGTTGCTTTCCTTATCTTGTGAAAAAGCCTGCCTGGAACCTGAGACCTCTGATGCAAAAATGAATGAAGGTATGGCAGAAGGATACTTCTGTTGGCTATTGCCTGTGCCTTGAAAAATAGCCAGCCTTTGTCTGGTGTCCACTTTGTGAAACTACCTGGCTTAAGTAATCAAATTAATTGTAAACATCATTCTCCAAGTGTTTGTTTGACCATCTGTTACTGTCTTCTCTCTCAGATTTTGGAAATGTGAACTAGAAAGGGGAGTACTTTTGAATTGGCTGTCTCTAACTTGTATCTGTAGTCCTTCTGCTTAGGAGTTATGTGTTTCCTGGTTGTTAGGAAGTAAAGTAGATGTACACATCTTCAACAGATTGCAGATGCATTCAGATCTTGGGTTTGAGTATCAAAATTAACTCCTGTCATCACTTCCAAGCATCTTAACAAAATTCTGAAAATATTTCCAAATAATCCTCAGGTACAGAAAATAATTTGGTCCTTTCAGAAAATATCACATTAAGCAAATTTCTAGCATGCCTTTCATGCCTTTGTGAAGTACTTTAATTGATCCTCAAAGTGAGGGAACTGACTCAGAAATACTGATTTATCCATGCATCACTCTGTAGAGTTTTTATATTTCTTTTTAAAGTTGATGAGCAGAGCGAGGCAAAGAGTGTTGTGAACTGCCTTTTATTTTCCTTCTTATTAGGCAAATTGATTAATGCTAAAGTAAATGTGCTGAGAGAAAAAAGGAGCTTTTTCTTAATTTCTGTATTGAATAAAAGTAATGAGGAGAAAGCAAATTCATTAACATTTTGAAAGATTCCTCTAATATTAGGTCCCAAATGAATAAATTATTGAACTGCTTTTAAAAAGTGATGTTACTGTAACAATGAGTGGGCAAGGCTAATCTGTGCAAATGCTTTTGAGATATTAGGAAGGTTTTCAGGAGATGGTGGAGGAAGCTGGATTTTCATCAAGTGGGGTTTTTGTTTTTACAAAGACTGCAGAGTATGGGGAGAATACAGTAACTAATAGTGAGAGAGCCCTTGCAGAGGCCCAAGAGAAGGTTAAAAGGGGAAAGAGTGGTAGGATGCAGATTATATACTTTATCTTTGATGGATGTATCACAGCAGGCACATTAAGTCAGACTGAAAATGGGCTTACCCACTGTTTTACCTCTTAGACAGTAAAACTGTCTGACTACTTCTAAGTTATATCAAATGAGCAGGAAAAATTTAAGACTAGAAAGCAGAGGATGACCCTAGTCTATGTATGTTACAACTTCTTATTACCTGTGGCTTAAATGCCTGCCTCACAGGTGATATTTGCATTCAGCAGCCCATGGTTTTATTTGCTTCCATGAATGTGCCCAGTGTCTTTCTAAACTCCCCAAAGCTCTCTACCACTGTACTGACTTTGTGGAGGCAAAGTGTGTTACAGATTAACTACAGTTTTGGATGAAAAATAATTCATTCTGGATTTCTTGTTTACTTTTTTAAATGGCCTTTTTCATTTCCTGGGATGATTCCTGGATCTTGATTCAGTGTGCCCATTTTAGAAAATAGATTTTTAGAAAAAAATATGGTATGTTTTGTTTCTGTTTCTTTAAATAGCAGTTTTGGGAAGAGAATATGTGAGGAGTAGAGATAATGGGAAAGTACAGAGAAGAGTTGAAAGGAAGCTGTACTGATGAGCCAAGATTTGCAGCTAGTCAGAGTCACTAAACAAGCCCTAGAAGACAGACTGCTAATTGAAGAGAAAGTATTCTAAAATATGAATAGAGCAAGGGTAGAAGTGTCTTCTTGAAATAGAAAAATACATTTGCTTCTCTTGAGATTGAAGGGAAAAGCCACAAGGGAGGCCGATTGCAGGAGAATGTTCTAGAGAGAAGGCAGCTTCTAGTATGCAGAAAGGTGTTTTGTGGTCTGAAAGAGGAGAGGGAAAGGAAAAAGACAAAATGTGCTTTTATCCCTTGATTAAGTGTATGAAATTGGCACTGTTTCTTGTCAAGCATCATTTTGTGTAAATTTGATACAAAAGGTAAGACCAAGTAGAATCAGGAAGAGGTGGTGAGCAGTGATTATACAATGGAGAAAATATCATGTGAGAATGGTTCTAATGACCTGTAGAATAAAAGCCAGAATGATTTTCTAATAAAATTCAATGTTATATGCTTTGGGCTTAATAAACATTTCTGTTCTGAAGAGACACAAGAAATGTCTTTTAGGTGGTGAGTAGAATACAAACTGGATGGGTTTAACAGCAAGAAATTCAAGGTAATGTACTTGAGGATAAATAAACATTTCTTCTGGATTGTGTAAAGGAAGTTTTGGCGGTCTTAATAAATGACCAAATCACTGATATGATGAAACTTTGAAAAAGCAAGTGGAGTCACTTGTTTAAATCTGTAAATCACTTAGGTTTGCCTTGAGTGAAATGAAATCAAGGTCCTGGAGACTCAACACAAAATAATGAGGTAATACTTACGTGACAACAACATAAAAATCCCAAACAAATCTGGGACGAAGACAGACATCAAACGCAAGCATTCATAAAAGGAACTGCAAAGCAGGCTGGGTCGCTGTTTGCCCCGTCGCATCCTGCGCAGGCACCTACGTGCATCACCAAAGGGAGGGACACGGGACACTGTCTGTGGGGCAGCACTGAGACCTGCTGGTGTCTCCGTTAATGTCAGAAACATTTTGACTGTGTTCATAATGTAGTTTAAAAATAGAGTTGGATTGCTTTAAGCTGAGATAAAGGTAAAATACCTAGCTGAAGCATGTCATAATGAATGTTTTAATTGCAGGCTTGAAGGCTCTAAGTAATCTGGAGGGGTGTACCTCCTGTTGTATTTTTTTAGTGCATTAAAAGCCTTTACAAAATATAATTCAGTATCAAAACCTGATTGTTTTGTACAAGCATTCAGAGAAATGCTGATTTATTTTTAATAACTTTTATAAAAACAATTTTGATCAAGTACTTTCTTAAATATATGTAGTTGTAATGTTTCTATGGTTATCTTCCTGTGCGAGCTTTTCAAACAAGGCTGACATATGAGCATACTCTGGCTATAATTTTCATTAAAATATTTTTGAGCGGGTTTTTTTATGCTCACATAATTTGTACTAGGGTCATTGAATTGAACTCCAGGAGAGTATTGCACAGTCATTTTGACTGCAATGTGTTTTGTAAATGGTATTGGGTGTTCCAAGTGCCGTGTTGCGTAGCAGAGGTTTTTCCATGTGCCCGAATGTGACTGCTGGCAGGGGTAGGTTTTGATTAAGTGCACAGGCTTTGAGAGCTGCAGGATGATGGTGCTGCAAAGCACCATTCATGTGACTGTGAAAGAATGTAGTACCCTTGTCTGACAGTGCTGAATATGGAAAGTTCTTCATTTCTTGATACGTTTGACATTCAGAATCTGTGTGTGACAGTAAGCCAGACTGAAGAGTTAGAATTAATTTTACATCTTGGGCAAGATAATTGAGTATTATAAACTGTGGAGATGAAAAAAAACACAAAGATCATCTAGTATATTTCTGCCAGTTTTAAATTCTTCCTCCTTTCATTAATATTTTTCCAGTCCAGTTTAAAATGTACACTTCATGAGATTTCAATCACATTTCTGAGGAAGCATCTTCCCCTCCACCCCAAATAGTCAGCATCATTTTCTGTTTAGTTTTAGCCTATGGATTTATGTCCCACACTTTGCCCAGACTCTTTCCTAGATAGTCTGTCATTGCTTACCCAAACTAACCATGCATTTCCCTGTGTCATGGGTTCTAATTCTGCTCATGTTTTGTACCTCAGTGAATATTTTCTGGCTTCTTGTGGTGTCCTCGGGAAGAGCCTGGCCTTTCTCAGCAGACAGCCCTTCCTTCTGGAATCCTTCTCACTTCCACACAGCCGTGTGCTCACAAAGCCAGTCTTTGTGTCTGCTTGGGGAATGATGCAAGGCCCATCTGTTAGTCCAGGCTGATAGGAAAAAAGCTGCCTTGAAGGATGGCTTGTGGGTTGCTTGTTTTTTCCAGAGGTTTCAATGTCCATGTTTGACCAATGAATCTCCAGAAGCAATCTGAGCGGTCATTCCTCCTGGGAACAATTATCTGCTGTGCTTTTGTGATTATTCTCACCTTGGATCCAAGATTTCAGCAGCAGGTTTCTCGCACAAATACATTTCAAAGCAAGTTCCATCATCACTTATTTTTAAACATACTGGTAAAACCTGTTTCTCTACATCTTTCAGATCAGAAAGGGTTTTTTTTTCAGATTTTCTTGTTATTCCTGTAGAAAATTTCCTTTAATTGTTGATTTTTGCTAGTGTTAAATCATCAGCAATTTAAGTAATTTTACAAATAACTCTAGAATTTTTCTTCCAATGTAATTTCTTTTGTTCAGAGGATTCTCAATAAATATTCTTTCTTATATCACCCACACAGTTTTTCTGGCTTGTTTCTAGTCTGTTCTTGCCAGATGTTTCTTCTCAAGCTTTTGTGATAATGAAATGGAGCCGCTGTACTCATGATATTTAAAAAAAAAAAAGTTAAAAAAAAATTCAAAAGCAGTGGTGTATTTTTGGCTAAGTGCAATTAGTTGGCACTCATATTTTTCCCATCTGTGTTTCAAACTTTTGATATGTCTTAATTTAAGAACATATTGCCTCCAAAGTTTTATAATACCTGAACTTTTGAAGTAGTAATTGTTTTTCAGTGCTTAAGTTATATGTGGTACCTGGAACTGAAGTGTTAACAAGACATGAATATTAGTGAATTTTAAAATGATGCTACAAGTACACTGTCTGAAACCCAGTTCATTCCACTGTGTCCTGCTTTACTAGGATAGGTAGGCCCAGAGAGATTGCAATTTTATGAAAAATAGTTCAGCTTCAGAAGCACAGTGCAAGTTAGGTCTGGTGATGATTTAATATTGTATATGGCCTTTTCTTCTTCCTGTCTTTGCTCCCACCCCAGTTATCTGTCAGACGTTCAGTAGAGGTGCTCAAGCCTCTTGTGTCAGAAGGGATTTGGACCTTCTGTGTCCCAGAAGACTTATGAACTGTTTGGTGAGGACAATCATCTTTTATTTATTGGGTCTAGATTCAGCACTGGATATTAGAGAAACTTAATAATACCACATCTACCACAATTCAGTCTTTTCTATCAATATATTGCACAAAATAGAGGTCTTGTCCATTTCTGTGGCTGACAGCCGCAGAACTCTCCTGCTATATTGTATAAAGGAAGAAAAAATTAGAAGTCATTGCTTTTTGAACTCCGTTGCTGGTTTTGATTCTCCCTGAACCCACTGAAAAAGCTCCAGGCTGCTGCCCCCTCAACAGGCAGGCTTTTGGACTTGTCCTTAGGAGAACTCTGCCTTTCTCCATGTACAGGCCAGGCATCTCTAACTGCTGCAGGTTGAATTCTACTCCAAAGACTAATAAGTTAGGTATTTTACTTCTAACATTTGGCTGTCTGTAGGAAAGCTGGTCCTTACTTACTCCCCTTAGATGTATGTTCTTTCCCTTTGTCTCAACTGAGCCTCTTTGGAGATAAAACTGTTTCTTGCCTGCATGAATTGAAAATGGCAGTTCTCTCTACAGCTGTCTTTTTAAGTGGTCTCAGGGTCAGGACTTGTTGTTTCTGCACTTTCTTCCCTGTGATGACATTTATTAAGTGTTGTGAAAGCAAGAAGTAAAATGTTGCAGTTTCCTAAATAAGTTAATTGCTCTGATCATAAGGAGTAAAGCTAGTCTTTATTTATCTTGTAATGTGATATATTAGCTTTATTTATCTCAGAATATTGTATATTGAGTCTTTGACTTAATTTCTTAAGAATGTTAATGCAACTTAGTGCCCAGGCTGATGTTAGTTCAGATTTCTTGAGTCAGCCTTTAGTAAGTAGTTTTACATTTCTGACCTTGTGTTACTCACAGAGCATTTGGTGCTAGTTGGAAAAGAAAATGTAGAATTTGTTGAAGTATTGTTGGAGCACTTGTAATGCAGCAGCAAGGTCACTTTTACATCCCACATAAAACTGAGATGAATCTCCAAACTGTGCAGACTTTTCCTGTGGTCATAAGGAACTTCAAGGAATTCTCCTGCTATTCCTTCGCTGGTGATTTCTGAATGTGAGACCAGCTGCGAGTGCAGAAGTGTTTTGCCAGTATTGGTGCACCTGGATGCAATTGTTACAGCAGATTCCTCCATAATGAATATGGATTTTGTTGAATGAAGAATGGAGAAAAATGTACTCTCATAAGTATTTTAAGAAAATACAACCTAACAAGTTTGAGGTTTATCCAAATCCAGTGATACATGCAAAGTAATTAATGAACTAGAATCTGAGCCATTTGCCATATGATAATTAAATTTTCTTTAATTTTGTCAATGCTAAAATTGGATAAACCATGTAATTTATAGATCTGAATTGAGTAAATGGAATTTGTCTTTGTGACTATGTGTAGACCAGCATTCCTTAAACAAACTCCAAAGACTCTTCAGAATTTTAGCATCCAAACTATTGTTGTCTCATGCCATATGAAAGAAAGTTAAGTGCAGGCTGTTAAAAAAATTACTTCATTCTTGGGTACCATATTTTTTTCTATTCTCCATAGGTAGGTATCATTTTTTTCTATTATATTATTCCTGCCTCCTACAAGCATTGTCACAAATTTGAAAACCAAGTGTAGTTCCAGCAAAAGAGTGTGGTTATTACTGAGTAAGGGGTTTTTTTTAATTGATACAGCTTGCTGATGCTTTTTATTGCAATGTGCTTCCTTGAACGTTTGAACTGACACTTTCCTGAAATACATTATTCTTGAGGAATTCCTTACTGTCCTTTTATCATTACTCAGAAGTAGGTCACGGTTGGCTGGTTTTTTGAAAATGAAACCTGTGGCCAGATACCATTTTGTCACAGAATATAACCTCATTGCCCTGAATTGTCTGTGGTATCTATTGCAAAGGCCAGGGAAAAAATTTCTTTTCTGCTTTTACTTCTTTCTTTCCCTGATATCTGGGAGGAGATGGGGAGACAATGGAATCACTGCAGTCTCTCTTCCTAACTGAGTCTGAATGGGCTGGCTGTCTTCAGTGGTGACACCCCACAACTTCACTTCAGTGGTGCCACAGCCATCACTGGAGGAACAAAGTGAAAAAATATGCTGGTACATTGCTATTTTGGTAAAATAATCAATGGCTCTGTCAAGACACTGTGTGTGTGTTTGTAGGCAAATTTCTCTCAACTCAGGCCCTGTTCTTTTTAACATACAATCTTCCAGCCTTTTCTTTCCAACCTTCAAATTTCTTTTTATCTGGAGTAGAGTGAAACAACTGTCTGTTCAAAATGTGATATGATCTGGCACAGGAATATCCAGCATTGAGTAGGAAAGTTCAAAAGGAGATCTTCAGGGGTAAAGGAAAGAAAATCCTAGTCCTTCCTGATTGTCAGGCAGAGATTTGGGAAATGCTCAGCTCATGCCTATTATTCCTGTTCCTCTCTTCAAAACTACAGGATAACTTTTCATATGAAGGATGAAGGGTTTAGCCTTTGTCTGTCACTGCTGGTGCTGAAAATGTAATGGCAAGATGTATGTAAATTCCTGGGTTTTCTAGCTGCAGAGCTATGTGGAAGTGAACAATGAGCAAGTGGAAGTGGCTTTCCAGAGAAAAAATAGGAATTATGCCAAAGGGAAAAAAAAAAGCTCAAAACCAAACAGAACAATAAATAACTGCTATTCATGTTAACAAAAATGACTAACATTACTAGTGTCTCTTGTCCGTAGATCACCTCTCTTGTGACACTGCAGCTGTTATCCATGGTTGGCCAGAATGACCAGCTGGATGGACCACGATACAAGTGTACTGTGTCTCTGGACTTCATCAGAGCTGTTGCCCGGTGAGCCTGCTAAGAGTTCATTTACTGTTGCATGTGCTGACTTGAAAGAGACTTCAGACCAAGTATTTACTCAGTCTATAGCTCTTTGCAGATCAGAATAGAAAACCAGTTAGAAAACTACTTACTAAAGGCTGACTCAAGAAATCTGAACTAATGTTTTCTAAGAATGACTGAATAAGTCATGTTATTTATAAGAAATGTTGTACCCAAGGTAAGTATAGTCCATTCCTGTTTTGAAAATGATTTATGTTACAGTGGCAGTATTTGTTACAGTAACATACTGTCTTTGTGCTTTGTAAAGGTCAGGGGCTTCATGTGAAAATACTGCTGTAAAATGTCAGTCCGTTTCATTACTAAAAAGCACATTATGGTATTTGAATCTGAAATGATATTTGGTTCTTAATAGTGTTGTGCATATGATATAAAAACTACATAGGTTATAGGAATTCTTGCACATAGACTGTCTTGTGTGATCTGTTATTGATAGAAGCTAATTCAACAAGTGGATGTAAGTTCATCAGCATCTTTGTTTATCCAGAGCCTTCAGTCGTGAAATCTGAGAACAGTTCAGGATCCATCAGGAGAGATGGCAATAATTTGCAGACAGAAATACATGCAATACAAAGGCAACAATCAGGCCTATGTCTTCTATTTTATCTGTTGCTGCCACCTGATTAGCAAGTCTTGGATAAACAGTCTATAACCAGAACAGAGCCCAGAAATTACATGTGTCAAAAGGGAGAAATGTTCTCACGGCCAGCTCTTGTCTGTAATGTGGGCCTAAGGAGGAGCCCAAGGTGTAGGCTGTATCCCATAACCTCAGTGCACATGTTACTCTCCTGAGCTATTAAATGCCCAGCAGCCTTGTCAGTAAATGCAACAGATACACTTATTTCAGTTTTCAGTTGGACAGGCTGTAGAATGAAACTTTGTCTGGCTGGACCACAATGCCAGGACCTCCACAGCTTTGCTATGTCAGTTTGCTATTCCCGGCAGTAAAGTCACTTTGTGAGTGATGCCCTGAAAAGCTCCCCCTGGAACCAAGCACAGCAGACCATCTGCTCAGCAACATGGATCACTGTGTGTACAGTTATATATATTGGGATATATCCTTGGATTGGGATCCTTTCACAGCCCTTTCCTTGCAACTTGGACTTCCTTAGAAGTTTCAATGACTGCATTAAAGTTGCTGTAAGGTAGAGATGGCCAGAAAAAAGGACCAAAACTTGTGACATGCCGCTCGTGCTTAGTGAAGAAAGTATTTGTCAGAGACACTGTCACTTCACTCAGTGCATGGTAGTGTTTTAGCTTGCTTTCCTTTAGGTCTGAGGTGTGTGTGTAGTATATATATGTATGTGTATAAACTGACTTTTCCTACACATTATGAGGAAGAAAGCAGTTCTTTTTTCTCCAAAAGTAGTTTGCAGGTCTTTATTTGCTGCAGAGATAGGGCTGTTTAAATTAGATAGACAGACAGATAAATAGATTTTGAAGTTGGCCTGTTCTGCTTTTCTCCTGTTTCTCCCTTTTTAAAAATGTTCCTTTGTTACAATATTTATTAAAATACACTTTTCAGACCACAGTATTTATTACATCTTAAAGAGGATGATCTGTAATAAGACAAGGTTTCATGAACTCATTGGAAATGAGCTTCTGTCATCCCTGGGTGGGGCTGCTAGCTATAGGATGAAGGCCTGATCTTCTGTGCTTTAAGAAATTTCATTTCTCTCTGTGCAATAGTTTTGGTTGTATTTGTCACAGAGAAGCAACTACTTTGAAATTTCATCCAAAATACATATCAAGTAAGCAGCCCATCTTCTGAGTCTTCTGTCTCTGTTAGTGCAGTAGTACTAAAATAAGTTTGTTAGTCACTAAAATCTTCAGATACCTCAGCCTGGTTACCATCTCAGCCTTTTTACTCCAGCATATTTCCTAATGGAAGGCTGAGGAGTGCAAAGAATGGGACAGAAAAGCATGCTCCCTCTCCATCCCCATTCAAGCTGTTCAGATTGCCATTTCCTTTTCTGTGTTTTTAAAGCAAAAGTGAAGTTTGCACAAAAAAAAAAAAAAAAAACCACCAAAAAAAAAAAAAAAAAAAAAACCAAAAAAACCAAACCCACCTGTTTTTGGAAAAGAGGAAAAAACTTGTGTCTCTTCCTGGTGGCTTTTAACATGGTAACTGCTGAAGTACCCAGTCTCTTTTTTACCATGGAACTTCACATCTGGCTCTATTCTGTGGCATATACTCAATCATTGTGGAAACGGCTCTGTGTTTTACCACATAGTTGTTAAACATTTAGCTGAAGGTAAAGTTAGATGTTTCTTTGTTAGAAATAATTTCTGTTTTAGGAATTTCATACCTAAGTTTATAAATTTTCTCTAGCTGAAGTAGGGTTCTCTTAGTGTTTATTGAATATAATGGATCTTTTCAGAGAGTCTGTAATAAACCCAGTTGTTATGACAGGACAGTGTTTCATTTGGTTGATAAGGTCAGCATTTGTTAGTGTGTATGATTTTGTTTCTGTGGAAAGCCTTGTAATTAAAGCACTTGTTTTTGAGTGACACAATGTCGTGTAAGTCTAACAGTGGCAATTAATGTCTTTAAATTTGTCACTGGATTAATAAATAGACTCCAGCAGAGTATTTCCTGTTACGTATCTTGGAGATTTCTAAACTTTTTCTCCTTCCAAAATAATGTTTTATAAAAACTTCTTGAAAAGTGGGTTACAGGCTGATGCATGAACAGAGAATATTAAATGATTGTAGTCCAACAAAGAAGAATTCAGCTAGCTAATCTCACTTAGCATTGTTAGCAGTTATTTTTGATCATTGAATACTTTTTTTAAAAAACCCTTTTAATTTTATACTTGTCATTATATGCAGTAATTTGCATTATTTATTCAAACAGTAAACTCTAAAGTCTGAGTGTTAGATTATATAGAAGAATGAGTTTAGAGACAAAAAAAATAATTATATGTTTTATTCTACTGCTGTTCATTTTGCCTGCCATTAAAGTACAAAAGTGTACATTAAAATCTTCTATTCCATTGATTGGCATTCTTGGATTTTTCAAATTTAGCTATGAGCATGGGTCAACTACTGTCAAGACTGAAAGAACACAGGCTCCAAATGAGTAGAGATGAAGGAGTACATGCTAAAACAAGTGGTTTGGGAGATGAACAAAACATTCAATAGCATAAAAGGTTGTTGCTTTGCATCACCAACTAGAACATCAGATTTGCCATATGAAAATATAATCTTATTAATATTGTTATATTTTTATTGTTTCGTTATTGAAATAAGAGTCTTCCTTTCTTTACTAGGAAGTTGCTACATTTCTTTTCTAGAATTTTACAAAGTTCAAATAATCAGAAGAGGGGTATTGTAAATAATGAGAGAATTTAAAAATTCATTAATCCTTGCTTGCATTTCTTTTGGGAAATTGCTTGATTTTGATTGTGCAGAATGTCCTGCATGTGCTGTCTCCAAACAGGTTAAAGTCTTAGCACTGTTAAGACGATTGCTCTAATATACTGTGTTTTTGTTTATAGGACCGTGAACTTCGACATAATAAAGTACTTGTACGATTTCTTGTGAAAACAAGCTTCACAGCCATATGGACACTGTGACAATGACTAAGGCAAGCTGTGTTCATCTCTCTACTTAGCTGGCCAGAAAGAAGAGTATTTTGGCTCTTTTGGATTTGTCCAAACAGGTGCTGGCCCAGCATGGAACCTGATGAAAATACTCTGATTGGTCTGGGTGGATCTGAGCAGAGGACTATTTACCAGGGACCCTGGAGTATTTGGAAGCAATGTGTTAATTATAAACAGCAGGGTTTGAGCACAATCTGTTCTAGTCTTAATGATGTTATCTTAACACTGAAATTGCCTGAAACCCATTTACTTAGGACTGCATTTTGCTCTATGAACTCTCCCCAGTGCTTTGAACATGGCAGCAGCCGTTGTTTGTATGCCCAGTCTTTTCACTTCCTCTCCACAGGAATCTTTGCAATTGCCTGCCAAAGCAGCTTTTCCTGAGGCCACCATTTTAGGAGAGTGGAGTAGCAAAGTATAATAAACATAAGAACATATTTAAAAATCAAGCTGGTACAAATTCTTCTTCAGTAGTATGTAGGCAGACTGTTACCCTGTTATATGGAGATCACGATGGTAGGAAACTCCCAATTAGTCACCACATTGTCTTTTTCAGATCATTCATAAATGTTGACTGTGAATGTATTTTTATGAAGCTCTGTCTTAAAAACAAATTGATTTGTGAACTTCTATCCCTATGTCAAACTTGAAGTGTTTTATTTTTGCTCCAAAATTCTATAGTGCTTTTGTGCTCATCCAGTTACAGGAAGTGTTAATTATAGTGCCGTGGAATGAACCTACTTATAACATACACACCAAGTAATGGCTTTTGTAACAGCCTCTGTCCTGTACAGGAGGATGGCACAGCTGCCTTTTCATCAGGAAGGGAGAAATTCTACAGGTGACAGAGTCTTTCTGCAGCAATTCCCCAAAAGTTGTGGAACAGTGAATAACCAATGTGGTATTGTAGCATAAAACTTTGTCTTTGGAAATACCTGGTGGAATACACTGCAATTGCAGCTTACAATTGAAGAAGTAGAAGATATACAAGCAGAAGATACACAATTTATGGAGCATGAAAATGATCTAGTCCAGGTGGAGGCAATTGTCTTCATGAATCTGAAAATTTCAGTAACCCTCTTGAAAACTCCAGGTCCCACAGCCTGTTACTCAGATGTTTTACTTTTGAGTGCTCACTTGACAGTGAAAGACCATGCCAGGTTCTAAGCTGAGCATTATGGGTTTTTTTCAGGGAAAAATCATCAGTCTTCCCCCTTGCTCTTATATTAGAAATGGTCAAATACTCTGAACATGTGTAGTCTTTATTCTTCTTTCTTTCTTTTATTTTCCTTCCTTTATTAGTTTTTGTTTTCTTTTTTGTTGTTTTCTTTTTTTTCCCCCAATTGTGGATGCGTAGCCATGCTTCTGGATTGAGACCCAAGTGACAAAAGCATCCTTCTGGCCAAGCTCTGGCTTCCTCCCTCAGGGGAGTGTGAAAGGGCAGCAATGAGTCATCTCCGTGATCTGTTTTCCTTCCTACCGCTGAGCTGGATCAAACCCTGCACCTGTCCATGAGGTGGCAACATTTGTCACACTTACTGAAGTGCTTGGATGTGAATACACAGCTTGTTTCAGAAATGTTTACTACCTGCTTTTGTTTTTGTTTATAAAAATGCCCATAATGTGAACTTCGGGCTAAACTTTATAGTGCCTTTCTATCTTGGAGCTCATGCTGGGCTGAGCTCGGCTCTTGTGGATCTCCTGTATGACTACCTAGGGCTGCAGTTTGTAGTGGAAAGAAGTTTTGAGGTATTCATTTGTCAGCTAGTCCATGTAAAACAGTAGCAATAGATCATAGGGATTTGTAATTTCTGATCTGGATTAGAATTTGATATATGAAACATGATGGAACTTGAAACATGATTTGTTGAATGCTACAAAACTTGTCACAAAATTTCATTTTCAGTAACCCCAGTCATTCCCACCAAATAGACCCGACCCTCAAAACTCTTCACCTCCAAATTTGGAGCACCAATTAGACATAAAATAAAGTTCTGAGAAATTAAGCAGTGAGAAAACTTGGTGCTGCTGATATTTTTTTCAGTCTAATTTCTTCTATATTAGCATTTTGAGTATTGGTGATTATTTGCAGTGTAAATCCAAAGGATAAGGATACTGATTTTTGTGAAATGTAGTTAATTTGACTGAAATGAGGTTAACTAGAGAAGGAGTAGTAACTGAGGATTCATTAGACAGAACCACTTTCCTTACTTTGAAGGCACTTTTTTGACCTTTGTGAAAGACTCCTATCAGTGAAATAAAATTTAAAGCTGAATCAGCAGAGTATGAGAATGAGCAAGGTGACTGAAGTGCAAATGATTGATGTAGGCTATAACTAGGCTGATGATGAATAGTAGGATTTATTCTGACAAACTAGAAATATTTCTATATAGCCATGTCAATGAGTTTATAAATTACTGCTGAGTTTCTTACTAGATACCTTAGCATTTTCATGGATGAGGCCTCTTAGCCTCCCCTGGGCCAGGATTTCACTTCTTCTACAGGTGGTTTTAAGAACTGTGCAAACAATATAGTGTGAGATAATTGAACGAATCAGAAAACCTTCAGCACCTAGTGTTGAAGTATGTATTTTAAAAGTAGCCATTTTTTTCATCATTCCTGAATTATAAAGCATTACAGTACTGAAAAAAATTGCACACAGTGCTTTTCTCTAGTGACTGATCCAAACATTAAGTGAAGCTGGGGCTTGTTCTTACAAGGATAAAGTCATGGAAAAAGAAACGCAGCTATCATGAGTTGTGAAGAGATTAGTACCCTTGAACAGCTCTGGCTTCATCAACAGCTGCATTTTCATGCACATAACGTGTAGATTTTATTTGTTAAGAAGACTTGCAAGGCTGCATCAACACGTGATACAGTAGTTGATTCATTCGTTTTGGACAGTGATTTGTCTTACTTTGATTATCCCAGAACCTGCTGCTTCTACTGTAACAATTCCTGTAGCTATTGACTCTTTTGGGGTGGGATAAAGAAATACATTGTTTATTTCAGTACCTTCTGGGTTCTGATGATTCTGTACGCAATGCAAAAACATACTCATTCTTGCCATTGGTGAAATTTTTCCAATATCCACCAAGCACCATTTTGACAAGGCCCATCAGGCACTATCTTTTCTTCTCATAACTGGAACAGCCAGCCATGCCAGGAGAATAGTGTGAAGGACAGGATTTCCAGCAGGATTATAGGAGATATTACATGTCTGTGACCTGTGGACAAAATGTACCCAGTTAAGTGTCTCAGGATTAGGTATTCCCTCTGCACTTGTACTGGCAGAGATCTCAGGGAAGAGCAACAAATGGCAGGTTCTTGAGGGCTTCCTGGAAGTTGGTGTACTGTGTGTTCTGGTCAGTCCAGACAGTTGGGGAACAGAAGATGTAATCCATCCAGAAGTAAATCCTACCACAGGTGAGTAACTTCACCAGTTTTCTCAATGACAGAATGGCATAACTTACAAAAGAGCCTCATCATTGCTGGTAAATGTGCACTGGGATAAAGATACAGCTTGATTAGCAAGTCTAATCATAGACAGTACAAAATTTTTATGTGTTTGTAGATACTGGAATGGCTCCACTAGAAAATTGAATGGGAGATTAATAGCAAAACCATGTGTTTTTTATCTCAGCTTCATTGTGAGATCTTTTGCTATTAACAGGCTGATTCAAATGAACTGTACAATACTCAGATAAGGGTAACTTTTTGATTCTTTATTTTTGTGTATGTTTATTAAAACCATTTAAAGAATAAATCTGAAAATAATACAGGAATTGCTTGTGTATGCCAGCAGAGTTACTGCAGAAGTACAATCCTTATAATGACCATATTCATGTTTTCCTGAAAACTTACGTCTTTAAAAAGCCACAGCTCAATGGCAGATGCAAAACAAAAAACAGAAAAATACCATACTGCTTGTTATTGGACATGAGCAATATATCAGCCATGTATTTGAATAACCAAGTATCCACCCAGGTGTGTGGTATCAAGATGCTCAGAAGGATGGTATTAAAGTAGGACCAACACTGGGCAGTCAAGCAGCCTGTGGATGGAGGTGTTTCCATGCTGTTGAACAAGTGAATGTCTGACTGTAAGCAGGGAGTCTTGGAGTGGGAACATGATGTCCAAAGTACCACCAGTAGATTTAATATTCGAAGTGTTGTAGCGTGTTGTACTTAGTACTTAGATCCCCTCCTCTTCTCCCAGTGACCAATACCCCATTTTTCCAAAGCAGGAGAAATATCCCTAACTCTTCTTTCATTTGGTTCAAACTACATTTGGTAAGAAATCATTTCCACTGATGTGTTGCAATTGCCAAAAAGGATTTGCTGTACAGCTCTTCCAAGGGAGTTACCACCAACAGACAGCAAAGTACTAAAAGAAAATACCCTCCTGTTTGGGTAGGCAGCTGGGCAGCTCCAGTAGGGAAACAGCCTGGGCTTTCCTTTGAGATGAAATTGTGGATGCCCTTTTGACACCTTTGATGTTTTGAAGTATCCAGAGCTCTACCAGACTTCTGTGTTCCTCTCTGTTTCTTCCTGTACCCTCCCACTGCAATTCTGTGATTTTGAAATGGTTCTTACAGAGATCTGCACCAGAAGCACAGTGAACTCCTGGGCTTGACATCCCACAGGGGATGCTGCTGTGGGCTGTCTGTCCCCCTGTGGTGTAGGTGTGCATTGTTCAACTAGCCTGTTGCCACATACTGCCTTCTGTCCTTGTTTGGGTGTTCAGAGAGGGGTCTGTTGTGTACTTGAGGGTGGGTGTTTGGCTTCAGCAAGGTCCTTTTCCAAAACATGGTGCAGTATGTTGAACCATTAATGGTGTACAGGTGTTCATGTTTCATATTTGTTCAATTTTGATGAAATGCTGATGAAAAGCCCATGTCAGTCTCAGACTGATGTATTAAATGTGATTTTTCTTAAACAGCACAGCAAAGGTGCAGCTTTGCCTAAATTCATTCGGCACATATGTTCCATTTTCCCGGTGCACAGATTTTCTGCAGAACAGGATTTCTAATATGCAAATAGTTTCTTTTCTGTATTCAGTTCTTGTTCAGGAAAATATGTGCAGCACATTATTTCATGTACCTTCTTCAGAATAGTTGAGTTCAGAGGAATAAAAGAGGGCTGGGAAATTGAGCTTTGCTAGCAGGCTTTCTTGAAGCCTATACATCGGTACTTCAGTAGCTGAGCACTTCCTGTGTCTTCCCCTAGGTAATGAGAGTTTTCACATAGGCACCTCCTAAATCCTAAGTCAGAGAATAGTTGTGAAGGGAGAATAGCCAAGAGTGACGTAAGTAACCTCTCATTAAAACAACCTAGCCAGATGAGGGAGCTTTTTTCTACAAAATCCAGCAAAAGAAGAGTGTACCTGAGAGACAGTGATGGAGAGCAAAGTTGTTTACCACTCTTTACCACTGTTGGCAAAAGCCTTGATTATATTCTCACTGTTTGCATAATTTCTTTTTAGTTAAAGAGTTTTTACAGTATTTATGATGGTGCTGCTTCTCCCTCTACCCTGTTTCCATCAGTACAATCCCAGCTGGGGTTTTTACTTCCTCTGCCACTGCACCCAGTGCACTGAGAGTTCCCACGTGGGCCAGCAGTTTGTGTTGTGAGGTGAGTGCCCTGCTCTGTGATGCCACCCTGGATACCAGCCTTGGTGTTGCCATCCTAGAGCAACTCAACATCTCAGGCTTAGGATGGCTACAGCAGAGAGTGGTTGTTTTGTCTTGCAGGGTATGGGAACTTCAGCAACATCCCTGAAAAAGAAAGACGTGATGTGAATAAGCAAAAACATCCACAAGGGAGGCAAATTATGTTACTCGTGTGCAATTACAGCAGTTCCTGAATTCCAGCTGCATGGCTGAATGAATACCCATCCCATTTCCTCACATTTACATTTTTATGCTGTTTCTGATTATTTCTTAAGGATGCAAATCATTAGGAAACAGCAAATAACTGGGAGTTCTGCTCAAACTTTCTGAGAACAGTGTCATGTTGAGATTTGGGAATTTCAGAGAAAATGAGAAGAACAACCAAAGACAAGTACACGATTTCTCCAGTGATGTAAACAAAACTGTAGCTCCTGCCTCCCGGGGAGGGGAGCTTCCTTTCTGTCAGCACAGGCTCTTTCACTTGACTGAGCCTGGGGCTGGGGCATGTGCAGGAACCTTAAGTAACTTCTTCAGTGCTGCTTTTCACTTCAAGCAAGATAGAACATGTCTGGAGCTATCAGTAAAGAGATGTGTTTATGTATCCTGAGTGTGTTGCTTTTCAATGGCTTAGAATCCTTTACAAAAATCTTATCTAATGTCAAGAGTGTGGGAGGGGTCTCTTTGGTTGATTATAGGAAAAGCAAATATGATGGTTGTGCAAATAGTCACAGTTACTTTCTGCAAATGCCTCTGTTGTTCACCATCCAGTTTCTTCTTTTAAAGTCAAACCACTGAAGAGACTGAAGCTGATCCCTCTGATCCATTTGGGATGCAGAAATAATTAATCTCATTCCTAAAACGTGGTGAAGCAGGGGATTAGACTGAAAATTCAAACTGCTCTGTATTGGCTAGCCCTCATACTACAGGAGTCAGAAGTCCTCATTTCAGAATGCTACATAAATATGTGTCTGGTTTATATTTTCCTCGGATGGTCCAATTTCATGAATTTTTGGTGTGGGAAGCAATTAGATGTGTGACCAGGGGCAGCTGTTTTCCATTGGTTGCTAAAGAATAGCTCATCCATCAGAAAAGACAGCACTGTCTTTGCATGTTCACAGCTGAAGAGATACAGAGATAGTGGAGGAGGTCAGGTGGTGCTGCTGTTTCCTTCTCAATTTCCCTTCCTGGGGAAGTGAGGATGGTGGAAGAGCACAGTAAGATCATGAATATCAAATTATACTCTCAGTAAGACATGGATCACCACAGGTTTCTGATGATCCAAGGTCTGTGACTAGAGGCTGCCTTTAGAGCAGTTGAATTCTCTTTGGGGGTGTCATCTTTGATGCTCCTCAATCTACTGAACCAGTCAAAGGAGAGAGAAAGAGACCTTTTCCTGCCTTTGTGCCAAGCTGCTGCTGTTGCACTTTTCAGCTGAAAAGGATTTAAAGTTTGGAGCATCTGGTAACATGTGTTTGGACACAGAGGTCTAGAATGGTTACATGGATCACTGTGGAACAGATCTACTCCTCATTCAGCTTGTTTAAATCACAGAAGAGATCCAGTCTCAACAGGGATTGGGCTAATCCTTTTTCCTGTTTGTGTCAAACAGTCCTCGCTCATTAAAAACTGGAATTTCTTTTTGCTTGAAACGAGTAAGTCAGCATGGGCTGCTTACCCAGTTCCAACTCTGAGTGCTGAGAAAGTCATTATTTTTTTTTAGCAGGTTAAGAAACATCATTCATGCTAACCTTTTTTTCTTTTGAATTCTTTTCTACAGATGCCTTCCAGAAATCTTTGGATGTTCGATATGTTACTATAGATATATAGTAAAATTTTGACAGCTTTCTTATTGCTCAGAACCTGAGGTTCCCTACAGAGACCTTTTCTTCACTGTAGCCTTATTGCCAAGTTGTCAGAGCATTAATTAAACTAGAAGAATAAGGCATTGCATGTAATTTCCTATACTGGATGCCTTCATGTCAGGGACATATCTCCATGGTAAGAACCTGTATATAAACAAAAAATAAGCCTGGCAGCAGTACAAAAGCTCATGCAGGCTTTTAAGTGAGAAACATGGCAGAAGAAAATAGAGAGTTTAAAGAAAAGTATTTCTTGGGAAAATGAAGAGTGCTGAATACTGCAGTCATTAAGAACAAATGTGATGATTTTGTTTGGCTATTTGGAGTATTCTAATGCCACTTTTAATCTCCATATTATAGGTATTTATTGGCTGAAATCTAAAAAGTTTTCTTATCCTAAACCCCCCCCCCCCCCCCCATTTATTATAGGTGGACTTACTGTTCCTTAGTGGGATTATGGATTCTCTGTACAAGCACATAAAATTATGTATAGTAAAATTTTATTCCTTATAAACTGCTAATAATTTGCATACTTTTCATTTTGCTGCATGGATCAAAATGTCTTCGTATACTATACATCACATCTCAGTTTGATATGCATTTACTCTGCTGTTTAGAAGCCAAAAATACAGCACACGTGTTGATGTTTTTCCTGCAATAAAATGAATAGATGCTCAAACTATAATTTCAATCCACTGTTTGCTAAACCTGCAGGCAGAGCCAAAGCTCTACAGAAAAAGGAGTATTTTTCATTTTTTTTCCTCACATTTTCAGGGCTGTGTGTTTTTGTGACTCTTCAAAAACTAAATTTGATCATTTGCTGCCAAACTGAAAGAAAAAAAACATATTTTCAAGAGCTGAAAAGAGAAAATTGTGCTTTAGGGATTACAAGATGAAGGGGATAAAACTGTCTGGAGGATAAAACTGCTGTGTGTACACAGGGCCTTCCCTTTCTTCTTGCCACGTAGAGAGCAGTTCCTGAGGGGTTACATACAAAGACTCTGCGTGAAGGGAACACCACAGCTGTTTGTACCTGGCTGTGCCACTGAGGCTTGGGGCGAGCAGAGGGACATCCGTCACTTACAGGTGGGCCAAGAGCACAGGAGTGTAAACTTCTGTGCCACTGAAAAGGGACTTGGGGAGCCCTGGTAGTGTCTTCTTTCTCAGCCAAACACAAGAGCACTGGCAGTCTCTCAACATGTTATTTGAAATGTTTTCCAACTTGAAAAGTCCTTGCTCTTGTGAAGAAGCTCAGCTCCATGCATGTGTTTCTGGGCTGGAGCTGTGTGGCTGCTCTCCTTACCAGCCTTCACTTCTCCTCCAGGAGCTCCGGGTCCAGGGTGGACAGTGTGGCCAGAGCTCTTGGTGTCTCTGGGGTGACTGTATTGTTGTAGAAAGGTAGATGGAGTGGCTGTGCTGCCAGGAGCTGCCTGCAGCAGCATATGTAGTATGTTCCTCTTGGTGTCTTCATAGAGTCACAGAATGTGTTGAGTTGGAAGGGGCCCAGCAGGATCCTTGAGTTCAGCTTCCTGTGCAGTCACACCCTGTGCATTGTCCAAACGCTTCTTGAACTCTGTCAGGCTTGGAGCTGTGACCACTTCCCTGAGGAGCCTGTTCAGTGCCCAACCACCCTCTTTGGTGAAAAACTTTTTCCTATCAGCAAGCCTAAACCTCCCCCAACACAACTTCAGGCCATTCCTGCGGGTCCTCTCACTGGTCATCACAGAGAAGAGATCAGTGCCTGCCCCTCCTCTTCCCCTCATGAGGAAGTTGTAACTGCAGTGAGGTCTCCCCTCAGTCTCCTCCAGGCTGAACAGACAAAGTGACCTCAGCCACTCCTCATACGACTTCCCCTTCCCGCCTGCCTGTCGCTGGTGTTCCTGGTGCGTGTGCAGCGGCACAGCGTGGGTGCCAGTCTCCAAGTTACTCTTCAGCAGAGCAGCTTCACTCTTGTGCTACTTTGATCCTGCACAAACCCTTCCCAATAAATCCTGTAAGATGCCTGGCTGGCTGTTTGCTGGGGAGTCAATGCCCAGCTATTTCACATCTCAAGCAGCCTATGAAGCTGTACCTGGGAGCCCAGCAGTGGCTCAAGCACACCCTGAGGGTTTGGGACCAGCACTTCAGGGGTGGGTGAGAGGGTGGATCTCCTCTTTCAGCTCGAAGCAGTCACCCCTTCTGACACTCTGGGGTAGTCAGGAGCTCAATTTAGTGCTGGGCACCCCTGGCACAAGCAGAGAGAGTTAAAGTTCTACAGTGCTGGGCCATTCTCACAACCTCCTCTGTGTCAGTGATAGCATAAGCCTCCTGCGTAGAAGAGGCAGATTTTCAGTGCAGCTTCTGCCACGGGGCGAGTTTCCCTGTGCCTGTGCCTGTCCTTGGAGCTGTCTGCCAGCAGGATGCACAGGGGCTTGCGTTCCTCTGCACAGGGCTCACCTCTGCCCGAGGTGAGGGACAGCACTGAGCTATCTCCTGTCACCGCTGCGAGGCTCCACGTCCTCCCTAGCTCCTTCCCTGCCATCCCCTCTGCTAAAGCATCCCCAACATTACTGAAGCACTTGGATTCCTTCAAAAATCAGTCTTCAAAAAACAGTCTTTAAAAATTATTCTTTAAATTTTCTGGTAAATAGAGTTAATGCCCTAAGAGAGGAACACTTTAGGTTGCTTAGCTGTGAGTATATTTTATTAATGAGCAGCATACGCCATACAATCACCCCCTCACTCAAGTCTCAAGCATTATTTCAGGCAGAAGAAAGCACATCTTTAGCATTGTAGGCTTTTGAACAATCTGAAAATGTGTAATGAAGTGGCAACACATCTCAGAGGCAATAATGTGCTGAAACATTATAAGCCTTTATAGTTAGTGGGCATTTTAAAGTCCTAACTTGTAACCAATAGAACTTTGTTATTAAATTATTACTTTTATGTACACAAAACTTTTCTCCTTCTCCCTATGTGTATTGAGTGAATCCTAAATGATAAAGTGCATCAGTGCTTTTTCTCATAAACTGCTTGGTCTTTAACTTACAAGGTCCTTAATGTAATTTTCTCTAGTACATCCAGTAATTCCCTTTCTTTTCTGGGTGTCCCAAAGAGAGGCATACAAGAGTTCATAAATCTAGTGCAAACTTATAACCTGCTGTTTTCCCTCTCAGAATTATTTTTTAAAACACGAGTGAAATATAAAGCCTGGGGAATGCAAAGGTTGGTCTCTTCATTAATTTAACACTTGTCTTTGTGGAAAAATAAAGCACAGATGAAAAGTCTGTAGGAAAACCTGCTGGTTCAGTCCAGGGTTTGGCTACTAAGCGTATTTGGTTATCAGGAGGATTAGTTCATTGTTGCTGAAATTTTACCTTTGATCTCTCATTATAAGTTTTTTAAATTCTGAGGATTAATTGCATTTGAGAGGAAGATCCAAAGAATTTTTCTGACTCCAGTGGGTTTTGAAGGAGGCCACCTGAGGTAAATGATAGGAAAGCCCATCTCTGTATCTTGATCCCTGGAAATGGAATTGACCTTTTCGCAGCTCAATTACGGATCAGTTTGTATAAATATATCTTAATGTTCGACCCCAATCTCCTTTGTGTGCCCCAGTGCAGTTGGCTTGTGAATACTGTGGTCTCCTATCAGCAAAAGGAGACAAGATATTTGCTCAGATGTTCAGAGTCAACAGCCCAGCAGAGATGGCCCCAGCTGAGGCTCTAACTGGGCAGGTTGAAAAGCTTGGACCAGCTGTGTGGAGCTGAGCAGAGCTTTCTGCTTGCCACTTTGGTACTCAGCTGCCAATAGTACAAATTTTGCATTTAGCAGTACTTCACAGCTGTATGGACTTTGAAGGTGGTGTTTCTCTTCCGGCTGTAGTTTCTTCATCAGAGATAAGGCAGCCTCCTGTGCCCAACAAATGCAGTTTTTACTCGTGCTCCGGGAGGAACACAAGGGCTGAAATGAGATCTGTGCTACTGAATACGCAGTGCCTGGGGCAATCCAGCTCATGTGGGCACCCACAGATTCAGCACCCCTGATCCTCATGGGCTGTGTGAGGCTGGAGAGCCAAGCCCCAGCTGAGCATCTCTGAGCCTTCCCTGTTACCCACAGTAAAAGGGCTCAGTCCCACAAGACTCAGTGGGTTTTCTCCCCTTGTCAGTGGGTCTGGTCCTGTCTCCCCTCAGCCCTGTGCTCCGTACTGCTGCTATTTGCTTTGTGCCTGTTTTGGAGCTGATCTCACCCCACGGAGATCCTAAAACTAACTCAGCCAAAAACTGGAAAGCTTTCTGCCATGTCTCAGAGGTGGCTGAGAAGGAACAGGGAAGGGTGTGCTTTGGCTTGCTTATCCACAAGCCAGTAGGATCAGCTCAGCTGCCCCAAAACCAAACCTTAATATACACAACCCCTCCTGTTTCCCTGTACATGGATGTTCCTTTCCCTTGGACAGTGGCATTGCTTGGACACTTATAGCTGGTGGCTATAGATAGAGATTCTGGTGTTCAAAAAGACTATTTAGAATTAATTATCCCCTTAGTCTTCCAAAAGGGGGACTCTCTATTCATGTTCGGATTATCTTCTTCAGGAGTTGTGGACAAGCTTATGCTGCCCACATGCTGTACATACAAGACTACTAAACAGACAACACTAGGGCTATTAAACTTGCCCTTTTCATGAACTTCAAATTCATTGGCAACATTTATTTTAAATCACACTCTAATATTTCAGAGAACAGCGCTTCTGCTTAGGATGCTGCTCCAAGGAGAACCAGCCACCATACAAGGTGTCCTCTTGATTTATAGCTGCAGCAGCCTGAATTTCATATAACATGATAATATCCTATAAAGTCTCAGAGCTCTACACTGAGTCCTGCACAGATAACTGGTTGAGCAGTACATGAAGACAGGATGTGATAATAATGTCTTCAGCATGAAACGATGCTATTTGGGATGCCATGCTTCTTGGATGTGGGAGCCGTAATCCTATTATCAGTCATCAACAATAAACGACACCATTGTAGATATCCATTTGCTGGAGGCGATAAAGAAGCAGCCTCGCCAGCATGCTGAGGTTTCACCTGCTCTTTCCTTGCAGATTTTCTCTGCAGATTTCTGCCCATCTGCAGATTTTTTTTTTTTTTTTAATCACTGTGAATAAGAGGACATTTACTTCACTGGTTATTATTTCAAGCCACCAGTTGTATTTCAGCATTGATTTGGGGAACTCTGTTCCAGGCTTTGGGGCTGTGTGCCGCGATGTTCTCCTGCGAGAGACTCTCCAGATGCAGAAGGCAGGATGGTTTGTGGATACGTTAATGTCTGCACCTATGGGGATGGGCAACAAAGAATAGCAGTGAAATCTGCCATAAATTACCTGGGAGTTCTCAAGAAAGGTAGGCAGGTAACAGCCAAGTGACAGTGCCAAGCAAACAGATGAGTTTTCATCATCTTCATGCCTAGCCATCCTTTCCAGCTGTGGCATACTTTTTGATTACACTATGTTATTTTACAACTAGTATGAAATATTTAGGGCTTTAAATTTACATAGTCATAAGACACACCATTTTGCAGTACATCTTTGAATTCGAATACAGGAGCTGTATAATTACATACTTCCACAAAATTTTATTAGTGGAGAAAACATAATTTTATTCCAGCACATTGTTGGAAATTATTTCTATAATGAAATCATAGGAAAAATTTCTTTAGTTCAGTAGAAGTGTAAATGAGCGAATTAGATTATTCCTCTTTAGACTTCATGTGCTGGGGTTGCTGTTGTGCTTAGACTGGCTATTTGCCTTCCTGTGCTTCAAGCAACCCAGTGCAGCAAAGCAGACTGGGAGGGAAGATGTCAGTGCTGCTGGTCACTATGCTGCCCGTCAGGTGCAGATTTGTGCACACCCAGTTGCTTTGGTCCTTTCTTAGCAATAAGGAGCTGCTGCCCACTGCCAAGATACAGCTGTTCATTGCCCTCCCAGCATTTCTTGATCATCTACAGGACTTGTAAATGTCCACAGTCCAAGGCACAAAGAAGCACTTCACAGGCACAGCCTCGCTGTGTGAGTAGGAAGGTTACCATTAATTTTTTCCTGGGGATGAGTTACTACGCTGCAAGTATGAGCTTTCCCTGTGACAGGCTGGTGCAGGGGGGTCCCTTCCCATCTGCACCTCTGATGCTGAGTGCTTTTGACCCATTTGCAGTAAGAGGTTCACCTGAACTCACCCAAATTCACTTCTCTATATTCTTCCCTCTTTATTTTCCCCAAATTTCTCTACCTTCACATATGTACAAATGCAAACCTCCACCCCCTAACTCTGGTCACAGATGATGCTTTTGTGTCAGTGCCTAAGACACATGCTAGTGCCCATGCCACAGGTTCCCACTTCTTTCACTGGGCACTTTCTCATGCAGGAAGGGATGTGGCAAATGAAAGTGGATGGTGTTTGTCCAGCATGAAGCTGACCTTGGAGAAGAAGGAACCACGGAGACCACGGAGGGAAGAGGCTTAGACAATCTTCCCATGACTAAAGGGAGAGATGGAAACAGTATTTCCAATGAGAGAGAAGTCCTACTGCATTTCTGCAGTGCACATTTTTAGCCTTTTACATATCCACTCTTTCCCTGGCCACAGTCACCTTTTCTTGCTAATCAGTAGCAGAGATGTCTGTGAATTGCTTTCTCATTTGGAAGATGAACATTTCACACTCCTCTTGGCTGGGAATCACAGGAGGCCCTGCAGATCCTTGCACAGCACCCCATGCCAGCACCTTTGCTACAGGCTAGTTTACTTTGCTAAACCTTGCACTGACACCTTACATGTTGACTCAATGAATTCCTATACAGAATGGCTTTTCAAAATGGCATTTCTGTAAAATCAACTGTTACCCATCGTTTAAAAACACACACGGGATCAAAGTTCTGTTTATCCCAGGTTTAATAATTACCTTAGCAATGCAAAGCTGTGCCCAGTGGCACAATAAAACTTCCTGTCCACTTTGACATCTTGTATGTTGATGTTGACTCGTGACTTAGTCACTGTTTACAAATATTGGCCTGGGAGGTCCTTATGGATCAAAATAAATTATATTATCAGGAAAGTGAAAATGGACAAACCCAACAAAAGTGGCCTTAATCTGATGAAAATCCCCTTTAAATTAAACAGGTGGTGGAGCTAAGCATCTTCTCCAGGATTTTGCTCCCCTCTGATCTATCAAGGGACAGATTTACATTTATTGGAGCCTAAGGATTCGTTAGGGTAGAGTTTTTAAATGCAACCTACAGAGCACTAACAAGAGGTGAAACCAGGGTCACTCTTTAACTCATGGATCAATAAATCTTTTCCATCCTTGAACTGTAATGTCAAATGCCATTGCCTAAAAATTCCTCAACCAACACACCAATCTATGTCTGTTACAGCTATATTCTCATTTTAGGGTACGAAGAGTGTGCACATCATCTCAGCTACACTTCCCAGCTGTTTGTGCAAGTTATTTTACTTGCAGGCTAAAGCATATTCTAATTTCAACATCTATAAATAAGTAAATATGTTCTGATTCATATTAAACATCCATAAGTTTCACATTTACAATGCAGTAATTATTCTCCAGCTCTTCCATTTCTTAATAAGAATAAAACCTTTGCCTAAACTCCATATTCACAGTGACAACACGACGTTAACATCTTTGTAATTCAGATAAGCGAGATCTTCTTTAAGAAATTCAGGGGGAAAATATGCAACCTGACAGAACAGCATGAAGCTTCCACATGAGAATCCTAGGAGAAAGTGTCTACACATTTCAGAGTAAAATCAAAGGAAGCCATTAAAAAAGAGCACATTGTCTAAAATGTGTTGAAATGAGACATGTATTTATTCTCTCCCTGAGGTAAAAACCTGTACAACTTTGGGTTAACAAGCCATAAATTATCGAGTCATTTCTCACTTGTGGAATAAATAGCATCCAAGAGTGTCTGCATCCACACATCAGCTGAAGCTGGGGAAAGCTGAATTTACAAAACATTGAATCAGGAGGTATGTGAGACTCAGTAAACAGCACAAAATCGAGTGACTACAACAAGGAATATTACAGCTAATCATCAGGTTTTCAGCTTTTCAAGGGTTTCTGCTGCAGTTCATGGGGTGCTCAGGACCCCTCTGCAGAGCTTGACAGAAGAGCAAGCAAAACCAGGGAGGCAGGTGGCTGTAGAGGATGGAGGAGCCAAACTGACAAGACCCAGCCTGGGCAGCAGCTCTTGGTTCAACCATGTGTAGTGATGGTATTTTGGGGCCACTAATGAGGCTGGGATGGTCACAGGTGGTTGATGTTTTTTGAATTCCTGGCTGAGTTGTGCCTTTCCTTCCCAAAGCCCAGTCCCCATCCTGCTGGCTGTCCCATGTGGATGTAGGTCCATATTTAGAAGAGATCAGCAAAGCTGGAGTTCTGCCTGCTCCACAAGTCAGTGCTGAGGAGGGTGCCCACCTCCTGCAGAGTCCCAGGCTTAGAAGCCTTCATGGCAAAAGCACAAACCAAAGGGTTTCAGTGTCCAGCCCATGTCCCTTCCAGGTCCTGCCCTCTCTGGGTACGTTGCTTGAGCAAAGATTCCTGTGTTGGAATGAATGCCATGTCTGCCAGCCTGCAGGGCACCGAGGAGAGGGTTAGTGACTCGCCACCGTGCTGCAGTCCATATTCAAATGGCAGGTCACAGCACCTCACAGGAGATGTCTGGCTCCTGCAGAAGCCTGGCCCAGCCTGGCTGTGCTCCACAGTGCCCTGGAGCAGGACTGAGATGCTGCCAGGATAGACCATGGACCCAGGAGTGCTCTGACAGCACAGCTGCAGCACCACATGTGGGTCAGCCCTGAATTTCAGAGCATGTCAGCAGGTACCTTCTGCCTTCTGATTAATGAACTCCCGGTCCCGTTAGGTATTTTTAAGGGCAGGTATCCAGAGGCTGGATCACACGGTGTAGCTCCTGGTACTGAAGAAGTACCCATGTTGGCAGACTCTGGAGGAACCACAAGTCATTTGCCTGTGGAGGGCTAAACTGGACCTCATCCTGCAGCACTCAGAGGGTGAGTGCTGGGCCTCTGAGGAGACATGAACTGGGCCAAGAGCATCAGTGCTAGAGATAAACATGAGTAAACACAGGCAAACAAATTACAGAGGGGAACAAGAAACCGACAAAGATGAATGTGGCAAATGAAATGTAAGAAAGTGTGTTAATGCGGGTCAGACAAAGACTTAAAAAATCTTGTACTTAGGATATTCAAATTGCATTCCCTGGTGTGTACCTACCTGCACCTCTCTCCTAAACATTATTTCTGCTACATTTGCCTTGAATTAAGGAAGAGGTTTTTCATCTTCGAAGCAGTCAGACCTGCAATTACACCGACCCAAGTTTTGCATGAGGTAATATTTTTTCCTGCCTTAAACACAATTTGTACTCAAAATGAACTTGTTAAATAGTCTGTCATCTTGCATTTCCTTCTGTAAAGAGCAGACAACACCTGAATAGTTAATGAACTGCAGTGCAGTTTAATCAGACTGGGAAAAATACTATTTCAAACAAAGAACAAAGTCATCCCCTCCAGTTTCTCCCACTGCCTCCAGCTTCCTGCACTAGTCACTGGGTTGCCAAGTCACTCTGCACATGACATCCTTTGAGCATGTCCTGAGCCAACTGGCCTGAGCCCCAAGGGTGCACACTCATTTTGAGAGCTGATGCTCCTCATCACCTTGCTTCACAAGCAGCTGTTTAGGCCAAGGTGAGGTGAAAATGCCAAGGTAGTGTGCCCCAAGTCATGGACCGGCAACCCCAGCCCTGTTCAGGCTGTGCAGTCCCAATGTTACAGCCTACATAGGGGCATAAAAGAGCTGGATGCCTTATTCACCCAGTGAGTAATTTACTATGACATGTTCATACCAGTACACAAGAGCATTGATGTGCCTCCAGTCGTAGTGCTGAACCCAGAAATTTTGCTCAGAGGAGTCATAACCTGCAGTAGGAAAGAGCTCTGGAGCTGCACACTGGAATGCATGTTGCAGAGCTCTGCCAAATGTGATATTACCAAAATAGCTTTTGTTCCAATACATTGGGCACATAGAAGGAAAAATATTACCTATTGTCTGGGTGGTAAGTTCCCCTTTGTATAAAATATGAATAACATTTCTTAACTGCGTTTGTGAAATGCTTTGTCCCTGGGCACAGAATCTATAGACAGCCGCAGCATTGCCGTTATTTATGGCTTTCCTTAAGCACCGGGAGTTATGAAGATGTACTTTTACTTTGATCCTTCACAGACCCGGCAGCCTGCAGGAAGAACACAATTCATCAATGGTTTTGTTATGTGTGTCACTGTAACGGAGGGCAGGAATGAGATACAGCATTCCTCTGCCACCTGGGAGCATCCGCTGCCCAGCAGCACGAAGGCGGATGGGTAACATCCTCTCAGCAGGTGAACTGCATGAAAACACAAAGAAATAAAGTGGTGATTGTGGCTGGGAAGTGGCCGTTAAAGAAATTTAATTCAGCTGACTGTGATGAGTAAAGAGGCCATCAATAGTTCCTGCTACTGGCCAGTGAGTTATTGGCTACGTGATTTCCACAATCTGACTCCCTTAGCACATTGCTATATTAAATCTTTTGTTGCTTTTGTTGTTTTATCCCTAAAGAATATGAGAAAGGTGAATTGCTGACTTTCCACAGCTTGCTTTGGCTGAAAATGGAGCTTCAGCTCCTCGGGGCTTTGGCTCATGGGCAGTGAAGCAAACAGCGACGGCAGGTGAAGATGGAGCTGTCTCCCACCTGCCTGCCAGAGGTTACTGCTGCTCTAATGGTGTCAGCAACAGAAAATATCTACCCAAGTCAGCTCAAGCTGGGGCACAAGGGTGGAGCAGCAGAGATGTAGGTGCTGAATCAGCTCTGTTTTGGAGAGCAGAGGGATGTTAGCAGCAGCGCAGGGGCAGGGCAGGGGCCACTGTATGACTTGTTTAAGCAGCCGTGCCAAAGCCCACAAGCATGTTTTGCACTTTTTCCCTCAGGATTATGTTTTGTTGGTCAATAATCTTCAAAAGAGGGAGAAACCCAATATTGTAACCTCGCTATTACCCACATTAAAGGTCGTATCTTTCTGAGCCTGATGTTAATTTTATTAGCGACGAGGCTGGGCTTTAGTAAGCACAAAATAATACTAACTCAAAAAAATGTGTATTGCTTAAAACTCACTATTATATTCAAAATAAATAAAATTTCAAAAACTGAATGAAAATAGTACAAGGAGTACCAGGAGTAAACTGCAATCCCTCTGATCCAGTCTGTGCATTTTTGTTGTGGGGAGAAGAAAATATAATAGACAATAGGGTGCTGTGGGACAGAATAACACAGCCAGGCAGGATCTCCATGACTCATACCCAGAAGATCTTTCCTCAGGAGTGGGGGTCGTAATGATCCACAACAAACTATTGTAACCTGCTAAATGTTGCAAGTGTCTCTGAAGCCACATTAACTTCCCGCAGCGATGATTTTTCTAAATACGTGACATCGTGCTTTGTTCTGCTCCCTGCCAAACACTTTTAAAGGCACTACCTTGACTCCCCTTTGAGAGGTCTGTCTGAACCACTCATTTCTCTTTGTCTCTCCCTCATCCCCCTCCCCAGTACTGGGCGATGCTCTCTTCACTTCCAGGAGAAATGACAGCAGCATTCTGCTTCTTGGAACAATGTTCTGGTTTATCTCCAGGAGTCAACAGTAGGTGGTTTACTTTATGGCATTTCTGTCTCTTTTTTGTTACTTTTCTAGGCCATTTGCCAAAGGGAAAAAAAAACCCCAACCCTGAATACAATGCTTTGCATTTCTACATCTTCTTCCATTCAAGGCTTCTCAAGTATTTAACAAACACCCTTTAATTTTGAGCCAGGCTGCTGGCAGGTGGATGCAGCCGCTCTGGCTTCACCAAGGAAAAGCTTCCCTGGGCCACTCCCTGGGTGGGACATGGGTGTTCAGCTGCAGGAGAGCTGCAGATGTGCAGCCATAACAGGGTAAAGGCAAAGGCAGCTGCAGGCTGAGAAGAGTTTTTCCCCTCGTTCTGCAAAGCAAAGCTGTGCTCATTTCACACTTGGACACCGTGGTGGTGGCAGCTCTGCAGTAAAAGTCCTGTTGGGAGTCTCCAGGTCAGATGGCCATTGGTCTCTCTCCCAGCCCTGGCTGGTCACACAGTGAGGAGGGTGGCAGAGTGGACAGGCAGAGCTGGTCACAGAGCAGACATCACCAGCAGCTCTGGGACAGGGCTGCTTCTGCAGCTGCACCTGCAGCAGAGTGGGAGTGACACCCATGCCTGGAAACACAGGATTTCCAGATCTGTGGTGAGGAATTAAGTCTGTGTGTACAGCGAGTAAAGATAACGCCTTTCCTCTTATCTTACTGGAAGGAGGAGCAAGAGAAAGGCCAAGAAATTAGCCAGATAGTGTTGCCAGGAACAGTGCTCTGAGCCCCCTGTGACAGCTGATAAAGGCTGTTGTGACCACGAAGCAGCAGAGACAATGCTGTGCCCCCAGCCCCGCCTGAGAGCAAGAGGGGGACGATATGTGAGTTACCAAGTCTCCCCTGGTCACTTTGGAGACATCACCTGCCTCCTTCTTAGGGACATAAACTGGTGTCATGTGCTCTTGTGTCACATGTCCTTTCAGAAAAAAATTTGGAGACAAAATAGTCCACACCCCTGAGAATTTCTTCCAAGTTACACAAGTGTCTCAGGGAGAAGATCATGGCACAGCAGCCACCTTGACAGCTCAGTTACATGGACCAGGGCAGGACAGGGGTGTAGGGACATACAGGCACTCAGGCTGACCATGGATTTTATTGTAGAACAAGCTACTATTGACTGGCAGAAGTTCATATGTGGATAAATGAAGTTGAGCAATGGGGCTTCGCTGGAGTTACCGAGGTCCTCTGTGAGGGGCTGGGGCATCCTGGGAGCTTCAGATGAACTTTGAGAAAACAGAATAAATGTCAAGATGAGCAGGGATCTATGGGTACACCCTAGGATTTGTTCCAACCCCATAAACACCCACCAGAAATCTTTAAACCTGTTATGAGGATTAACACAAGGACCCAGCAATGTATTTTAAGTCACCACTTTCACAGGTTCATCCCTTCCCCTCAGTGGCAGCTCTCCAAGAACCTGTTCAGTTTTATGAGTATTGTGTGTCTTCACACCGTTGTGCCTGTGTTGTACATGGAATAGGAGGACCCACATCTGCTGGGGATGCTGCTCTCTGAGAAGTGCTTCTTGTGGGGTTACCAAGGTGTGGAAGGATGAGCAGGGAGCTCACTGGACTGAGAGCTTGACCTGCTCAGCTTATCAAAGAGACAGATAAGAGGAGACCTCTTATCTGAGAGACCAATAGAGTTTTTTGCCAGAAAGCCCTGATCTGGAGCTCAGTGTCCCTGGCAGAGCCCTGTGATCCATCTCACTGTGCATTGGAAGGCTGTCAGGAGCACCTTTGCACTCAAGAGTTGTGGAAGCAACACAGACCACTTCATATCATTGTTGTAAAGGGAGCTTGGTAGCACTGCCATCAGAATCTAACCCAGTCACACCCTGAGCCTGCTGCCTGTCCTGGGCCTGCTGATACAGTCTCACGTCAAAACTGGAGGAACAGATTTCCCCAGGAGAAGCTCAGGGCAGAGATGGGAGCCTGGCAGTTTTCTCACAATGGCTGGATCACTCCTTAGCAGTATAACCGTGATTCCTCTTGGGGATAAAAGTGCTATGGTCTCTTTTGTACTTTACATGATACAATATATTTTCATCAACAGTCAGTGTGAGCAGATTCTCAGTGACCTTCTTAAAGGGAGATGGGAGGTGTATTTGACTCATAAGTGATGAATTTTAAACTTCTTGTGAAGGATTTGGAATAATGAAAAATATCTGCTTATTCCATAATATTCTGGCTTATCTTAATACTTTGCTTTGCTGCTAATAAGAATTAAGATTATTTTAAATTAACCTATGAATCTGGTTTTTCAACCAGTCTTATTTTGGTTGAAAAAGTCATCTTGTTCTCAAAACTGAAGTGGAAGTTCCATTCCAAACTTTCTTACTGCATTCACATCACCACTGTATGTTGGCCCTGTGTTCTATTGTCGTGATGTATTTCCTGGATAGTACTTGCTGTGAAAAACAACTAATTTTACAGCTTGCAAGCAGATAAAATGAAATAAAATTAGTATGACTATGCAGTTCTGGGGGTGCAAGGCTCTGATGAGATATTTTCAATAAATTATTTGTGCTGGGAAAAATAATTGTGCTGTTTTCTGTTCCCATGTTTTCATCATGGCACCATCCATTTCACAGCACCCATCCCATGACACCCACCATGTGTTGTTGTCCTCAGCCTTGGGCCCACACCTGGGTGGCTTTGGGGGCTCCTGGAGCCCGGACAGAGGAGGGTTTTGCCCAGCTGCACCACCTGCTCAGGCTTGCTGCTCGTGGTGCCCCTCTGCCCCTGGCACAGGGCAAGGCAATTGCTGAGCATCGGGCCCAGGACAGCACACACTCACACACACACTCACTCACACTTAAACACATTCCCTCTGCCTCACACATTCACATTCACACTCACACACTCTCACGCTCTCACACTCTCACACACCCACAGCAGCCCTGTCTCCATCCCGAGCGCCTCTCCCGGTGCTCAGCCAGCCTCTGCTGCCGCGCCGCTCTGGGGAGCCCGCTCGTGTCAAAAGCCAGAGCCAGGCTCCCACTCCAGCCTCAAAAGATGCTCTTTAACACAGAAGGGAGGGAGGAAAAAAAAAAAAAAAAAAGACATTTGGTTCAGTGCATAAAGTACAGCGACTCAGTCACTGAGGGTGGGCAACACATTAACCCCTGTGTCGATGGGCTGACGAACAAATCTGAGAATTCAGTGGCCCTGTGACCGGCTCTCACATAAGTTACGAGCTCTGACACCCCGGCTCTGTCCCTGGGGCTGCGGGTCAGGAGCGGGGCATGGATCGCACGGATCCCGCAGCCCGGTCCTGCCCGGGAACAAGCTCCTCCCGCACGGCCCAGCCCGGCTCCCGCTGATCCAGCGACATTCCTGGCTGCTTGAAACAGCTTTGGTGCAACTACCACTCAGCTTTGGATCGAACTGCATTCGCAGCTGCAGCTGCAGAGCTTTTGCAGCAGCCGGTAGGCAAAAAAAAAAAAAAAATGTCCTGCAAAATGCCTGTGGTGCCACAGTCTGCAGTGTGTGTCTTAGATAAAAGTGTTGGATCTTGTGTCTCCATGCTCAGGTCCACTGACACGCACTCACACTGTGTGTTTTAAATACATTTTAAATACAGATAGGATAAGAGAAAGCCCTCTAAACCTGCAGTAAAATGTGTTTCCAGCTCTTTGCAAGTTTAGAGATTGCTAAATGAAAGAGAAGGAATATCTTTTCTGAGGCTCTTAAAGTTTAGTGATCATTAAGTAAAGCAAAAGGAATATCTTTTATGGACTTCCACAGGACTTACATCCCACTTTTCCTCACAAAGTAAACTGTTAAAACTGTCCTGGCCTGTTAGCCCTGTGTACCTTGGGTCCTTGGGGTTACTGGAGTTAGAGTAGCAAAGAGGAGAGATAAATTAGGCAGTAAAATGGACTAAGAGTTTCTTTTGTGGCCACTGACATTTAAAAAATTCTTCAGATAAAGGCTACCCACGATAAATATTTGCAAGTTAATGAAAGCCTTGGAAACTTCAGTATGCAGATGTAACATGGTTAAATACCCATCATTTCTTCATGGAAAGCAGAGCAGCCAGCGGATAGTAGGACAGAGCAGTCATGGATATGAATACTTGTTGTGGGAGATGCCTCTTTATGTAAGATGTGTGTGTTTAATGTACATTCAAAATCAGATTTGCAAAACAAAGTCAAACATTAGAATTGTAGATAACCAGACCCAAGCTGAATTCCCCTAAATATACTTAGGGATGCTCCTCACACAGTGCTAATAGGGCACAGCAGCACCATGGATCAGAAACAGGCAGAAGTATATTCCTATGCCTGTATTGCATCCAAACCAGTACATTAAGAGAAGCATCATTCAAATTAGGAAAATATAAAAGCAAGAACCATAATGAATGTTGTGTATTTGTCTTCAGCAGTTTTTATTTTTCTTCATAATAGATGAGATTAATTTTAAGCTCAGAATTCCTACTACTACCTACTTTTCTAATCATGAGCAGAGAGTTAAATCTCTAGATTTACATTTCTAAAGAAATCCCATAAAATATATAAGTATTGAACACAAAAACTTTCCTCTTTGAAAGAATTCACCCTTAAATGCTATTATTAAGCCAGACAATAGAAAGTTTTAAATACTTGTTCCCCAGTATGGAGTTATTTTTAAATCCTGTATTCTTTTTAATGGCTACAAGATCAATAATAAATTTAAGGGTTTAGGCTCACCTATTTGATAGCATCAGCGGTGTTTTTAAAGTGATGCCTTTCTGAAAAAGAAAAGCCTTTTAATATTCTCTTTTATATTCATACCTCAATAAAGTTAATAAGCAATTCAGAATTACAAGTTTAAACCCGTTTGAATGAAATGCGCTAGAAGAGAAAGAGAGAAAATACTCTATTTTCAGATGAAATCATGAGATGTCAGTTTACAGATGGTGCAGCCCACTGGAAAATGGAGCAGCCAAACAGCTGCTATTGTTCCTACCCTAGAAAAAATTAAGATCTCGTAATAACATAGGCATGGAAGTTGCCTATAATTTCACATTTAGGCCTTTGTTTAGAAATTACTTGGGCTCTGCTTAAGAGCAAAGTTCATGAAACTGGCGAGGCAAGACTGCTTTATTATCTGACTGTGACAAGTCCTTTGCACAAAAAAGGGATTCATCCCAAAGAGTTATTTGGCATGGCCAAGGCAACTCCAGAGTGCCAGGCCTCTCTGGTAAATCCCTGCATAAATAGCAGAAGAAAACAAGGAGGCTGCATGAACTGAAGACATTGTTTTGGAAGAAAAAGAGAGATCAGTTAGCTATTAATTACTTTTAACTTTCCTGTTCAGCATTCACAGGTCAGAGGTTTCCACTTTGCTGAAGCCAAACTTTACTTATGCTGAAGATTCAGCTTCACTGATAGACACAAGAGAGGGGTCCCTCTAACTTTAGCATGGTCAGACCCATCCTCCCCATTTCTTTCCTTGGCTGGTATTATAAAGAAACCCTACACACCTTGGGAGGACTGAGGGAGGGTTTCCAGCCTGCAGGAGATGTGCATCGATGGAGGGGTCCCTCTCAACAATTTGTGTGTACATCTGATTGTCAAGAGTAAAGACATACAAAGACAACACTGGGTGCTTGTATGGATGAGTAGAAAATAAAGACTTGGTGGAAGAATCTGGAAAGTTCACTTTCTAGCTTCATTAGTGTGAGAAAGCCAAAAGTGCCCCAGTTTGTTGTCCTGCTTTCAGATGTCACATGTTGTACCACAATCGGTAAATGATACATGAAATTTGGTGCTCCATGTCTCTTTCTTATTTGCAGCTGATTATGTAGAAACCCTAGGCAGTTTCTTTAATTTTTGTCATAGAAAGCTGCTGAAAGCAGGAGACAAGATTTGCATCAGGACTCTCCACATGGTGACAGTGACAAAAGGGGTTTTCTGCATTCTTCCACGAAAGCCTTTGCCCAGACCCAAGGAGCTTGGACAAAGCCCCTTATTGCTCCATGTTACTTAACAGCTCCTCAACCTGCCCATATCCTTTCAGAATTATCTGCTGTGGCCATGTTAATAAAGCAGCTACTTGCTTGCTAATGTTTCTCAATTCTGCTTTTGGGGTGTGAGCTTGCTCCCTGAATGAAGTGAGCAGCTCTACTGCCTGAATAATCACTTCCTTAAATTAATATGGACTGCAGCCACGTCCATCTGTGCTGTGATTTCCTACCACCACCCATGCTTGAAAGAGGCCTGTACCTCCTAAGTAATTATTTACATTCCACCTATTGCCTTCTCCATTGCAGACAACAGTCTTTACTCAGTTCTCATCTCAATTTATTCCTCGTTGTTTTCTGTGTTAAAAAACATACTTCATGGCGGGGTGAAAGCTCATGGTAACCTCCATCCTGCAGTATTAGGTAGGTCCTGCCTTTAACAGGGAATGCTTGTAACTTACACAAAGATCTTGGATCAGACAAGAGAGAAAATAAAGATTATTATGATTTTTACAAGCTTTTATCTCTATTCCAAGGTGGTTGGTCTTAGACACTCTTCTTGAAGTTGTTTTGATGTTATTAATAATGGTATCTTAGCCTTGCTGTCAGTGGGAGAGGTATGAAAAATTCTGGTCCAAGTGGTTTCGTAAACCCCTTGCCTTCAAATATCAGCTATTGTTTACTCAGAGCAGGGGGGGTATGAAGCAATGCAAAACCCCACTGGGACGTGGCTGGCCCTGTGAGGTGGTGGGGACAGCCTGATGGGGGGCTCCCACCATGCCTGCTGTATTGGAGGCTGCTCAGGGGCAGGGGCTGATCTGGTGTGCTGGTGCTCCAGGTCATAGTAAAATCTTTCACACCAAGCAAGGATTTGGGGTGATTTATGGGTAAATTGTGCTTGTATCAGTGAGACTGTGCTGGAGCTGGGGCTAGGAATAAATTTGCCTTTAGGGAAAGACTGGCAGAGTATGGGAGCTTCTTTTTCTTCCTTCCCTCAATGCACAAGGCTTGGTCACAGCTTTGGCTCCCAGCAAATGTCTCAGTAAAAGTCTTCCTGCTTTTGTAAGGACATTGCAAAGTCATGGGGTTTGTGGGTTCTGCAGTATCTTGGTTTTTGATGAAGGCCACTACTAGCATCACTGTCCTATGCAAAGATGTGCCTGAAATGTGCAAGAGAGTTTTGGGAAGCACATTTTTACCTAGATGTGTAGGGTCTGAGAAGGCAGGTGTCTTGTCTGAACTGAAGGTCTATTACATTATTTCTGGAGGGTGCAGAAAATGGGGTTTGAGGTCCCAAACAGTCCCTTTGAATATCCCTGTGTCCTTGAATATTAGTGGTCTGCGATGTCTGCTGGATTCCCCACCAAGAGAGCATGACTGTGGGGCTTCCCCATTCTGCCCAGTGAAGAAGAGGTTAGGGATCTTGTGAAAGTGTAAGAAGCAAAGGAGAAAGGAGAGAGGAAGCCATAACATAAAGAAATGGAGGATGGAGGTTACCAAGAAGAGGCACAAGGCTTCCAAGTGGAGTTGTTACATTTTCACCTTCTTTTACTGACTGTCCCCTTTTGATAAGTGACACACAGCTCCTAGCAGAAAGAGGTGTGCTGGCTGCACTAACAGTCCTGGCTGCTCTGGATACTGAGCAGCTGCAAACAAAGAAAATTGTGTAAAATTCATCAGCACAGGCCCTATCCAAATCCCAGTGACTTCAGGGAGTGCTAATCTGAGCCCTGAAATCTGCTGGCAGGTTAGCTATCCCATGGTCCCAAGATTATTTAGGGAATTAGCTCTTGAAAAAACAAATGAAAAGGCTTTGCTGGAAACTGGTACAGTAGCATCCTGACAGAGGTGGATGGCATCCCCTCCTGATACAGCAGTGGGACCCCATCACCTCCTTTCCCTACCACTTCCTTATTTTAAAAGACAGTTGGCCACAGCCTCCTCCAAAACGACTGGCCAATTTCCATGGCTGCTGGGCAGAGCAGGCACGAGCCAGGGTGTATTTGCTCAGCTGAAGCCCCTCTGGCATGGCCTGTCCTCACTGGCAAGCCCTCGCTGGAGGGAAGCAGGAGTGCACAAGGGAGAGCACATCCAGTTGGCAGTGCTTCCACCAGTAAGCCCACACAGCTTTTGCCTGCATGAGATTTTGGCATGAGGAAATGATATTATTAGTCTGTCACTTTTACAAGCATTGAAATATATGGAGGAGGCGCAGATGTTAAAAAATAACCACCAAAGCAAACAAATACCCAAAGTTGAAAAACAAATAAACCACCCAAAAAGGAAGCCTCAGAGCCAAAGTGACTCCTCACCAGCTGCTGTCAGGCCCAGTTTCCACAGCAGTGGCCAGGGACACCCGCAAGCCAGTGGTGGGACAGGTGCTCCATCCCCTGCATGGTGCACCACTGGTGTCTTTTGTCTGTCCAGCAAAGGCAGAGCATTTCTCCATCCAAGTTGCTGAGGGACATCACATCTCTCCATCCCTAGTGAGGCACAACTCAGTAAGGCAGGAAACACGGCGAAGTTTTGCTGCTGGTGGTGAACTCAGGCTCTGTGCAGAGCCAGTGGAAAAGACAGGTTGGGCAGATGGCAAGGATGTCCCCCGGGCCACTGCGGACGGGGTCTCCGTCAGCTGGGTGGGAGGTGGGCCAGGGAAGCAGCCTGCATGGACGTGGGGCAGCTGCGTGGTGCCATCCATGTGGCTTGTGCCTCCGTGGAGGGAACCTTTCCCTCTGGCACTGAAACCAATCCAGGAGGGAGCCCCTGCACTGTGCCAGGTTTGCACTTCAAAAATGCTGGCAGGTAGGCTCTCCTTTCCAATTACATCATGTCAGTACCGCTCACCCCGGCTGTCTCTGGCCATTGGGCAGGATCCAGCAGCAGCACGGTGGATGCTTTAAACCCTTGTGGATTTGCTCCCATCTCCTGATGCCCTCTGTCAGTCCTGCTTTGTTAAAAATGTATGGCTTTATGAATTGTTCGACTTGCCAGTGTTTTGTGTTCAGTTTCTCATTCCCCTTCTGGTCTTCAGCAGGTTTGTCCCTCTTGCTGGGATAAAGGGCCTGGGCACACACTCTCAGGGAGTTAAAGCCTTCTCCCAGGGACCTGCGCTCCCCAGAGACACATGGGCCCCCTCCAGAGCTCTGACCCATCTCTGGGGATGCCTGTGCATGTGTATCATTTTGAAATAGAAGTGGAGAAGGTTTAAGTAAAAATCTCACTTTTCCCCAACAGTGGGTGCAGGTACAGCAGAGGCAGGGCTGTGGCTGGGATGTGGACAGGGGCAGAAGGGCAGGAATTGGAGGTGAGGCAAAGGGACAGGGACTGGGGCAGAGGAATAGGGACAAAAAGATAGGGGATGGGGCAGGTGTACAGGGGTAGGGACAGAAGGACAAGGACATGAACAGGGCTAAAGGACAGGGGACAGAGAAGACAGACAAAAGGATGGAAAAAGGGATAGAAGCAGACACATTTGTGTTGAGGCTGGGAGACAGGAACAAGGAAACAAGGATGGAGCAGGATCAGGGACTCAGGTGTCAGGGTGGGGAGTAAGGGCTGGGACAGGGGAAAGAACAGGGGCAGGGGAAGGGGCAGGGAAAGGAGCAGGCGTAAGGGCAGGGGCTGGGACCCGGGAGCAGAGCCAGGAGCAGAAGCTGGCTCGTGGACGGAAGGGCAGGGGCAGGGCAGGGGCAGGGACCCGGCGGCAGACAAAGGGCGGGCAGCAGAGCCCAGCTCGCAGCCCCCGTGTCCGCGGCGGCAGCACCGCGCACCGGCGCGCAGAGCGAGGAGCAGGAGGAGCGGGCGGCGGCGGAGGAGGAGGAGGAGGAGGAGGGGAGGGACCTTCCCCTCCCTCCCACCCCGGCACCGGGGGAAATAAATTATTCCCAGCCCTCGCGCTCCCAGCTCCGTGCCCCGCACCCCGGCAGCGGCAGGCGGGGACGGCGCAGCCTTGGTCGGGCGCGGAGGGGCCGCCCCTGCCCTCGCCGAGCTGCG
>NW_024499573.1:2948224-3128904 GCF_017590055.1 Onychostruthus taczanowskii | reverse complement strand
CCCCGCCGTGCCCTGGATGCCCCAGCGGCGCCGGCGGCAGCAGCATGGAGCGGCGGCGGGGCGTCCCCGGGGGCTGGCCCTGCCTGCTGGCCGCCCTGGGTGCCCTGCTGGCGGCGGGCCGGGCGGCTGCTCCCCGTGCCCGCTTCTCGCCCTTCTTCTTCCTCTGCACCCACCACGGCGAGCTCGAGGGCGACGGCGAGCAGGGCGAGGTGCTGATCGCCCTCCACATCGCGGGGAACCCCTCCGCCTACGTGCCTGGCCAGGAGTACCACGGTAGGTGGTGGCGCCCGCCGTGCTCGGCGCTGCTCGTCCCCGGGCGGCCCCGGGGTGTCCCGCGGGGAGGAAAGCCGGGGGGAGAGCCTGCGCCTGGACGGGGACACACGCGGTCGTGTGCCGTGCCCCAGGGCAGCCCCGGTGCGGGGCTCGGCGGAGCGCCCCTTCCTTCCGTGCGGGATCGTCCTCACCTGCCCCGGGCTCCGGGACCGCCGCCCGCGCCCCGTCCCAGCGCCGCTTCGCCGCGGCGCGGCTCCCGCCAGGCGCAGCCCGGAGCAGAGGAAATTCCGAGTCCCCGCTCCTCAGCCGGCCCTGGGCCGGATCCAGAGCCTCACAAGTTGCTGGCAGTCTGTCCCTTTCCCACTTCAGCGGCTGTCGGAGCACCGAGCGCATCACCCTCTCCTAGGGCGCTGCGCGGTGCCGCAGCTGGCGGCTGCCATCGGGTCACCGCGATGTGTCCCGCGATGTGCCCGGTGCGGACGCGGCCGTCAGCCAGCCTGTTGCTCCCTTGAAGGGTCCAGGGGCGACAGCCGGGGGTCAGGCACTCACAGGTAGATTTGGAGATGGAAGGTCGTGCCCAGAATTAATAAAAAAACCTACTTTTCGTAAGCGCCCAGGCGGAGGAGAATGAACAAGAAAGAACAGGCAAAGTTGCTCACGGAGTGGTGTCTCTGTCTGGGGGCTGTACCGGGAGAGGGGCACAGCCCAGGGCTGAGCGGGGCCTCGCAGGCAGGTGCAGTTCTGTGGGAAGCTGGTTTCGGCTGCAGAGTGCCCCTGGAAACCAGCACTGTGCCACATCGCCACTTCTCTGTGTAGAAAACTTCCATGTGGGAAACATTTTTAAATTCATAACGCTGGGAGACTGCTCAGGGCTATATTCGCTAATCCTTCTTCTCTCTTTTGTGTCTGTTTGGAGTTTGCAATGCTACAGAATAATAACAACTAATTCTGCAGTAGGCAAGTGGAATTCAGAGAAAATGACAATAAAGGTTTATTTCAAACACCTTGCTCAAAAGCAGATACTGTGTGATAGTCACTGGCTAAAGATGGAATTAAACTTCTGACTTTGATATGTTCCAGCTCAAAATTTAAGTTTCAGGTAAATTATTGAATAATTGAGTTATGTGAAGAATCTAATTGAAATTTTTACTGTAAAGACATAAACCCCAAACACATCAAATACTCACTTTCACACAGTATAAGGCATCCTGACGTTTTTGTCTATGTGTAAGATTTAACAGTATAGTTTTACCAGATTCATAGGAAACTTTTGATTTTGAAATACTACTGACCTTTCTGAAAACACACATATGTAAGTTTTATGACTTCACCAGATGATTTTTTTTCCTTAGAACCTTAGATCTTACAGCCCATAATACACACTCAGGTTAGGTAAATTGCATTCAACCTTCTGAACCACAGATGTGCAGAGGGGAAAAAGAAGCTGGGATTTCCATTTTGCACTATTTTAAACGCTGGATTTTTGCAGTTGCATTTCAACCACATAAATGACAGGATCACCCATTTTCTCGCTGCTGCCTTTTCCCCCCAAGCCTTCAGCCCGTGTTTAAGCCTCTGCTGGTGTAGGGATAGAGCCCTGCGGCGGGCAGGGCAGCGGGAGCGCGGCGGGCAGGGCTGTCCGGCTGTCCTGCGGGGTGAGCAGCAGGGACAGAGGTTGTTTCTCCGGGGATGCTCTTCTGCAGCTCGCCCTTTGAAGAGGGTGTTTGAGTGTTGAAGCACCGGCTTGCGGAGCAGCCCTCCAGCTGCGCGCCAGACCTTTCAGGTGTCCTGGGGTGGGTTTTCCGCCGCTGTTTGCGTCTGACCGAGCAAAATGCGGCGTCTTTAAATCTACCTCTGCGCCCCGCGGCGTTTCTCCCTGTCCGCTCTCTGGTTTTGCGGAGCGGCTGCTGCCCCTCTCGGGGAGCAGCTCGGGCATCGCGCCCGGAGCCGGGCATCGCTCGGGAATCGCTCGGGCATCGCCCCCGGAGCCGGGCATCGCTCGGGCATCGCGCCCGGAGCCGCTGCTGCCCCGGCCGGGCTGCAGCCGGGGCCAGCCTGTGCGCGGGGTGCAGCCCAAGCACTTGGGGTGCCTGTTAGAGCCAGAGTGCTCAGCAAGTGAAGAGAAATCGGACGCATTCAAAGCTCAGAAGGAAGTCTACAAGGAGAACTTGAAAACTCACTTGTTTACACAGTGCAAGGTGTAGGTACGCCTCGGTGTGAGCCAGATTCCTAATTTGTGTCAAACTTGCAATGGTGATTTCTTTTCAAATAAGTGCATTGATTAAAAACCTACCCATGCCAAACCATGTCAAGAAGCGCTGTCTATTTGCTATGCACAGTGCAGCAGACATATTCTTACACACTTAATCACACTTAATCAGTTAGATATTTTGAAATATGTCAGTATTTTAAAATATAACAATTACCAATGTTAAATATAGCACAAGAAAAATCAATCCCAGAGTATACAATCTGAAGAAATAATTTGAAGCAACATGGAATTTTATATAATACAGCTTAATGATGTGAAAAATGCCAATCTGTACTAGTTGAGAATTTATCATTTAAAAATGAAACTTTAAAAGAGGTCTTGCAAGGACACAGAGCAGGGTTTTTGATATGCTGCACAGAAGCACAGGACAAAGGGAGATTTACATATCTACAATGAAAACTCACCTGCTTAGAGAGTATATTAAAATGCTCTGAATCTTTGCAAGTTCCAGTGAGGCCCTGTTTTAGTGCCCCTTCATTCTACAGGAGCAGGTGCCAGCAGCATCCAAGAACATCGAGTTCAAAGAGGAGGGAATTGGATGAAACCATATGCCAAGGGCTGGATGAGAAAAAATTCTGATTAAAAAAATCAGCCACCGACTTTCTGCTAATTTGTTTAGACATTTCCTTGGGCACTCAGAGGGGGAGTCAAACCACTGTGCAGCCAGTGGAGCTGTGACAGGGACTCTCGGCCCTTTGCCCAAGTGTCCCTTGTGCTGCCCAACACGGCGGGAGAGGAGCAGCATGTGTTGCAGAAGACACTTGCCTGGGAAGCACGAGAGCTTCTACAAGTGGCTTCTCTGGCACCCTGAATCTGGCATTTTATTTCCCTGTGCCTCTGAATTTCATAAGTAAAACAAAGGCAATAATATTCCCTACTTTGCATAGTTAAATTAGATACATTAGGATTTAGCACTTCTCCCCAAATACTTAAAATTACTACAGATTTGGCCCTACTCCTGCAAACAGTAAGTATTTAATCACTGATTGAATAGGGCCAGACCCACGCTGCATATAAATATGCTCTTTTATATAAGAGGACTGACTTGATACATCAGCAAACAATTTTATTACCTTTGGCAGACTTTTATTCCTTGAATTAGCTTATTTCAAATGTAATTAAGTCCTTGAGCTGGCAAAGCACTTAGGGGCTTGCTCAAATGCAAACTGACAAAGTGTGCACTGGTTAATGTAGGCACCTGCTCAGCTTCCTTTCAGCCAAGGGGTGGCTGCGTGTTCAGGGAGCAGCATCAGGGCTCGCCTGGCTTGCTTGCAGCTTTCCTGGTAGACAGGGACAATCCTCTTTTGGTTTTCTCCCAGGTTTTCCTCTAGAATATGCAGAGTATAATATAATTTCTTAGAAAAAAAAAATCAAGCCAAAACCAGTATAAATTGAAAATTTTTATAAAAGTCTATTTGGCTTTATTTGCAATCTGCAGTTGATTTTTTTTTAATCCATGTCAGTGTACCTTCAGTGCTGAGAGCATGTACCATGATTTATAGGCAGATTAAGTACATTGGAACTGCATAAAGAAATAAGGATAAACTTCACTGAACACTGAGTCTTTACTGACCTTAATCACAGAAACCTCAAAATGAACAATCAGATTTGTAGTGTTTAAAAAATACAAACGTATTATCTTTACACTGTATTTGTTCTTATTCCTTAAGATTTTTTTTGCTGTCACTGCAAACAGTTCCTTTTTCCCAAGGTTTCAAATTTAGATCTTTTACGAAAAACTTTGAACTGTTTTCCCGTGATTGATGCTAAAACTCATCATTCTGCCCTTAAAATAGTTTTCTTTAATGGGACTTGAGTTTCTATTTCACTCTCCATTGTTCCTTTTTTTTTTCAAGAAAGGACTAACCTCAGTCCCCAAATGTTATCAGTTTCCATCTAAGGCTGCTACTATTCTTAGATATACTTAGTATATTGTCTAGAATGGTTGCTGTGATAGGTTGTAAGAAATAGTTTTTCAACTATTTTAAGTGTATTTGTACACTCTTTCAGCACTGATAAAAAGTTGTTTAAAGTCTGTCCAATTCCACCTTTGTTACTAATCACTGTATTTTAGAAATATAGATTCTGACTTGGTACCTATTTTCATTAGGATTGCTTACATTTCTGATGGCCATTTTCATTGTAAATTCTTGTTGTTCAGATCATTATTGAATAAAAACATGTTTGAGTTTGACACAAAAGAAGGGACGAAGAAAACCCCTGGAGTTTATGTAGTGATGCTGCTTGAGGTATAATCAGGGTTGTAACTGAGTGGCAGAAATGCAGGCATGGATACTTTCTGTACCAGTTATGCTGAAGTGTAGAAGCTTTTAGTGAGTCAGTAGAAGTGAATAATGCACAGGAAGTGATGTTAGTACAGTAGTAACAGAAGAGCAGATTTGCGTCTCTGTTTCCAGCATCAGCCCAAGAACCAGGTCAGCTTATTGAGTCTTTTGCAGGCTATTCCCTCAAAACCTTTCATCTCACCCACTTATACCCTCCTCTGATCTCTGGAAGAATGGAGACTTCCAGCAGTTCCTGTTTAAAATTAAAGTGTGCAAAAATTTTTGCTCATGGGAGTCCAGTTAGCTCCAGGGATTATTTTAGAACTCTTCTCTTAAGGGACCTTTGCATTAACAGCCTGAGTCTGGCAGTAGGTAGCAATGGAGAGGGAGTTGTTAGGAGTGGGGAAGACCCTTGGTCTTCAAGTCTCTCCTTTCCTCTAAGGACCCCAGCAATATCTTGCAGCTGCATAAGGGTTTCATAGCACATAAAAATTTCACCTTGGGTCAGCATTTACTAAAAATGCCTTCATCCAGCAGAACCTCCAGAGCGCACTCTGACTCTGCTCTGCTGTATTTAGGATTTTCTTGCATAAAGTGAGCTTTGCAAAACGAAGGCTGATTTATGAGTACTGTGGCCTGTTTGAATTTCTCAGTTCTGAGCCTTACTTAGGATGTTATTGAGGCAGTATGATTTTCTAGGTCTTGATGTTGACCAGTGCCTTGTCTATATTTCTGAAGCTCTTGTCTGGCCCCAAAGTTCATGTGGTGTGTGTTTGCAAATTTTAAAGAGTTGTGTTTTTAGGATCTTGTGACCAGAAACTGATGAAGAGTGCCAACCTTAAAAGAGAAAGGTAGGCAAATTTGCAACTGACAGCCTCTTACAGACTGTGTTTTGCTAGGGAAGATGTTAAATTTCAACGGTTTTGGCTGTCATCACTAATTTCTGGGCATCATAGGCTCCAGCAGATGGCCCAGCCTAAGATGTAGTCAGGCAGGGATTGATGAAAGGAGGTAGAAGGTCCACAAAGGCCTAAATGAGCCTTTCTTGCAAATTTGCAGAAGAGATGTAATTCCAGTTAAATCCTTTCTCCCCTCATCAGGGGGCTGCTCCCCCCTGCAAAGGAGACTTGATTGCCCCAAATAAGAGAAATCAAAGCCAGCATGGCGTGCTGGCCTGACCCACATTAGAGAGGTGACATCTGACTGTGGGACAGACATGCCATTGTTGGTATTGGGGTCCGTGTAGGGCGGACTGGGCTGGGCTGGGCTGGGCTGGGGACATGAAAAAATGATCTCTGCCTCAGTGAGTTCTCTGTCCAAGGCCTGGGGCTGCTGGCGGGGCTGGCATGTGTGTGTGAACCTTGCTTACGGCACCCAGTCAAGGAATAAAAGAAACCTCTAAATGGCTAAAGGGTACAAAAATACTGTTTCAGTGAGAGTGTTGCATATATTTTCTGATTTCTGTGTCCAGAGATATTTTCTAATATGCATAATTTATCTGTGGAATTCATTGCCAAAATCTGTCCATGTAGACTGCTTTTCAGTAGAAATTTCTAACAGGTATTTTTCTTATAAATAAATAATATTTGCAATTGCATATAAATAGGTATATATATATATAAAATATGTGCTGTGCATAATAATATAATAATATATATAATATATATAATATTGTGTATATATAATATATACACTATATATATAGTGTATATGTATGTATATATATATATAACAAGAGATAAACCTTCAAGACCAAAGGTAACCAGTAAATTATTTATAAGTCTGTTACTTTGCATGGTGGTGTGTAGGACATTTCTCCATTTCCCGCACTGATTATTCCACCAAACATTTGTTAGTTCATTAGGTAGAACAGGGCGAGACTGTGAGGCTGGCATCATGTCTCATTTTCCTTATTATTGCCTTGCTCTAGATTTTGGAGACCACTTCTTCTGAAATTCTATAGCTTTTTATGATGGTGCAATACTACAGTATTTGCATATTGACTGGTTGAAACATGATTTTCAATCTGATAATAGCTGTGGTGATGCAGCTGGGATGGATTCAGATGCAACCTTTATTTGCATTGTGTGTCTCACTCCCTCCAGCTGTGGTTTAGATTTGTCATGAGTGTTTGCTGCATGGAGAGGGAAGGAAATGGCACTGTCTTACCTCTGAGAATAAGCAACCTTTCATACCAGCCCTTGTTATGAGAATTTCAATAGTCTCTGATGAAAGGTTCAGTCTTTCTAACATGCTTCCTTTCTTTGTCTTAACATTTCCTGCCTTTTCATTGGGCATGAAAGGTGCACAGAGTGCAATGTGTGTCTGGAATGTTTGTGTAATTCCCACCTTTTTTTCCCCCTCCAGCTGGGACTCACCTCCGGGATAAACATAGGACAAACCCTGTAAGTGCAATCTTTGACATCTATCAAATCACACTAGCAGATTGCATGGGGAAAGACCTTCCTAGGCTGTCCAGATGATGCCTTCTTGTTAGGCTGGTAGTCTTCTTCCATTCCTCCTTCCCTTAGGTCAGTCCTGGAAACTGAAAGCCATAGCATGTGTCACACAGTTCCTGCTGGGCTCTGCCAATGGACAGTGGCATCATGGAGACAGACATCTGTCAGATCCATGCCCACAGGACCTTCTCCAGGTCCTTTCAGTGCTCAGGTGTGTCCCACAGCTACACATTTTACTCTTTTCCTTAAAGGAAGAGAAGGATCAAGGGAGTGGGTTTTTGTTTTTGTTAGTGTATTTGTCACTAAACCTTTGCCTTAAATAAGAACATGCTGGAGGTGTGCATATCCCACATGGAGAGGGAGTTCTGGGGTTTGTGGGGGCATTAGGGTTGGTAGCTGTATATTCTGCGGTCCAGGGTCAGGCATTACTCTGTCCCTCTGCAGCTGGAGAGGTCCTGGCTGGGGCTGGAGATGGGACCCATGGCCAGGCACAGAGCCAAAGGCTCCTTGCCATTTTGTCCTGCAACCATCTGGAGTGGCTGCTGCCTCCGTGGCATCTGTGTTTCCTGGGCAGCTGGGTTCAGCTTAGCTTCAGGCTGAGGCACCTGTGGGCTTGGTCTTTGTCTCACCAAGCTCAGCATCACCTGCGTCACTCTGTGCTCCCTGCACTGTGGTTCTTGGCTCTTCATCCTTGTCCTGCTGCTGTCAGCAGGGCTTTCTGTTCGGGGATGCTGTGTGGTTTTTGCTGGTAGAGATCTCCCCAAGGCTCCTCTCTGTCCACCCGAGGGGGATCCTTGGTCTTCCTGGGGAATCAGGACATCAGTGACTGCTACCTTTTATTGTTTCCTCATGACCTATTGTAAACAAGGTCTTTTATGTGAACACCTCAGTCAAGAAAGCAGGATGTCTCCTGGGGGACTGGACAAGAGTGACTTGTGAAACTTGCTGGGGAGCAGGAAGGGAGTTCAGGCACTTTTCCAAAGGCTTTTATACCAAAATGAAGATTGTTGCAGTCTTTATAACAACCCTCTTGCCATATTTTTCTATCCTGGGAACAAAACAGAAGTGGTTGTTCCCTGCTCCTCTCTAGCACTTTGATATTAATGTTGGTTGTGAGAGTTTCACAAGCATCTCCTTGGGAAGGGAAATCAATGGCACTTTTCCAGACTGTGTCTATTGAAGTTCAACCTGCAGGAGCCCTGAGTGACAGCAGACAAGGAATCCATCTCCCTTCAGGTGCAAGCTTTACCTTACACTACCCTGTCTTACATCCTGCCCCTCCCCACTTTCTTTCAAACTTCTGCATTGACCTTCCTAAAATTTTGTGTGCTGCAGGTTTCTCTCTGTACTGTGCAAGTGCTTCAGTGCATGCCCAAGTTCTGTCCCAGTTCCCCATGTTTGGGGTGACAAACATCCCAGTGTGTGTCCAGCCCTGCAGTGGGACCAGCACTCCCCACAGACCCTCTGAGGGGATGCCTTGCTCTGCTGCCAGGAGGGTGTCCCTGCCTGGGGACAGCCTTGCTGAAAGGCTGGTGCCATCAGGGGAGCATCAGATGGGTGGTGGTTCTGCATGCCTTCACCCCCATCACCTCCTCCCCTCCTCCTTTCTGCCTGCTCAGAGGGAGCAGCTCCAAGGGACAGTGCAGAGTATTTGACTGAGATGCCCAGAGTAAAATTTTGTTTAGTTTTGCTGGCTGAGAGGCATTATTAAAAAGCTCAGCCTTCTGGATATTTGGGTTGACTGGGTGTTGGACATATTTGTGAAGCCAGGTGTAAAACTATTGCTGTGTCTCTCCTGGAGCAGAAGCCTTGGGGCGTGCAGCCATGCAGGGTGGTTGCTGCTTTCTCTCCTTGCATTTGCAAGATGCAGCAGAGAGGGAACTGGAGTGCCCTTGGTCTTCTGCAGCAGGATGAGCATTTTAATTGTCAGAGATGGGGCTGAAGGTCTCTGAGTGTTTCCCTGAATGGCTTCTACTCACACATACAGGTTTGTGACTGCTTGTTTCCCACAGGAGACAGGGCCATGCTCATTGGTCTGAGGGAACTGAGCTATAAACCAGACTGAGATGAAATGCTAGGGGCTCCTGCATCATGCTTAACAAAACTTTGATTGCCTCAGATTAGACAGTTATTTATTCCTCCCCATGTCCACTTGAAGGGTAGATTGTAAATAAACAGGTATGGCCAAGAGAGCTGAGACAAGAAAAGGGTCTGCCTGCCAGCCCAAGCTCCAGCTGTGTCTGTGTCTCCTACTGTCCACTTCACCATTGCTTGGTGCTGTGGATGGCTGGATGCTGGCACCTATCCCATGTTCCCTTCCAGAGCCTGGCTGCGATGTGGCTGTACACTGAGCGGTCCAGCTGGTGAAAAGCACACAGAATAAGGGACTTCACTGTTTCCCTCTTTCCGTCTCTCCAGTGTAATTTTTGAGAGTGCAGTTAGAAAATCAAAAGTTGGCAAAGAAAAAAGCTCTGTGCAGGGAAATCCATCAAGCAAGCTCCCTTTCATGCACAGGCATGCATCCAGAAGCAAATGCTGCTTTCCCCTCCTCATCCTGCTGCATCCTGCCCCATCTTGGATTTGAAGGGATTTTCATATTGGTTGTCCACAAGTGGCATATGTAAATTTCTCCTTGGGAATGTGTGGGGGAATAGGGAAAGTTGACTGTCTGCCTGTGTGCATAAGACAATGAAGAAGGGGGAAGGAAATGAAAAGAGAAAGCACACAACACTCGCTGCCCAGAAGACTTGAAATCTGGGAGTATGTTTTTCTCTGTGGCTGAGAGGTAATTTGTGGTCATATCAAGTCTGGTAGCACATTCATAAATGAGATAGCGAGGATGCAGAAAATCAGCTTTCCTGGGCAGGAGCCTGTGCTCTTGCACAGAAACGCTTCATGGAAGAGCTCCGTCTTCCCGTGTGGATCCTGTATGGGGGTGCTCTTCCTGTGCTAGAAATGTAAGTGATGGGTGGGTGATCAGCCTTTTTAACATCTGAAAACAGTGGTGTGACCCTCTGTGGCCTCTCCACGTCAGGCCCTGGGATGTGAGAAGTCATTCATCACATCACGGGGCTTGGCAAGGTCTCTGCCATTTGCCTTCCACTGTTCCCACTGCTCTCCAGGACAATACAATGCATAGGAAAGAACAAGAAATATAGATAATATTTATCTTTCTGGCTAAACAAGCTGTGGTTTCCAGCACACAATAACCTTCCAGTGTTCCTATCTCACAGGGGAAATGCATCGCTAGAAAAAAACAACACTCCTTCCAGAATTAGACACATTCATCTGGACATTGGATGAAATTATTATTATAGCAAGAACTGCAGAGAAAAAACCAGCCAGACTGGTGAAGGCAAAGGTTCTGGTTTAACAAACTCTTGTCCAGCCTTGCAGTGCAGCAGTTTGTGGGTATGCCAGGTGTCAAAATCAAAGAATCAGTATTTAAAAGTGCTTAAAAAATTAGTTCCTAGATGTTTGGAAAAAAGAATCCCTGGCTGGAGTTCAGTGTTATGCATTTTTGTTCAACAATCGCAACAATTCTGACTCTGGCCCAAAACAAGTGTAGTCTTCAGAACCTCATTCAGATTGCTACAAAGATCCAAAACTTCTGGCAAATATTTTTATACTTTCCAAGTATTATAGTTCATTTGCTGGTGGCTGATACCCTGTCAGATAGTTTTTCAAGTTGATATTATTCTTGCATGAGGAATTTCAAGCACAAACACAGGGTGGAGAATGGATTGGGAGCAACCCTGAGGAGAAGGACTTGGGGTGCTGGTGGATGAGAAGCTGGATGTGAGCCGGCCATGTGTGTTCACAGCCCAGAAAGCCAAACGTGTCCTGGGCTGCATCCAAAGCAGCCCAGTGGTCAGCAGGGTGAGGGAGGGGATTCTGCCCCTCTGCTCCACTCTCACAAGATCCCCCCTGAGTTCTGCATCCAGATCTGGGGTTCACAACATAAAGAAGGACTTGAACCTGTTGCAGCGAGTCCAGAGAAGGTCCATGGAGATGATCAGGCGGTTGGAGCACCTCTCCTGGGAAGACAGGCTGAGAAAAATGGGGCTGTTCAGCCCAGGGAAGACAAGGCTCTGAGGAGACCCTAGAGCAGCTTTCCAGTATCCAAAGGTGGCCAGCAAGAGAGCTGGAGAGGGGTTTTTACAAAGGCATGTAGTGACAGGAGAAGGTGAAATGGCTTCAGTCTTAAAGTGGGCAGGTTTCGATTAGAAGTAATTCTTTGTTGTGAGGGTGGTTAAACACTGGACAGGTTGTCCACGGAAGTTGTGTATGTCCCATCCCTAGAAGCATTCAAGGCTGGGTTGGATGGGTCTTGGAGCAGTCTGGTCTAGTGGAAGGTGTCCCTGGCCATGGCAGGGGGATTGAAACCAGATGATATGTAAGGTCCCTTCCAAGCAAAACTATTCCATGATTCTCTGAATTTATTTAGTTGGAATTTCCATGTTCATAGTGAATTAATTTGTCATTTGATTTTGCAAAGACAAAACCTGATAATGTACTTGAATAGAATTTGGTAAAAGTTTTAATGGAAAATAGGGAGAAGTTAAATATTTGAAATATATTCAAATCATAGTTCTTATTTTTGTTTTGGAAAAGTGTCTTAATTGTGAAACTGACTGAAAAAAAAAGAAATTACATGCATAATCAGAAAATGGAATGAGACTTTTCTGCTTGAACAAAAGTCTTTATCTAATTTTTTTGGGTTCATTGAAGATTTTCATATTGACCTAACTGATATTTTAATTTATTTTTTTGTGCCAGATCCTGCAGTACTTCTTTTATGGTGGCCCAAGCTGATCTCTTTTCCTTTCTTTTTCTTTTCATTTTGGTCACTGAACCAAAAATCAAACAGTTCTACTTCTGACAAGTTGACCATTTAATTTCCGGCCACTGCACAGATCTGATTCAGACCACTCTCCTTGTGTTTGTTCCCAAAATAAATTGCAGAATCATAATTCACTCTTTAAGGTAGAGAAGGGCAGTTGGTAACAATACTAACATTTCCAAGGTAACAAACTCGTGTTTTCTATAATGATGCCTGTGGTTGCTGTGTGGCTACTAATGTGTAAGTTGACTACATTTTCCTTTACATCTAGTAATTTTTCAGTTATCTTTTTCAGCAGAAATCTTTTCTGCGTTGTAGTGTTTGGTAAAAAGGTTTAGAAGAGATCTCTCACTTGCCTTCTTCTGCAGCAGTGTAATGTCTTACAGTTAAAGGGTACTGCTGCTTCTGATCTGGAAAACCTCTTGCAGGACATGTACAGAATTGTGGTTCATTGAACCAGACAAAGGGACATTCAGGTCTTTAAAATGATCTGTTTTCTTCACAGAATAATATTTACAGATTGTCCACCTCAAACAGAAATGAACTGCTGAGAGCAGATGTAGAAAATGCGTTTGAGAGATGCAGGTTTATTTCCTTCAGGGAAGTGATCCCTGTGTTCTTTATTGCCCTGCTTTTCCTTCAACATGTAGTTAATGCAGTTGTGAAGTACAAAGGAGTTTCAGCAGAGCTGTGATGTTTGCAGAATTTGCCTCAGCCGGCAGAGATGAAAAGGTGTGGGTTTGGCTGGAGCTGGCAGCACCGGTCCCTCCCCAGCCTCAGGCAGCCCGGATTACTCTGTGGACCTTTTCACTCAAAGAGATGTAAGTTTTCTTTCCTCAAGTGGTAGCAGATGTTAGGGAGCCTTTATGCTACTCATCACTGACAGAACGCCAATGCCATGGCATCTGGCTGTTTTCTTTGTACAAATGGTGTTTTAAAACTCTAAACTGTCTTTGAGCAGTGGTGGTGATGCATTACATGCTGACTACTCTTCTTCTGGGACCTTGCCCAAAACCCCAGTGAACAACTCCCCCCCAAGTGCCTTTTGCCCAATTAGTGAGATTACAGTAGAGAGCAAATCCTCCTTCTAATTGCAATATTTTCCGTTTGAGGAAGCACATTGTAAAATTAATAACATTACAATATTTCTTTCAATTGCATTTCACTAACTGCTAAGAAACACTAGTGAGTGACTTGCACTGTAACTAGTGACCTTTCATTCTAAATTTACAAAGCCTGCACTTTTTGCATTTACCAAGTATTTGCTACATACAAACAGTCAGAAACAGGAAACCTTTTTGTTCTAATTGATGTATTTTATCTAGAGCATGTAGATTTTTCATGAGGTGCAGAACTCATTAAAATACTAGTAAGCATAATACCTCAAATCTTCAGAATGGTCAAATTGTTGACAAACCAAAATTGCTTGCTCTGTCTTGGAGTGTGCTAACTTTTAGCACTTCAGGGAGGTGAGGACTGTCATCACCAGGGAAGAGGATCAGTGCCAGCAAAGCCCACAGCTCCTTGATGCATTGTGTAATGAGTGATGCATCGCGAAATCTTTGGACAGGGGGACAAGATTTAACCCTGCTCTCTTCTTGATGATTTTCCTAATTTACTCCTTGTGCAGAACATCTGGATGGCAGTTTCCATCGCTCTTGGGGTGCTGCACTGGGGCAAGGCTGACTGTGGCATCCAGGTGCAGGCAGGTGAGGCAGAAGAGATGACCACATGAGGGAGCAGTCAGATTTTCAGTTTACCCAATTCTCCCCCCTCTTCTCTCCTTTTTTCCTAATGCTGGGCTCATTGCTCAGAGATTTACCATCCACAGCTTCCATGTAGTGACTTCCCCCCACACTGCTGGGCAGATGTGTCAGTGGGAAAAACATTCCCTGGTCAAATGATCTGGAAGAGGTTCCAGCTGCATGCCAGCTCAGTTCTCATCCCTTCTGCTGAATTTAACATGTGTTTGTTATGGTTAGCATGCAGAGCGCTTGTAATTTGTTTGAATTAGAGGGGAATCATCCTCTTTGTGCTTTTTTTACATCAAGAACACTATGCTCTTGTATAAAGAGAGATTGATTCCTTTGTAATTAGCCAGGCCAGAATTTGATGGACCTTTTAATACTGGGTTTTACTTATGAGTATCTTATAGAGGTATTTACCTTGAAGACAAATTGGGAATGAATGATAATAACACGTTGCATTTTCTCCATTATTTTTGATTAGTTTGTAATTTTTCAGGTATAATTAAAGGATAATAATACATTTGTTTTAATTATACACATAAGAGCGTGTTCCATGATATTCTTTGTTAATGCCTGTCTATTTAACTCTTTCTTGAGCTTTTCTGTTGCAGGCAATCAGGTTGCTGCTAGGATGAATAGCTACATCTTGGGTGGCTAAACATTTAATGTGCTCTTCAGAATCAGAGGAGGTGCCACAAGGAAATATATGTGAGAGACCTTAATATGTATTTTGGGGTCCTGGGTCTATAGCAGCTGTTTATTATGTTTAATGTGTGCATCATGGCAGCCTAATGCAACGCCTGTCATGTGCCAAAAGATAGCTCTGCTGGCTGGTGTTTTATAATCCCCCTGTAATATCTCCCAGAAAGACCATGTTTCAGTGGCTTAGATCTGGCTCAGGTTTTGTATTGGTGGGGGCACTTTTTATGTAGTACAAAGCTGCTAGTATGTTGGGCAGGAATTAGGAATTACTAGGAAATCTTCCAGTTCCAGTGAAGGAATAGAAAAAGAAAAAAAAAGCCAAAACAATAACCCTCCCCCCCCCCAAAAAAACCCCCACAAAAAACCCCCCAAAAAAAAAAAAAAAAAAAAAAACCCAAACCAAACCAAACCAAAAACAAACAAACGAACAAACAAACAAACAAACAAAAACCATAAAAAAACCCACCCCAATGTGTCCTGAGATCTGCTTAAATATGAACTTTCTTAAATTTGTACCTAGGGCCTCAGGCTCATTTTTACTTTCCAGGAACACAAAACTTTGGAAGGATGCAAAGATAGTTGAAGTTTTTGTGACCTATTCACTCTAGGAATACCTTTTGTTGAATTTGTAGCCTGTGTTACTTAACAAGCTACAAAGTGGAACATTTTCCTATGAGAAATGGAAGAAGAAAGAAACGTTTCTCCAATTTACAGCAGGATTTTTACATATTAACTATAAATATATTGCAACTGAATGCTTTTAAATGAAATAAAGCCTCTTGCTGTCTCTGCAGAAATGAATTGGGCAAAGGGATTTATCCAGGGTATTTCAGTCAGATGAATGGAGAGATATGTCCATCACCACTAACGTGATGGTTATTCCTTCTAAATATAAACTGATAATATTATATATTAAAGGCTTGATTATACCGTTAAGAAGATTAGTACATTTAAACAGAAAATAAAGGCTTATGTGCCCTAAATGTGAAACTAAAAGGAAAGGGTTTTATATATGGCACTATCACAACATTCAGTACTTTTGAACAAGGTGTTTTCCCCTTGGTAAATACCTGTAAGGAATAATCACTGCATGCTCCCTCTGGGAGTAAGTGGGATGCCTTAAGTCTAATCTCTTTCAAAGTGGTAATTTAAATATGTGCAGGTATTAATCTTGGCCTGTTTGGGGGTATTTATTGGAGTAAGCATAATGATGGCATGTGATCATATCCACAAGGTCAGTTTTCTGTCTCATCTGTTTTCTGTAAGTGCTTGGGATATCTTTTAATTGCAGAAACTGTGGCAAAGCTATAAAAAATAAGTGTCAGAAGGGAAAAAAGGATTGATGATGCCTCTGTGATATTTCTCTGAATCAGATCTATGAATTTAAAATATTTAACACATATTAAAGATTTCAGTGTCTTTTAACATTGTGCTTGACTTACACAGCACTGTCTCCAAGGACACTGTATCTGAATCTTCTGACGGTATTGAATTTATGACATTGAATTTAAGACTTTTGTGCTCATGTCATGAAGCTTGTTAGGTAGTGTTTAACATGTCTTCTTTTTAATTTTTATTTTTTTTAAAAATTCTTCTTCTTTATAATGTAGTCGTTTTTCTCAGTGAAAGATTTATAGTGCTGATGGGGGAAGACTTGCAGTTATCTCCTGATAGATAGCTCTCCTTGATTTCCTTTTTTACTTCTCTCAAATTAGATATTCTGCACCTTAATCACAACATCGTCTTAGTTACTTTATCTTTTAAGAGTAAAAGCACTGCAATTATAAATTAACTTAGAAATATCATCAGATCTTCTGCCTCAGGGCTTGTCTTTGTTTCTGACTCAAGCATTGCACCATGGTCAAGTCCTGTCCAGAGACAAAAGCTGCTTAATTGAACCCGGGGGGGGGGGCTGCAGTTGGAATGGGCTGCTGTGTCTGGAGGCAGAGCTGGAGCTGCTGCTCACCACAACCCTGTTTCCCTGGGGCTGGACACAGCCTGTGGCTGCACCAGGGCTGCCAGGAAACGTGCAGGCACCCAAGGTGCTGTGCGGGTCAAACACCTGCACTTCAGAGGCCAAATCATGGAGTTATGGACTGCCAGGTGTGTTGTCCTCCAGGTCTGTGGCTTTTCCCCCCGTTTGTTGCTCAGGACCCCATGTGGAGCAGTGCCAGCCCCCCTGAGCCCTTCTGGCTGCTGGCAGCACATCCCCCTGCCCAGCACTGGCAGCGTTTGCACTGGAAGGGGATGTCAGGTCTGGCCTGGGCTGAGATCCTTGGAATTTTCTGCCCTACTTCCCCATGAGCTGGCTGGTGCAGAGAGAAAGGGCTGCCTGCCCCCTCCTGTCCCTCGGGACAGCTTTGCCTCTCTGTTTTTGAGGCTGGGAGCTGAGCACAGAGCCTGGCCCTTCCTGGGGCTGTATATGCTTTTTGTACTGCCTGTTGGAACTCTTCAAATCCATATTCTCTGAAATACTAAAATCTCCTGAACTTCAGGGTCTTTTACACCCCTGCAAAGTCTGCCATTCTTTAAGCACCTGAACTTCCCTTTACTCCCAGTGGCTGTTAGTACCATTGCATAGTAATGTCCCAAATATCAAAAGGTCCTTGTATGTATTTTTTGCCTCTATTGCTCTGGTGCTGTTATCATTGGCATAACAAGACATTGTAGACCAGTATGCTAAATAAATATTATTTACACTGCTGTGGTGTGATTGCCTTTTCTGCATGCTTATCCTTGCAAATCAATATATTTTTCCCTGAAGAAAATTATGGGCACTCTCCTAGGGTACTGTCAGTACACAGTCTGTCCTCCTCCCTTTGGAATGTGTTGGTTAACGTTGGTTAATCAAATGTAACAGGGATACAGGTCTCAAAGATATGAAAGATATGAAAGCTTGATGGCAATTGGTGGCCAGCAGAGCAAAAGGACCCAGGGTCATGCCATCACTAAAACTGAAGGCAGTCAGGTGAGCTCAGCTATTTATTAGCCCCAGGAGAACACAGAGAGAGAGGGGGGGCGGGGGGGCTACAGATGCCCCAGGCACAGAAACTCTTTACTAAGACTCTGCTGTGCCCTACAGACAGTGGGGAATGCTGCCATGAGGGACTGATTCCCACTGAGAACAGCTGAAAATAAAAAGCACCCCCGAGCCACAGGGTGCTGGGCAGCAGGGCATGGCTGTCCTGAGGCCTGCCCCTCGGTCAGCATGGCCTGGGGAACGTGGGGCCTGTCCTGGGGGAGCAGAGGGTGGCAGTGATGGGGACAGAGGCCTCTCCACTGGGGTGGGCTTCCTACCAAGGCCCGTAGGAACAGCAGTGGGCTTTGGGTTTCCGGTCATGTATAGGAGATAATCTGTTGTCCTGGATGCAGAGCCAGTTCTTCTGGTGACCATCAGAGGTCAGTGGCTTTTAAGCCAAAGGTTGATCTAGTCCCTGAAGTTTTTCTTCATCTCCTGAAAAGATGGAGCTTTCTGCAAAGGGAAACTGCAAAGAAAGAGCACAGGGATCCCTGTGGGAATAAATTCTCAGAAGAAGCAGGATGAAGGCAATAACACAAAGCTTTAAAGACCTGTCGGGCTGAACTGCAGGGGTGTGGGCTGGGTGGAAGGTGGCTGAGGGCACTTGTTTGTCCCCTTGCCTGAAGCTGGCCCTGGGGCAAAGCCCTTCTCAGGCACCAGCCCTGGCAGAGAACACTTCAGGGCCAGGTACAGTGAGACCTGGGAGAACCTCAGCCGTAAACAGGCTTCTCTGTTACCTTCAATGAGATTTATTGTTATTAGCAAAGCTCTTCCTGTGAGATCTTAACTTTTGTGCTGTGCCCTATGCAAGTGTGCTTAAATATTAGATGATTTATTTGTGTCTTTTCACTTGTCCTCCATGGGAATGACAAGGATTTTAATGTACTGCAGAAAATCCTCTGAGATCTTCAAATTAGAAGAGCTCTAATGGAATAGGGTCCCTTTTTTTAAGCATAAAATGATGTGTTTGTGATTATAATTGATGATATCCTCATGAATCCCATGAGTTAAATAAAGTGAATCAGGTAAACAAAGTATTTTGTCTTGCTCAAATGCATGGTTGCAAGAACAAGAATAAAACACATCTGTAACATAATTAATTTGAATTTGTTTTACCAAAAAGAAACATTTTTACTGAAATGGCAATATTTTAATTTGTGCATCATCATGGGATCACTTTAATTTAAATTTAATTTAATTTAATTTAATTTAATTTAGTTTCTGTATGATATTTGCATTTAGGTCATGTTCTGTGGAAATGAGATCATTATTCCATTGAGTGAAATGTTACCAAAATGGTCCTGGTGACTGGAGAATTTGGCCTTGAATTCATTCTAAAGCAATCGTAACAGAATATTTTTAGATAAAGGCAGTGATGCCAGAGAAACATGCCAGCTTAGGTAATATTTAATACTTGAAGTCCAATGCTGATCAAGACACCACTTTCCAATTTCCCTTCCTGCAATCTGCCTGCCCTCTGCCATGCACTGGTGTGTGATTAATTGACTGACACGAAGTCTGTTATTTACATTGCAGATATATTGTAAGTAGACTCCAGGTGAAGCTCACAGCATGCTGCATATTTACTGCCATATGTTCAGGAGGTTGTGAACAGAGAAAAGTAAGTCTAAAGCCAGAGGAGGTATTAGAGGACACAATAGAAAAGCTAATTATAAAAGCCTTCAAGAGCAGTCACTGCTTCACCATTTGATGTCCCAATACATAATTACAGAGAACTAGGAAATAAGGGAAGATAATAAAAGGAAGATAAAAAAGGGAAGATATAAAAACCAGCGCACGCTAGTTTGTGGGAGAAGAGGAAAACAGCTCCCAGTGCATTTCTTCTTTAGCTGTGGGAAATGAGGAGGGCTGTGAAGGGAAGATGGAGGGGCAGGTGTCCTGGATGGCATAGACAGGGGAGGTGTGAGCTCAGGGGGAACGGGCAAACTTTGTCCATGCTGCTTTTGGGTGTAAACTGGTGTTTCACCCTCCTGAGGGGGCTTTGCACCAGGTGGGATGGCCAGAAAGGGAGTGCTGGAGCTGGCAGCTGTATCATCCCTACTGGTAAGCCGTAATTTGTTCCCTTTAAGCAAGGACAGCATGGGAGGAAATCACCCCGCAGGATGCTGCCCCTTGTTTTGAAGCCCATTATGGGCTGCCTGTGCAAGTAGAAAATCTTGCTCTACATCTGTTACTGTGTCCCCCACTAATGTATGTATTTTCTTCACTATTTATATCACTTCTGAGTTAGGCTTCCACTATGAGGGTCACATTGTGTCTCCTATTGTTTCACAGAGTGGCTGGTAAGGGTAGTTTAGTGAGGGTTATAAATTTTGATAAAATAGAAGAAAGCATGTGTCTGAATCCTAGCTTTAAATTTCCATGTATAGTAACAGATCAGTATTTCTAAGGGAAACAAAGCCCTGCATTTCCATGAGCTACACATGTAGTGGGGAGCTGGAGGTCAGGACACCCTCGGGCACAAGAAGCAGCTTCTGGCTGGCTCATGCAGGAAGGTGCAGGCAACGTGGGGGGCTGGAAATGACAGCTCTAATTTTGCTCTGGGGCTTGAAGGAGAATGTTTTCACTCATGCCTCGAAGGACCTTCCCAACACACAGCTCAATTATTGGATGGTAAGCTGATTAGAGGATTTGAAACCAATCATCCAAAAATGGTTGATGCCAGCCTCCACGTGACACATCAACTTACTCTCAGTGAGGGCAGAGATGAGACATATTTCAAATTATGATTTTGTAGAAGGGTTTCAAACACCTTCAAGAGGGTGTTGCAGTGAGCAGGGAGAGCAAGCGGCTCTTCAACTTGCCTTTGTGCCTGTTCTGGTTGGCACTGGAGGTTTGTGTGATGCCAAGTGGTGCTCATGTGCTGCACGGGCTCCCCAAGGCTCCATCCTAGCATCCCAGCTGGGCTCTGGGGGCACAGGGCTCCATCCTGGCATCCCAGCTGGGATACATGGGCACAGGGCTACCTAGGGCTCCATCCTGGCATCCCAGCTGGGCTCTGGGAGCACAGGGCTCCCCAAGGCTGTCTCTTCTTGGAAGGCAAGAAAGGTGTTTGCTACTGAAGAGAAAATAGGAAAAGAGAACTGTGTTTCTTCAATGAGAGGACAAGCTGGAGAAGGTGCTGAGAAGATCAGATGCTTAAAGTATCAACTTCTTGCTCTCCTTTAAAAAACCCCCAAAAATACCTAAGTAAAAATTTCCAAATTCTCTCTTTGCAAAATTTCAGTTTCTCAGCGGATTTGCAACTTGGCTTTGCAGCAATGATTTACACAAGTAAGCCTGCAGATTTGATGGGAGCAGTAAGGTTTACATGTGAACAGAAATACAGAGAATGTATTTCTGAACCATGAAAATTACAGGGTTTTTTTTAATAGTATTTTGCTGTGGATCATTGTCAGATAATTACATATATATTTGTCCATGGTCTGTGGACAATTTAGTGTTTAAGACATATTTTCTTACTTTTATAATTATGTTCTCAATAGCAAATTTGCATTGATAAAATCTTGGTTTAAATGTATCCCGAATTGTTTAAATGAATATACATATTATTATATTTGTTGCACATTAAATTTCGAAATACATTTTTCAATTGTTGAGGAAAAATGAGCTAGAAAAAGCACATAAAATGTCAAAGGTTACAAAAAGACCAGGCCAGCCATGGAGGTGATTGGCTGGGGACAGAGAGCTCTTTTGCTCAGTGCTTGCATAGAGCTGAGCATTACTGTCTTTAGTTATCCTTCTTTTCTTTAACTTTGCTCAGATCTGTGGTTCAGCTTCCCTCTCTGCTCTGACAGGGACTGCTCTCACTTTCCAAGATGTCAGGCTGGATGTGGAGTGCCTCAGATTCTAAATACCCATTGCATGTGCTGATGAGGTATTCAAGGGTTTCCAGCATGTATGAATTCAGATTAATTTAATGGGAATCCTGGTGCTTAAATCTTTGCAAAACTCTGATTTTAGCTATTTCTATATGGATGCTCGAAGACTTAGAGCCCTGGAGTGACCAAACAGGGAGGGGAATGAAGAGGCACCCTTCTCAGGGTACTGATTTTTCAGAGGATTCAGAGAAGCAGTAGTTTCCAGACGTTTACCTTTTGGTTGCGTTTAGCTGAAATCAGCTGGTGAGATCAACAGTTAGTGAGAGACATGTTGGGGAAACACATTTGTCGTTCTGTTGTGCTGTTTTCCATATGGAAATGAGGCTTACACAAATGTTCCTTGCTGGACTGCTTTCTCTTAAATGAGAGGAAGCAGAAAAGGAGTGAAAAAAACCCTCATGTTCAGATTTAAAAGGAAGCTACGTAGGTAGGTAAATAGAATTTTAGGTTTCAAAGTGAGTCTGTTCTGATGGAACACACAGAAAAAAGTGGGACAAGGAAAGAGGAAGATTCATGTTATCTACAAATTACCTTGAAGCCAATAATAACCAGAAAAAGAGACATTAATGGCATTAATGAAAATTTGTGTCCAAAAGTGTAACAGTTTTACCTGTGTATCTCATAGGAGGGCACTGACATACTTTGCATATATTTTGAAATATTTTGTTGCCTGGTGAGATTAAATGGAAGAGCAAGGTCACCCCAATCAAATTGCCATGAAAATTTGAGGGTTCAGATGGAAAATCTACCCTCCACATCCTTTACCATGACGACTTATGATAATGAGAAGAAATAATAATATTTTACTCAGCTGTCAAATGTCCCTGGGCAAGTGGCTGAGTAGAGTTTTACAGGCCCAGGTGAAGAGTACTGAAGAGGAGCAGCTTTTTCCTATAAGAAGATTACAGCCATTGAGGCGAGAGGAGAGAGAGGATGAGAACTTGGCCATGTACAGCGGCTGTATACATTTAAATGTGTTTGCTGAGATTCCTGAGTGCCTGGAGTGGCATGGATATATCTAATAATAAAAATGTAGCTATAATAGTTTTCCTTCATAGAATAGTGTCTGAGCTACCTGGTGTTTTAAAATCTCTTGAGGCTGTTTATAGGGCACTTTTCCCCATCTTATAAAAAACATTTTCTAAGCACTTTTACCCAAGGGCAGATAATTCCACAGCCATTTGAAATACTCTTTCAGTATGAAACTTTGACAGGGCAGTTTAGTTTGAGCACTAACTTCCCTGATTTGAAAGGCATTTCATCCTTGCAAGTAGTTATACCAGTAAACCAGTTGACTGCAGGTGGTTACATTTGCTAATCAGATGGATAATTATTATACTCTGGTAAAAGAAAGACAGCTGCAATTGCTATAGACAATTGCTAGGAGTTTTTTAGCATAACAATGAACTGCAGCACCTGCCATCCCAAATATGTTTTACAATCTTGCTACTGCTATTATTTCCTAGACCCACCATAGCACAGAAGGATCTACACCGTGCTCTAGCTGTAACTTCAAGACATTTTCATTTCAAATGTGTTGTTACGTTTGCTTATAACTTTCCAACAACCTCACCTTTTAGATTAATGTTTATTAAAGATTTTCTTTCATTAAAATGGTGCACAGATGTTTGGCAGATTTATGTTTTGTTATTTCTAATTACCGACCAATTTGAAAAATATTTTCACTTGGGAAAAAAAAAAGAGAGAGTGAAAATTGGGTTTCAGAACAGTAGCTTAAGCTTGTGTGGTTCTGCATGTGTGTAACTCAGAGACCACCAGCTGGCACCTACAGATTTTCTTCACATTATGAGGAGATCTGTGGGAAGTTTGAAGGAATTTGTTTTGCAAGCAAGAGACTTAGTTATGCATAAATCAGTGGAATAGCTTAGGTCTGTCTTTGCTGTGCTATGTATTTGATATTAATTTCAATATTTGTCTTTTATATATGTCACATTAGTCACTTTCCATTCTCATTTAATGCCAATCCCTACCTTAAGATATCCCCTAGATACAGCAATCTGGCTAGGGAAAACTGCTCATTTCACCCTTCACACAAAAAGCAACATCCACCCATGTAAATTGCTGAGGACGAGTGTATTTGATAAAGTTGTGCTTTCATTACCACCTGGACCTGTTTCTGCTGGCTGCTTACCACTCTTCAAGTCAATTTGGGAAGAGCACAACAAACCTGCTGTAACATCTATAGTGCTTACCCATGATAAAAGGTAAGAAGTCTTTAAAATATCTCTGCTTGGCTCTCTGCACCTCACAGAAAGCAGATTCTCCATACTACTTCTCTATAGCTTATCCATGTGGTGTGATCCATTGCAGTATAATTTCTTATTTATAAATAAGAGAGAGGTTTGGAGAGGGAATCCTAATGCTTACAAAGAAGAATTTGCTGCTCCTTGCTCAAATGTAAAATCACTGAGCAGAAACTCTCCTTTGTCCTTTCAGCTTTTCCGTGCTAACATTACATACATCTCACATTTGACCTTTACAACCACAGTTCCCATCTTTATTTTCATTATTATCTTTATTATCTGTAGCTTTTTAGAAACAGTTTGCAAATGGATGGACTGCTGTCTCAAATGCACTGAAATTTTAGCAGCTAAGATTCCCCTGGGATCCGAGGCCTCCGGAGGGGTGTGAGTGACCCTTTGTCCTTTCTTGCTGCCTTTGTGTTTCTGCACAGGGGGGCACGAGAGCACCACTGACAATGGCCAGGATCTTGAGAAGCTACATCTCAATGCACTTAATTTTTAATATGTTACAATGTTGTTGTTGTCTTATAAGGGCTTGATGGAGGTTTTGCCATTCTGAAGAAGGCAGCAGATTGTGGAATTCCTTAATTGTCTGAATTGCTTTCTCAGATTTCCATCACTTTCCATCAAAACCTGTTTTCCTCTATTTCAAGGGGACAAGTTATCTCCCCAGCCTTTTACAGCCAGTTACATGTTCACCTCTTAGCTTTTTTCCTATGTCTGCTGAAAAAAATAATGGCGTCCAAACCAGTATCCACTACCCTTTCATTTGTAGTCCATGTTACATACTGGAAAATTTCCTTTCTCTAATACTGTTTTGCAAGTCCAAGTTCACTTGTGTAGGTACCTGTGTTGTTCTATAGGAATTTGGGGTTTTTCTTGTAATTCTTTTGTCTCTTTCCCAATGTGATTGCTTATTTGTTCAGACCTGTGTTAGAGTTTCTCTTCCTTAGTATATTTCAAATTAGTCCAAATTTCCCCTTATCCTGTTTTTGGGAGAAACTTAGTCTGTGCTGTCAGGTCAGGCTGGTTAATGAATTCACCATTCTGACCTGAAAATTCCCCAAGTCTGCCATTGGTGTCTCAATAAGAATTCCATCTATCTGCAAAGGACTCCCTGAGTTTTTGGCAAAAATTAAAGGTTTCTAGAAATTATATTATGCCAATATCTTCACAATGGGCCCCCCAGCCAGGTAATAATTAGTATAGACTCCATGTATTACAGAAGGCTGATTAACAATCTTTATTAAGAAACCCATTGCTCTTATAGACAGTTATGATACATGTGTGCTTGATTGGTCCGTTAATTAAAACACCATCACGGTTGGCTAATTAAGAAACCACCCTTTGGTAAACAAATCTCCATAACACATTCCACATGTTCACAACAACAGGTGCAGCAAGTGAAGATAAGAATTGTTTATCATTCTTTTCTCTGATCTTCTCACCGCCTTTCCCAGGACAATGCCTGGGAAAGTTATATTTCTCTCTGTGGCCACATGCCAGCTTTTGTTCATCGTTTTGGTTTGGTTTTAAACTCTGTCTGAACTCTTGGTTGAGGGTCACTTGCATGTCCTGTGTCTTGTCTATTACTTGCCCCTTTTTGATTCAATGGTTGTAATGCCTCTCCATTGATGGTAGATCCAGCTGAGATTTCTCAGGATCATATGAATCACTTGCAGTAAGAAAAGAGATTGGTATCTCCCATTTTTTTTCTTTGGTTATCTCCTCCCTATTCTAAAGAAGTCTTCTTTCCTTGAATGTATTGGAACATGAGATGATCTCTTGAGTGATTTCCTTGAGCAACATGAGAGAGTCTTTTTGTCCATCACAGGGCCTGCAGATCAGCTGAGTAAGGGTTTGGTCTCACAGCTGTGGCATTTTGTCCTTACACTTTCTTTCATGCCTTTTCTCTTAACTTCCCTGTATCTTCCTCTCTGTTTTTCATACAAACATGACCCTTCACAAAGAAATTACCTGCAATATTTTCATGTGTCTGTCTTTGCTCTTAGACAGTGAAGTTCAGCACTGGGAATGCAGGGCCCACTTTTGGTTTATCAGGTTATGTAAAGGACTCTGGCTGTTGCTTGTGAGCATCTCACTAGGGGACAGAATTACTGCCAGTTTTGGAGTTCACTCACAGCAATATTGCGGAATCACAAAGGATAATCTCTGGGGCAGGGCTTTGTGTGTGTGAAAGTTTTGGTTGTTTGAGGTCTCTGGGAATGAGTGTAGGTTAGCAGGACCACAGAGTGGTGCAAGGACTGAACTGGGGCATCTCTGTTCCTTTTGCTGTGTGTGAGCATTTGTAGCAGGTTTGGTTACTAGAAAGGTAGTGGTGTCAAAGGATGAGGCTTATGTTTCATCAAAAATAAATCGAGAATAAAGATTTGAGACTTTTTCCTGATTTTTGTTGTTGTTGTTGTCTGGGGGGAGGTTTTGCTGAATTTGCTATTTTTAAAAATAACTCATGTGGGAGCCAGGCCGTGTCTTGGCTAACAACCCACACATACTGATTTTTATGTGCTATCTCTTAAATTATAATTGCTGTGGTTCTCTTTGAAATTGCCTTGCTATAAACTTAATACCACTGATAAATTCAGATTTGTGGTCTGCAATGATAATTCAGGCAAAACCATGCAGAATGAGAGCAATTTGTTGAATTTACACTGAATGACAAGGGACAAAGAGATGGGCAGGAGTTCAGGTGTTGCAGAGTCTGAACTCCAAGCTGCCCAAGTGATACGGAAATGAGCACGTGTTCATAGCAGAGGCTTTATGCCATTTGTTGTCCTCTTACAATTTCCATCAAACCTCAAGAGTTGTGTAGTTTGTTGTTGTAGTGTTTTATCTAGGAATTTTCAGAGTATTTTTTACTTTTTTTAGGGGTGATAAAGCACAGAATCTCAGAAATATGTTTATATTCAAAGCAAAATTTTTAATAATGGAATCAGCATCATATGTGACTTACTCTCTTCTAAAGAAGGCCTTCATGTTCTCATTTTCATCTTTAATAAGCTTTTAAACACTGTGTTTTAAAACTCATCATAAATTAGTATACAGTTCTTGTATTTAAATTTACAGTTATTGCCAGCACCAAAAAAAAAAATATTTCAGTGTGCTTGCTTTTTAGAGTGAGGGAATTTGTGGACAGCTAAATATCCCTCTCTATATATATATTTTGCTTACCACAGCTGGTGTTTTGTAGAAGATTTACTTTACTAGCACACTAACATTAATACTCTGCAATGTCTAAAATGCCTTTAGCATGCCATTTACACTCATCTGAGAGATTTCACGAAAGTATGATATTAGTAAGCCTTCATGAGTAATCCATCATGCCTAGGAGACTTAATCAGATTGGACATGTACTTACCCCTAGCTTAATAATTGTTACTTATGTTATTACTGCCCTTATTTCTGTTTCATCTGTGGTAGAAATGTTCAGAATTTCACTTGTAGTTCAATACATTATAATCGCGGCTCTCCACTAAACACAGCACAGCACAAAACCTACAGCCACAATTCAGATTTTATGTGTAGTAAAATCTCTTGCTATCCCTTACAAAGGACTGTACAAAAGTTTAATATTTCTTCAGGATTGTTGAGGTAGCAACATTAAATATTAAAACATTTAAATGTGCAGAACTGATTAATTCAGAATATATCAGAGCTGCTCATAAATGTTTAATATCTGTATTTTGCCTGATTGGATATAATTTAAGCTATGTGCTTCTTTCGGCACTCTAGGACCAGGTACTCATCTTTTATTTCTAGGAATGGTTTAAACATCATTCCTTTTATTACAGGTTAATATTAATGCCTCAACCTTCGGCTGTTATTGTTCATTCTTTCATAGAATCTACTTCAAAATTAATCACCTAAAGTCTGAGAGCAGCTGTTAAAGTTCTTTTTAAGTGTACCTTTCAAAAAAAAATGGTTCAGTTAAAATTTGTACAACCTCTGTAGGATGAAAGCTGAAATTTTGTCTTTGTAATATTTATGCATTTCCTTGGAAAAGCAGAAATATCTGGGGGGAGTATTGAGACTATGCAAGTACTGGATCTAGTCTGAGGTGAAACTTGGACCAGGCTGTAGCTGTATTGGTTCACAACGAACAAATTACACTAAAAAGCTGAAGAAGGAGTGTCAGTATCTCTGGGGGGAGAAGGGCTAGTCCTGACTGGCATGTGGCTGCTGAGCCACAAATGGATCAAAACACCCAACTGCAGTGGTGAGACAGCCTCATGTGTTTACTGGTGGTGTATGAAACATAAAGATCTGTATGGAAGCCTGTAGATCTATTTGAGACTTAGCTCCAAGCCTGGTCTTATGCCCAAATGCCAGTGTGATTTACCTTCACTAACTTATAACTACTGCTGTTAAAACTCTCAACAAACAAGTCAGCAAATCCTATACAAATTCTTGACCACGTTTTTGTTCCCCAAAAGCTGCTTACTGCAACAGCACTCTGCCTGGGAGTGTTTCCTGCTCTAGAACTGGTACAATGAAGAGGAAGGCATGGACCTCATCTTTTAGCTGTTCATTCTGCTGTGGCACTGCAATGCCACACCGGGCTGGAAGGAAAACAAAAACTCTGTAGGAGCACCTGTCCCAAAGTGTCTGTGGCTTAGCAGCACTCCCCAGGAAGCATGCTTAGCATACAGCATTAGCAGTGCTCCATGCTCGTTCATTTCCTTGCTTAGCATGCTTTAAATGTTCACTGCTTTATCCTCGTCTCTCTGAAGTTAATGGCTGAAGCACCATTGCTTGTAATGAGGCCCAGCTGCCTGAGAATGCCTTGAATATAATAAAAGGACTGCCAAGCAATTTGCTGTTGTCCAAGGTAGAAATCTTGCTTTGATGCAGTGCTTTTCCCTTTTGAAGAGTGCTTCTCCACAGTATGAAGCAGAATTCTGGTTCCTGCGAAAAACAAACTTGAAGTTTAACAGAGAAGAGGATGCGCTCAGCAATGGTACAGGTTAACACCCTGTTGTGCATCCAAAAATATCTATTCCAAGAGTGTTTTCTTGACTTAAATGGCTTGAATTTTTTTGCTGTCTGACTTTCTGAGGTAGCTAGATGTAAAATATCTCTGTAGCACGTATTTCTCCTTGTCCTTGGAGACCTGTGGGAATGCAGAGGAGAGGAGGCAGCTCGCTTCATAACAAAGATGTGGGACATGGAAGTTCTCCTTGAGTGAGAAAGTGGAAGCCTAAAACCAGCATAAATGATATAATATCTATAATGTGACCTTTTTTTCCAAGGGATTTTTGATAAGGTAGATCTCATTTTGAACTCTGAGAAAAGTCCTTGCAGCTCTACACTAATGTGCTCAGAGATGCTGCCTAATGATAGCTTGGTTTCTTTTTGACTTTGTTCTTCAAGACTTGAGGAACTGCCAAGCTCTCCCTGTTTTTGACAGGATAATATAAACAACAAAATGAATACATTGCCCAAACTGCTTTTGTACGTGAGCCCACAGGAAAACTGTGTTTAGGCATGTTTATTTCAGGGTTAGCAATAAGGAAAAATATGTCAGATGTGAAAGAGGAAAAAAAAAAGTCATAAGAAGGCATTACAATACATTCAAGTAGAGGCAAAGTGCCCTTTTGCTCTCTAGGAAATGGAATAAAACCAGTTCCAGCAGGAATGATTTATGATAGAAAATGCAGCTTTTGCAGAATGAAAACCTTACTTGGAATAAAACTACTATTTTTCTTGTTTTTTTTTAAATCTGGAAAAGGGGAGTTTGACTCAAATTAAATGGGTTTTTTTTTTGTACTTTTGCTTTCATGTTCATTGAATTGAATACAAAATTCACATTTTTCTTTGTCACCTCAAGATTAAATTGTATTTTTTTTGGTATGTAGTGTCACAAAGTCTGTGATTAGGATCTCGCTGCCTTTACTCTATTAGAAGGTTGGATGTATTAACTAGATTGTAAAAGTTGAAGCATAGTGAAGTGCCTCGCTGAGGTGGAGGGACCACCTGGCACAAAGTGTTTGGAAAGGACATTAGAATCTTGATTTAGATAAAAATAGGTGGGGTTTGTTTTTCATTTCAGTTTAACAAAATGAACTGAAGTATTCAATTTCAAACTGAAATGATTCTGGAGAAGATCAAAGTATTTGATTTTCATTGAAAATGGCATAATGAAAATACTATATAATTTATGAATTTGTAAGCATTTCAGCCTCCTAAAAGCTGATCATTATTCCCTCTTTTCATATTCAAGATAATAAATGTTCAAATACTATTGGCACTTTCTATTACTTATTGAGGAGGCTTATTTAGCAAAATTGCAAATTCAAAGTTTCTTAATATTTTAGGTGGGAGAATTCATTTGTCTCTGAACTAATGTGAAAGAACAGAGGTGGATTCCTAAAGCACCCTTTGTTGTGTGGATTTTTAAATGTATTTCACTCCATGCTTGCCGACTGCTGCCTGTTCTGTATTTTGGAAGTTCAGTGTACAGTGCATCCCAGCTGATGCACAGACCACACTCACATCCAGATCCATCTTTCTGTACTCTGCTTATCTGAGTCTTCCTACTCATTCTCAGTGTGCAACACTGAGGGGGTTAGACAAATGTCAGAGTCATTCTTTGAATCAACTGTGGGATTTAAAAGACAGAAGTGGAAGACAATATTGAATATATGGTTCCCCAGAAGCATGCCACTAATATTTGTTTATGTCTAATTTCTTCATAGCTAGATCTGTATGAAGTGGCATGACTACTTTTATTAATGTCTGGCCATTCCTCTGTGCTTTAATTACTGAATTAGAGGGAGAAATTGAACCCCCCTCAATGGTGACTTCTGCCATTTTTTCTCAGAATGTTTGACTTCTCAGAGAGTTCAACTTCAAACAGCTGTGGTAAAACTAATGTAGAGTCTTCTCCTATGCAGAAAGTTTCTCTTATTTTTGCTTATTCAAGGCATTGCAGGTTGACAGTGATGTTACTTGTTGAGCCAGGAGCTGGAACACAATGTTAAATGTTCCTCTTCCATATTTAGGCACATGTTTCTTTTCACTGGTTGCTCAGAATTTTTTTTTTTGCAAGTGTGGATACCTGCTGCTGCAAATACCTCGTAGTTATTCTGTGGGAAGGGATGTTGAGGTTTATACCCATCACAGCATACTGGTGTCACTTCTGCCTTGGCCTTAGTAATTCCTGAGAGGAATCTGATAGAAGTGTCTGTCCAATTTGGCACTGGAACAGGGGGATCAAAGAAGAACGTCACCTTTTAGGTAAGATGTTGACCAGCTGGTACACTTGCATTAATGGCCTGTGTTATTGTAGGTGTCTGCTGTTACTGGGGGCTTATTTGGTGACAATATTCATTCAGTGATATGAAGACATGCCACAGAACAGGAGACAGAATGACCAACTGAGCTCCATGGATTTAACTGTGTTCCCAGTGTTATATTTTGCCTTGTCCACTCAGTGGTGTTTGGATCAAAGAGACTTGATTGAGTTTGCCACTTGTTTGCTTAATTTGGTTTGTTGGGGGTTTTTCCAGGGAGGCTGTTTAGTTTCTTTGTTTCACTCTTAAGATTTCCATTGACAAACTGATGGAAAAATGCTAAGAAAGAAAATCTCTTCATTGTTCCTTTTTTTTCTGACAGAGATCTGCTAGTTATCATGCTCCTTGGCTAGTTTGTCTTCTTGCTGAGGATACCAATAAAAGTCATTCTGGCAATTAGTTTAGTTCTTCCTAATTTATTGAGTTATTGTTAATAACCTCTTGTCCAGGAGAGTGGCAGTGCTATTTGTGCAGCTTATCTTGTCAGGTGACTGACTTTCCTGCACAGTAACTGTGCTTTTTGAGCCTTTATAAATATATTTACCATTTCAGCCCTTTCCCCCTCCTGTAATAATATGCAGAACCTCACCTATTCTGGAGGTACTTCTTAGTAATTGTCTCCTGTGGGACGTGGAGACCTCTGTGACACAGCAGTGCACAAGCCAGGGAGCTGTAGGCTTGCAGCAGTCCAAGGCAGGCGGCTGTGGGATTTATTTTCCAGAGAGCCAAGTGCCTCTTTTTGTTCTAACAAGATATGAGTCATAGCAGGGACATGGCTGTGAATACTTATTGCTTTCACTGGGATGTGCAGAGCAGAAGGAATTTCAGTATGGAAAGAGGACATGAAGTGATTTGTTAAAAATCCCTTATTTGCTAGGGGAATTTGTACTGGTGTTATCTGTGATAGTTAGGCACATCAGGGACAAGAACCATGCTGTTCCCTTTATTTATTTTATTTATTTATTTTTTTAAGAACAGAAAGTGACCACTTGGGAATTTGCTGGGAATTTGTAAAGTATTTAACAAGCAGCTAACCAATAATGACAAGTTCAACACAAGTGACTGTGCTGCAGTTGCATTTTTGTGTGTGTGCATGGTTTGGCTGGTTGCCTAATCAGAATGTTGAACTCAGACTTTTTTTGGAACATTTAGAGGTGGTAAAATATCTGGAATGGTGGTTACCTATCTAGGAATGGGAGTCTAGAAGGAACATTTTTTTATCTTCAGATACAACCCTTAGCCCAAGCAAAACAGAGAGAAGGCACTTTGAGGATTTTCCCACAGAGTCCTGTCAAATGTTTCATAATCACAGCCTGCCACTGTGCTGGTGTTCCAGCCCTCTCCTTCTTGTTCAGTAGTTGACCATTATAACAAACCTAACACAAAGAACCAACAGCTCTTGCTAAAGTGATGTACCTGGAGCCATACCCTTCCTGAGGCAGCTGCCAGTCTCTTGGAATGCTCAGCCTTTACAAACCACACTGTGAAGAATTACACCATAAAGAATAAGCATATGTATTGTCTGACTGTCCCCATCTCTGCCTCTGACCCATTTAGCCACATAACCATAAAGATGAGACAAACAGATGCCACTGAGTTTTAATATTGATCTTACTTTAGGAATTTAATTTCTTAAGCACATTATTTTCATTTGACTCAATTTTCATTAGGTGTTTATATATGTCAGAGGACTAGTGGATGTTTTTCTTATTTTTTTCAGATTCTTTTCCATGTTGTTCTGATTTGAACTTTTAGAAACCAGTATTTTTTTATGGATTTGTACTTGCAGTATTAATATACAATGTATGGTCAAAGGATTGCATTAACACTTGTTACAGCCCAGCCATTCATGTGCCAGAATTCAGTATCACAGAATCACTGGGTTGGAAGAGACCTTAAGGATCATCGAGCCCAACCCATGCCCCAAGACCTCGACTAAACCATGGCATTGAGTGCTGCATCCAGGCTTTTTTAAACACATCCAGGGATGGTGACTCCACCACCTCCCCTGGCAAACCATTCCAGAGCTTTATTCCTCTTTCTGTAAAAAACTTTTTCCTAATATCCAGCCTATATTCCCTTGATGCAGCTTAAGACTTTGTTCTCTCATTCTGTTAGTTACTGCCTGGAGAAAGAGACCAACCCCACCTGACCACAGACGCCTTTCAGGGAGTTGTAGAGAGTGATAAGGTCACCTCTGGGTCTCCTTTTCTCCAGGCTAAACATTCCCAGCTCCCTCAGTCGTTCCTCACAGGGCTTGTGCTCCCAGCCCCTCTCCAGCCTCTTTGCCTCCTCTGGACACACTCAAGCATCTCAACGTCCTTCCTAAACTGAGAGGCCAGAGCTGGACACAGCACTCCAGGTGTGGCGTCACCAGTGCCAAGTACAGGGGCAGGACAACCTCCCTGCTCCTGCTGACCCCACCATTCCTGATCCAGGCCAGGAGCCATTGGCCTTCTTGGCCACCAGGACACACTGCTGGCTCATGTTCAGCTGCTGTCACCAGCAGCCCCAGGTCCCTTTCTGCCTGGGCACTGTCCATTCACACTGTCCCCAGCCTATAACTTTGCAGGGGGTTATTGTGGCCAAAATGCAGGACTCAGCACTTGGACTTATTAAACTTCATCTTGTTAGACTCTACCCATCCATCCAGCTGTTCCAGATCTCTCTTCGGAGCCATCCTACCTTTCAAGAGATGGACACACCACTCCAGCTTAGTGCTGTCTGCAGATTTACTAATGGAAGATTCAATCCCCTCGTCCCTGTCATCAATAAAAATATTGAACAGAGCTGGCCCCAGCACAGAGCCCTGAGGGACACCCCTGGTGCCTGGCTGCAAGCTGGATGCAGCACCATTCACCACCACCCTCTGGGCCTGGCCATCCAGCCAGCTCTGAACCCAGCAAAGAGTGCTCCTGTCCAAGCCATGGGCTGCCAGTACAAATGCTGCTTTATATTTAATATAACCCATATATTTAATATAAACCCATATATTTGACCCAATTTAATATTTTCCTATATAAATCCTAATTTGGTCCATTCTTTAACTTAAAATGTCAATCAGTCTCTAGGCTATTTAGTAGTATTGTTCCAGTTTATAGATGGGGGTTCTGTAGCTTTTTTTAAATAGCATTCTGCACCAACTAAATGAGGGACTGTACTTAGGCAGAATTATTTTGTTGCATGAATCATACATACAAAATTAAATCACATTTTTGAACTCGTGTCCGTTCCCATAATAATTCCCATAATAATAAGTGTGATGTATTTTGGGCCTCTTCCTTCTGTTCATGGTTCTCAGCAACTTTCAGTGCATTTCAGTTTTCACTTTTCCATGCTAATTTTCTTTATTTTCTCTCTTCTAATCAGGACACTTGTGCACTCTTACCCCCTTGCTCCCGAAAATCTACAGCCAACCCTCCCAGAGCCTGACTTGGTAAAATATTTGGGTCTGGACAGGCTACAACTCAGACTGTGCTGGGTACAGAAAGGACTCTGAGATGAGCAGTTTGGGTGAGGAGGATGATCTGCATGCTCACACCCAGGCAGATGAGTCCCAAGTCTGGTATTAAAAAAATACCTCTGTGTCCCTTGGACAGCTGCTATATTGGTTGCCCAGCATATTTAGGCTGCAAAGCACCAGGTTATTTAAGGCCTCTTATTTCTGCAGTCCATTAAGCAATCTTGTTAAGCTCTGGTTTAATGAAGATAAGCACAAATTTATTAAAGATAAATGGAGTCAGAAACTTTATTGCTCACTCTTGTTCATGAGCTATAAGACAGTGCCAGCTTTCATTTGAATTATCTCACAAAAGGAATCCACTCTGAGGTGGGAGGACTGTGGCTGATGAGGAAGTGTCATTGTCATGGCTTCATGCCTGAACTTAAAAGTGGTCAAAATGATAATGGGAACTTATTAGGAAGGTAACAGCATCATATACAATGCTGCTCAAAGTAGTAAAATTTAATGCTGTATTACTGAAAAATGAAGATGGTGGTGGCGAACAGAGGCAAAAATAATGCAGACTATGTGGAACAGGATACTGGGAGTGAATTCCAAAATATATCACCTTGATGCTAAGCATGAGTAAAAAACAAAAAATCACCACATTGAACCTGAGCAATTATGAGGAAAAGAGCGAAGACTGAAACAACTGGCATCACTTTTACCACTGGGTGTGCATTACAACATTATACCCAGATTTCTGTGCCATGGATGCATCTGGTTTCCTCTGATTCCAAAAAATGTAGTAAAACTAGCTGATGATGATAGAGAGAGCATTTTCCTGTGTAATAGGAAGTTAAGTAAGTTTCCTTAATTTTGGAAAAGGATAGTTGAGAGAGTTGTGAAAGTTATCTATAAATGTTGAAGTCTGTTGACAAAGCAAATACTTCACTGAAAATGCAATAATTAAGAGAAAAGAGAACGTAAAAATAAGGAAAAACATTTTCATGCATTATATAAATAAATGGTAGAGCTCCTTGTCACCTGAAGCAGTAAAAGTGTAAACTGACTGTGGGTTCATTCAATCCCCTTACCCTGGTAAGGGTATTGATAAGGATATTCAAAAGGAGTGGTCCCAGTACAGGGCCCAATACTGGCCACCACTCTTTGGGCTCAGTCACCCAGTGAACAGTGCACCTTCTCAAGCCTGGGCAGCCAGATGCTTCCTTGTTCTCCAGCATCACTTGAACTCCTGCATTTCATGATATTTGCTCGCCATAATTCATGTGTCTGTAAGAGGATTTGTGTTACTTTAGCCTGAGGTAAACATATTCAAGAATCTGGTTTTAGAGGGTGTGCTTCCTTAGCTAGAATTAAGACAAAAGATCTTGCAAATATTTAGGTATTACTGAGTTATAATAAATTCCTAGTAGATAATTATAATTACTCTCTTTTCAAGCCAGCCTTCATTTTCTCTTTTAATGCTATTGTTAATTGTGTATTGAGAGGTTGTTTGCCTTTTGAGGACAGCAGAATAAAAGGATTTACCAAACTCTTCTGAAAATCTGCACTGTGCAGAAATATTCAAACCTAAATAATTTATTGAGAGCACAGCCAACAATATGAAATTTTCATGTATGGGTATCAAACAGGCAACCTCACATAAACTTGAAAAGCATGAAAAATAAGGTTAGGCTTCAAAACGGGGGTCAATATTCTCAGGCTTAGAGTGATAAAAGGGTAATCACAATAACGTTTAATCTGTTTTTTAAGAAAAATTTGATGTTGATGCCTTTCATAGAAGCATGACAGCATTTGGCTTCAAAACTTAATAAGGAGAATGGTGGTTGCTGAATAAAGACACAAAACAGGTCCAACATACACCAGTAACCAGGATTGTTTCATGCTCTGTGTAGCTGGTGACGTCTGGGAATGATCATCAGCTCTTCCCATCTTCTCCTGGGACTTTGGATAAGAGAAATAATATACTACCACTGACAAAGTAGGTTTCACAATCATTTGAGTCTAACAATCATGTAAGTACTGTTAAAGCACATTTTACTGGCTTTTATGTCATGCTGATAACTCCCATGTTTACAGTATTTGTTGCCTGGAGGTGCATTTCAATAAATGATATGATTGGGTTTGTGTTTCTTAAGAAAAAACTATAAATAACTGTCCTCTTCAATGGAGGACATTTCCAACAGGAAATGGTATTTTGATGATTATAGTTGTTTTGGCTATGGCACAATTTATTTCAGTGGTTAAATTTTTAGAAACATAGCAGATGTACATTTTAGTGAAACACATTTTGTCTGACACGCAGGTTATTGTGTTTACTGCTTAAACTCCATTAATACTATTCAGGCCTCTGTGAATTATCCAATGGAATAACAGGCATTTGCTGATACCCTTTGGAGTGGTTTGGTACTACAAGGTCTTGCTAAGTTGCTAAGCACTAGTGATATGTTTGGCATAACACAAGAAAGAATATAAAGATAGTCATTGTCTCTGATGTCCCTGGGTGAGCTCTGGTTCTGGGATGTTTAATTCCTGCTCAGTTCCCTCTGATGTGGGCAGTAGTTGGACATTTTAATAGAAATTGCATAATTAAGTTACTCTGTGTGAATGGCTCTTGGTGGGGATAATCTCAGTTTAGGCATCTTCAGTGTTGACATCTACAGCTGAGCTTTACAGTCTGGGCTCCCTTTATAGTCAGTGAGGAGAATCAGACATTTCTGGAGTGTGATTCATCTGGTCTGTTTTAAACATCAACATTAGGGTGAGATTTACAGCCTAAATGGGGTGACATAAATAGATGTGATGTTCTCTGGAGATTTATATAGCAATAGCACATATTCACTGGGCCACTGACTGAAACCTCCATCTCTCCTTCCAAGAAAGCTGCCCCAAAAGGAAAAGAGGACGTGCCTCCCTCTGTGCCAGCTGATATTCCCTTTTTCCCATACAAAATGCATTGCCTGCAGCTAAGGAACAGTGGCTGGGCCACACAGGCACTGGAGTTTAAAATATTTTAAACCAATATTTTGTTGGGAAATGCAGAATTGAATCCTCTTACCCAGGTGAGAGCCTTAATTGCCCATCTGTTGGTTATAAGCAGGCAGCTATGACAGCAGCCAGACTTACCTCTCCTCTGTCAGGTCTCTGGGCTGTGCCAACACGTTTGGTGATGCCAGCTGGAATAAAGCACCTCTCTGCTCAATGTGGCCAAGTTTCTCATGGTTTTGAATAGGGTCAGAAATGTATTTAAGTTAGGGATTTTGATACATAGGAAGTCAGATTCTTCGGTCTCACATTGGAAGCCTGTTCACAGGTTTAACCAGGGAACTCTTCACTTTTAGTGAGATGGGAGCTCTGAAGCATCTTGGACGATGTAAACAAATATAACAAATTCCTTATAGTTTAGGAATACAAGAATAAACACTTTTTATATTGCCACTGATGTAATTGTCACTATCTTGTTATGAACTTTCAAAAATATAAGTAATGTCTCTGCAAATAGTTCTTTCACAAGGCTGATAGGCCACTCTTTGCATCAGTGACAAATGATGTCTCTGGATATCACGTTACAGACATCTTGCCACACATCTGCAATCTATTTTCAGTTCTCTGTTGCTTATGACCAGTTTAGGAAAAGATTTGAAAAGCTGTAAAGACACAGATATTTGATGGAGCATGGGGCAGAAGAACTGAAACTATACTGGAACACAAAGCAAGGCCAAATCAGATTTTTAAACTGTCTAGTACAAAGTTCAAAACTTGTGCATTTTTACTCCCCTCCCTCTGAGGGTAATTGCTAACTGGAATAATTGGTGAGGGCATCACAGGTTAGAGATGGTGCTGTTCTGTACAAGAAAAGAGAAGATCACTAGTGTGTTATTGTGAATTAAGTGCTTTGGTTGTGGGCTTCAGGAAACCAATACCTACCTGAGAATTCTTGCAGTTGTAAGACTGCTCATCTGTTTACTTAACCATGCTGAAATGTCTTTTTTCTGCTTTCTTCCACCTACTTGGGGAAAATCAAAACAAGGATGAGTAAGAATCCTGTGGGCTTTATGCTTTTGTTGCTGAATGATATGTAGACCTGTGATTCATACTGTTCTTGCATGTCTGTCTGGTGCTCATATCTGAAATAGCTGTATAATTATGAATTTCTCGATTTTGTTTTCTTTTGAAAGCAAAGTATGTCTGCGAGCCATAAAAATTAGTTTGATGTCAACATGCATTTCACTTTTATTTTAAAAATTTCTTTTTTAGTAATAAGGTTTAATTCAGTATATACACTTTCTGGATTCTTGTAGCAAAGTATTCTCCACCATTCACTTACAAGTACATTTATCAACACGCTCTTTGGAAAGCATACCTGTAAAACTCTACCTGAGTATTTATAGATTTCTAATCACTGTGGTGTCTTAACAGTTGCCTTTAAATAAGGCATCGGGGTTTATTCTCTCCTTACTAGCAATTTAATCTGTAGCTGGCATTTCAGGAGCCGTCTGGTATTTTAAGGATTTGGACTTCGTATTATCTGTGCCCTGAGAGCACTGCATGCCTGGATGGGTCACTTGTGGTTGGCATTGCATGGGTGGCAGAAAGGTTCCATTGCCTAAAAAAGGGAACAAACTTGGGAAGGGACAAAGAACATCTTCTCTTTGTTGAGGAGATTGAGGGGGGACATAGCAATCTACAACTTCCTCATGAGGGGCAGCAGAGGAGCGGACACTGATCTCCTCTCTGTGGTGATCAGGACAGGACCTGAGGAGTGGCCTGAAGTTATGCTGGAGGGAGGTTTAGGTTCAGTATTAGGAAAAGGTTTTTCACCCAGAGGGTGTTTGGGCACTGGAACAGCTCCCCAGGGCAGTGGTCACAGCGCCAGCCTGGCAGAGTCCTAGAAGTGTTTGGAGAATGCTCTTGGGTAATGGTGTGACTCCTGGGCATGGTGCTGTGCAGAGCCAGGAGCTGGACTTTGATGATCCTTGTGGGTCCCTTTCAATTCAGCATACTCTGTGGATGTAGCGTGGCATGGACAGGCTTTGCTGTGCTGATGTTGGTCTCCATTCCTTTGAGGATGCTGCAGCACAGTGAAGGGACAGAGGCCTCTCTGAACAGTGCCATAGCACACCTGACTTGCAGAGGCTGGTGTATTTTGTTAGGAGTGAAGCAGAAAAAAAACCTCCAAAAGCATTACTTCAGTATAAATAATTTATTTCCTGAGAGGATGGTTTTCAGCCATGACACAGGTGTGAGATGATGCAACATTACAGTGTTATAGGGAACTGGCTTTGACCTTGAGAAGAGCCTTAAAAAGTGTCTGCCATTGCTTTGATCAAAGAAAGCTCCATTTCAGGAAGTCCACTGTCTGTGGTGATTTCACATACCAGAGTTATTTTCTGTTTTCTCTATGGTGTACAGAAATGCAGTTTTACACTGTGGCTATGTCTTGACTCACTTAAGAAGTGTGTGGGGCATCAAAGATCTTTGCCTTTATAAATTCCTTCTTGTACTCTGTGATTGTCATCAACAGCAGCTGCAAATTCTGTGGAATTTCTGTATCTTTCAGCCCTCTTAGTTGCATTCAGCTCGTGCTGAAGAGCAGCCAAAATAGGTAAGACCTGTCAGTGACAGCTGTCTCCTGAGATGATCCTTTCCTCCACCTGGCACTTTTTCTGCTTTTACAGTTTAGATGCACTGGCTGTACTTTGAGTATTTTGAATATAAATCAAAAAACAGCCTAGATCAGTCCCTCGAGAGAATGTAAGGCAAATTTTACGCAATTACTTACACTGATTAATAGATTTCTGTAATAGTATGCAGTATGTGTGGCATACAGCACCGGAAAAGAGTGAAAATTATGTTTATAAGAACAGCATTAATTTCTTTAAAATATTTGACTATAACTACAGTTCAAACTCCATTTGGTCTTTCCTGTTATGCTGCTACCTCCACCTGTGGTAAGATTTCAGCAGCATGTTTGCCAGCCTCCTCCTTCCTGACCCGCTTCCTCCCTGAGACATGTCAGCTCCTGGCATTGCCAGAGGCTCTGCTGTGCCTTGTCCCACGGGAAGCACCAGCGCCAGGGCTCTCACAGAAACTTGTGCAAAATGAAAGGCTTCTCCAGAAAAGGCTGCTGCATCCCCTCCCTTCCCAAGGAAATAGCAGCAAAGCTTCCCAGAGGTGGTGGCCTGGGCAGGATGAGGCCAGCCTGTGTGCTGCCAAACCAGCCTTGTGAGCAGCCGAGCACAGCAGCAGGTATGTGCTGAGAGTGCAGGAGCTGCAGTCAGCAACTCCCCGTGATTTTTGGTGGAAAATTGATCTGAGGGCCTCATGATTCTCAGAAACACACTTTGTGACTGCAGTCCTTGTACAGAAAGAAGGGTAGGGCAAAACAACACCAGAGGATTCTTCCATGGTGTTTCCCAGCCCCAGTATGATTTCTTTTTCATGGAGCTATTTCCTAGGCTTTTACAAAATAAACTGGAGTTATTCACTAATCCATGTATTCCTATCCATGTGTTTTGTGGACAAGAATGTTTCATATCCATCATGCAAACACTGTTCACTTGATTTAGAAGGTGGACTAAGAGTAGACAGTGGATTTCTTTCCTGACTGTTGACCAGCCCGTAGGGCTGACCCACACTTTGCTGTTGGGTTTTACACCTGGAGTCTCTTCCCATTTACTGTGAGTCCCTCATACTGAACTTTTCTAGGATTTCCAGGCTACAGGTGCAGATCCCTTCGCTTTTCGTCATCTTCTCTTGGCTACTTTCTCCAGCTGTTGTCCCCTCACCCTCATCACTCCCCGTTTTTTCTTAAAAATTTCCGTTTTCCCTGTACCGGTTCCAGTCACCACCTCTTCCATCCTAGTTCCCTTTTGCCCTCAGGTCTACTTTTCTGTCTCCTAAGTTTAAGATATTGGTGATGGTATTGGTCAAACTTTTGGAACAACTTTGTAACATTTTGCACATTTCTCAGCATTTTGAGAAGTGGGATTTTGATGAATTGAATCTTCTCACAGAAGGCTTAGACTTTTGATAAAGATCCCTCTCTTTCCCCTTTCTCTCCAGACAGCAGATATGACTTCCTGCTTTAAAACACTGAGAAACTTTCCAGATCAAAACATCATCAAAAATGATATCTTTACAAAGCACTTCTGCTCCAACAAAGCAGTATAGCTGGACTGAAATATTTTTCATGGGACTTTTTTCAGTGAGCTTTTATTAGTCAGAGAGTGCTCTAAGAGTACTAAGTGAGGACAGAGTCTGAAGAAATATTTAGACACTAAAAATGAAAATGTCTCTGTTGAGCATATGTGAACTCTGATTATTTTTAAAATGTGTATATATATAAAATATAATTTCTCCAAACTTGGAGAAACACTCTCATACTTCAGAGCAGAAGAGTTGATGAAAGGAAAGGACAGTAGAGTTTTTCATCCAGGGCAACGTATTCTCCTCTAAGCTCACCTCAGAAATGAAACATTTTGGCTGAAATTCCTTTTTCCTTAAATAATTAAATGAGTCTGAGGGAGACACCATGAAAAACAAACCAACCCAAGTAGTCCAAGGGGGTAAATATTGGCAAATATCTCAGGAACTGAAAATAGAAGGAAGTGTTCAGCAACTCTTCACGTAGTTACCACCTTTGCCTCTAAAATTTGCAGTGTGATATTGTCTGATCAGTAGGCTGCTCCAAAATGTATTTCTTGGGAAGATGTTCTCGGTTCCTCCTGCTGGACTATTCCAAAGCAGTTGAGGGCTCCCTACCTTCATCTGCACGGTGGGTTATGTGCTGCCACCCCTGGTGTGAGGGGTGGGACAAGGGGACTGGGGATCCCTGCCTGTCCTGGTGCAGCAGCCGGGAGGGCTGGCACGGGGGGCTGCTCTCTGGGGGTGGCAGGGTCCTGCACACCCCTGCCCAGACACTCATCCCAGGGACAGGAAGGCCTCCTGGCTGCTTCACTCACCAAGTTCTCCTCCCAAAGAAGGGTCTCATGTGGGAAGGAGCAGTGCTGCTCAGGCTCGCAGATGGCACCTGCTGCTGTGTTGTCCCTTGGGTGCCATGGGGCAGCGTTGGGGCAGTGTCAGAGCCCCCCTTGCCTGCCCGGCCCTGGCTGCTCTGTGTCCTTCCAGATGTTTCCCAAAGTCCCAGTGGGTCATGGCATTGGTCCTTGCTTCTCTAGTGCCAGATATTTGACATCAACTGCATATGGCATGAGCCAGTGTAAAGGCACAAACAAAGCCTGGTGGAGGGAAACTTCTTGTTCTTTTGGAAGAGAAATTTAGGACCCCTCAGTAACAAGCCCTAGCCCCTGTATAAAATCACAGTCCTATTGCTGGGCTGTGCATTAGCACAGCTTTCCTGTTCTTAGTCATTATCACTTGGCATACTGTGTGTTTTCTTTTATTTTATGGGAATTTGATGTATTTCACCAGTGGGTAGGAAAAAAAAATCATCACTGAGATTGTCGTGATTAATTTTTTTTCTTGAAGAACTATGGAATTATTCTGAAATGTATGACACGTGTGTAATAACAGCCTAGTGCTCTGTTTTTAAAAAATGTGCTAGAGGCCTTGTGCAGTTTCCCAGAGGCTTAATGAGGGAGCCATACTGTGTTGGAAATTTTTCAACAATAAAAATTGACCTATTACATGCTTATGTAAAATGAGGGTTGACAGTCACACAAATATGTCCAAAGTCAAATACAGGCATTGTGAAATATCACTTCTTTCCCACAGAGAAACTGGTCACCTGTTCACAGTAGGCTTTTGCATTATATCCTAGCAGTAAAGAATAAGATGCTTCCCTACAGAGAAACAAAATGGCAGCAAAGTACTGGCCCAGTGCCCTTCTATCAGTGCTTTTCACTGACTCTTTTGCCAAGTCTCCAAAAATAACACATAGGCGTACTTTTCAACATATGTTTTGCCTCTTTGTTGGTTTAAAGGAATAAAGGGAAGAAAAGGTTATGTATTTATTCACCACTTCATCATCAAATGCAGAAAAAAATCATTGTTTGCTTGTTTGATTTTATTTTACTCCCCTTATTACATCTTTTATTTTTTTAAAAATCTAGAGTTTTTTGCTGTTCTTTTAGCATGTATCAGAAGTAGCCTGTTCTTTAAAAATGAACATATGGCTCTGAACCTGCATCTGAATTCAGGGAAGTGTCTATTGCAAAACACTGAAATTTGGAGTCATGGGAGCAGAAAAGTTGGATTCAGGGTTTATTCAGTGTAGTATTGAATAATCAAAGAAAATAAGATAATTAAATACAAAGAGTTGAAAAATAAATTAAATGGTAAATACTACTCCTCTGCTCAAAGTAAATTAAGCTACTTTCAACATTTTAATATTTTTTAAAATATTAAACACTAATTTTAAGCCAAATGTGTACCACAGAGGAAACACTGGCTACTAGGAATTAAGAAACCCACCACTTTCTCTGTTGAATGTGTACCACCAATAAATGTCCTAGCAGTCACCTTGGAGTACCTTTCTTCAGTTTCCTGGCCAGTCAGTGGCTCATGATGGCCCCAGCAAAAGAGGGAACAGGGAGGAAGAATGTAATTTAGGAGTGGTCAGAGTTTATCAGCCATCCCCAAAAAGCACTGATCTCTCCAAGTTCAGGGAATAAAAAGGATTGAGGTATGAAGCAGAACGAGTGTGGTAACTGAGGTCTGGATGCATCTTCAGTGTAAGAGGCTACAAGTAATAAGACTCTTCTTCAGCAGAGAGAGCTTTTTGTTGTTTTATTGGTCTTCATATGGTTGGTGACTGCCCAGCCCTCTGGTTTGTTGGGGTCTCTCTGCAGGTCTCCCTGCCTTTGAAGGAGTCAACAGCTCCTCCTGGTTTTGTATTGTCTCTGGGCTCGCTCAGTATCCCTTCCATGCCTGTGCCCAAATCATTTATGAAGATCTGGAAGAGAACAGGGCCTGGAGAGCACAGGATGGAATTCTGTGGAACCCCACTACTGAGAGGTCCGCAGTCTGATGCCACCCCATTTACTGTAACCCTTTGTGCCCAGCCTGTGAGTCATTGATGTGTCTATCTGTGTGCTGGACATTCTGTCCAGAAAGATCCTATGAGAGACAGTATCAAAAGCTCTGCTGAAATCCAAAAAGGGTGCATCAACTGGCTTCCCTTGTGTGGCTACCTTGTCAAATACACCAAAGTAAAAATATGAAAATGAATGTGTACAAGAATTGAATAAATATTGCAATAATTGTCAATTATAACAAAGAATATAGATTCCAATGTTACTTTTAGTTTTTATTTGGATGTTTTCTGCTGTTGCTTAAGAATCTCTTAAAAATGCATTCCTGAGCTATTTAAATACACACAATCTGTAATGTCTCAGATGCCCATATAATTTAAATGTGCAATACTATAAAAAGCATGATAACTGTAACTTGGCACTCTATTTAGATCTGGAAAGAACAGTACCATAATCCTGGTTATTTCATTGTTTTTACAGTTTAATGTCTGGACAATTGCTTACAAGCCATATATTCCAGTGTGTTATTTTCTAACTCATTGTGCATTTCATTAATAACATAGTTTATGCTCCTGGCAAAGGTAATTTCCCAAGCACCAACTGAAAGTAAAAGTAGCATAAATATTGGGGAAATTCAGATGGATTCACTGGACTGTATGATGGGATCCCATTCAAGAGCAAGAGCCTGCTCACAGAAAGTGTATAGGATCTTAACCTGAATATTTACACTTATTTTATTTCTCTCATTTCAGTGACTATTTCGACAAGTACCTTCTTTGATGGCTTACTGGTAACTGGGCTCTACACATCTACCAGTGTTCAGGCTTCCCAGAGTGTTGGTGGTTCCAGTGCTTTTGGATTTGGTAAGTCCAGTGTAATTTACCTTCTGCAACACAGGGTGATGAGTACTTGCTTTTACAGAGGACATCAGTAGCAAGACAATTGCCAGAACAGGTTAATTTACACTGAGTAATCAATAATACATGGAAGTCAGTGGGAGTCAATGACATAAAGCAGTGGCAGCTTTTATTGCTTCTTGTACCATCTTCACCTTTGCTCAGCCCTGGTATTAGTATGCTGAATAATATACATTTTAAGAAAGAAAAGCCTCAGCAGATAAATTGTTTTAAGCAGCCATTTCTAAAGTGTGTGACATTTTGTACAAACTAAAGTATTTAGCCCAAAGCCCCTAAGTGTTTCTTGGGCTGAAAATCTGTTTCCTTTAAGCTTGTGTCAACCTACTTTTCCATTCAGTTAATAGCATCTTCCTTAAAACTGGTCAAGATATTTCATACAACCAATTACCTACCGTGTCCAAAAAGCAGGATTGTAGTAAACGGAATATGATAGGCTTTGCAAGCTTATCATGTATTTCAGGTTCTGCTGTAGCCCTCAGCAGTACCAGCTGTGCTAAGGACTAATATTTTTTAAATAATTCTTTCTAAATTTGTGCAAGTAATTGACAGCTATACCTTCTGCAGTTTGTTATTTGGGAGCATTTTTTATATTCTTACAAATAATAGTAAGAATTGCCTTCCTCATTGGAGGAATTCGGTGACCCTAATAAGCAATCTGTGGTGAAGGTACAAAAACAGATACCAGTCATATGGGACATCAACTGCACTGCACTTGCAGTAGCACGTTTAAATGTTTTAATTTTAATTTGTCTGCTTGGGCCAGAATTCAGTACTTTCTTCATAATAACCTCTCATGGTACTTACTTTTGTTATAAATCATGTAGGGCATGAGTGGTCGGGCATTTGAGTGTCATCCAGCAGGCATACATGTGCTTGTAAATGAAAGAATGTAATGTAAATAGCACATTATTTAAAACTGTACTGAGGGGTAATTGGAGAAGGGCTTTGTTCTGTGGATAACACCACAGTTCAACCTCAGACGTTCTGCTCAGCCTTTCAAAGGGAAGAGCATGGCTGGCACAAGTGTTTCATGCCTTGTGCAAAAGGCACTGAAAGATTCTCTTTTCTGGGGGAACTTCTACTGCTCTTTCTCCTTTCCCACTGTACTATTTACAGGATGGATAGAATCTGATGGAGTAAGCAAGACAGAAAGAACTCACCAATGTGAAATTTCTGGGATGGTCAAGTTACTGGCAAGGTACTGCCTTGCTGTAAAATAAGTGTTTGTATCATTGGGAGATCATGGCAAACTCACTGGGCAAACTGTACAGGTCATGTTTAGTTGCAACTAAGTATTTAAGAATAACAATTTAGCAAAATTTTATGAACATAAATACCTCTGTGCATTTCCAAAGAATGTCTGCATTTTTCCCTAAATGTGTATCTTCCTTTGTAGAAAAAGGCCATTCTAGCTGATGTTTCATTGAGACAGGTGTTAAAGTAACATGTGATGTATGACAGAAAAAACAACGTGGCCTCCTTTAATTTGCCAAAGGTCATTCTCTCGCTCTTGATGTGTTACTCTAACCATTCTGTCACTGTAAGACAACCAACAATTAAACTGGTGACATGTGTGTTCTGTATGCAAAAGAAGCTCCAAGGCTACAAGCTGGAAAAAGGCAAAAAGCCAAAGTGATGCAAAAACAGTCATGCAGAGTTGGAGCTGCTTCATTTTGCCCATCAATACAAATTCTCAAATTTCATGCCTAGGGAGATCTGATGCTCTGTCTTAAGCATGTCTCCATCTGTATTAGAGGAAAATTGCTGCCATCTCTGAATTTTTTTTTTTTAATTTAGTTTTCTGTGGGCAAACTGCAGGGTCACTTGTGTTACAGTGTTACTTACAAATATTTTAAATAAATGATCTTAATTTGCTGTTTTTCTTTGCTATTTTCTAAGCTGGTATATATATTGGAAAAAGAAAAAAAACCAATCTGAATGTTTTGTAACAGATGATACTCTTGTGCAGTGTCTTTAAAGTCACAGTAAAAAAATCAACAGTGAAGGAAAAATGGCAATGGCTTTTAAATGCTATTTTATATGAATCCTTAATCTATGATGCACTGATGGCTCCCAGGACTAAGAGCTACATAAACTTCCTATCTCTACTTTGCAGTGAGAGATGAGAAAGCTGGACTCTTCCAAAAGGCTTTTAGCATGTAAATGATATGCTTTTAAAAATTATTTGGTAGTTTTAAAAAGTAACAATATTTTTAAATCTACCATTTTCAGTAGAAAAATAGAGCAGTCTCCACAGTGTTTAATATATTGTTCAGTAAAATAGTGGGTGGGAGTGACATTGTTTTGCTTTCTGAAGAAAACACAAAGCACTTTCTCCAGAAACCCCAGATCCATCTGTTGTGTCATCATTTTCAATCAGCAAAGAAGCAGTTTCTCCTTTGAGGCAAGTGATTGTGATATTCAGGTTTAGCTTGCTAGAAATTATTATGTTTTTTTAATGTTGAGGACTAGTCAGGTTCAGAGACCTCAATTGAAAGATTCATGTGGTTTATCACAGATTAGATGGGGGGAGGAGGGGCAAAGCTGGGCCTTTAAAACCTGAAGATAATAATATTCTGAAATTGAGTTGATAGTAGTTGCTTATGGTGCAGGGAAAAATATTTTTTCTTCCTTGCAATATTACCATTGAAATGGTCTTGTCTGTCTCACACAGGAGGTCACACTAGATTATCATAATCTTCCAGACTGCCCAACAATTTGAAGTCTCCCTAACACACATACATTGTCTCTTCTGTGCTATGAGCCACTGTGTTGTGACCACAATTATCCTTTACCAGTTTAGGAAGTTACTTGATGGAGACACAATCATTGTCAGTTGTAACAGTTAACCATGTCAAGAAGCTTTGGGAAAAAAAAAATCATTCTTAAGGTTATGGTTTCTTCATTCTTCAGTACATATTGTGTAGGAAAATATGTAGTTCCTGATTTCCACGGACTTGAAGCTTGTTGAAACTTTTATTTGGGAAACCTTCTAACAGTTTATTGGGGAAATGTGTGAGGTTTTGGGTATAAAAATTAATAGTAGTTTTCTCTCAGGGTGAACCATTTTCTGGGTTCAGTTTAAGGTAAAACTAAAATTGTAAAGCTAGAATTAGAACTAGGATCAAACATAAATGTGTTGAAACTTCACTAAACCAAGCTGGGGAGGTCCTTTAGCAAAGAAATTATCTTTAAAAGTAGCTTTTAAGAAGAATGTTTCTTTTTTCATTAGACCCCCTGATACAACAGATACTCTCAGCTGCATCTCTTCGGTGTAATTTCCACTCTCCTTTCCTGATGAGTGTGGTGTGTACATGGAAATGCTCCCACATCTTTCAGCATTGATGGCTCATGGGCAATCCCACTCTTTGTTGTCTCCTTTCACATGCCACACTGGTAGCCCTCAGTTTGTTCAAGCCCTGTCTGTGTCTGGAGACACATTTTGGACTTCTGTGGGATCTCTTTATCCATCAGTGCTTTTTCATTCTTCTGCTTTTGTCTCTGAGGCTTCTTGTTGGTGTTTGGCCTTTTTTTGAGTGCTTGGGTCGTCTGGCTGTGCTCTGGGGTTTATCAGCCCACCAAGATTAATCTCCCACACAGTCATTTAGGGGCTCTTACTGCCTGGATTAGCCCAAATATAAAAGAGGAAAGTGAGAGGCGGGAGTACTAGAAACAATATTAGAAAGCTACAAAAGTGGTGGTGGGTCTGATGGGAATGATTGCTTGCAAACGAGAGTGAGGATAAATGGCTTGGTGGCTGACAGGGGAACCACTCTGCAGCTCGGCAGAAGCACCAAAATTCCGCGTGGCTCCTCCAGAGCCGCGTGCTCTGGAGAGCAGGGAGCAGGGTGTCACTCCTACCATTACAGCAGGAGATTACAGCCTAATCCCTCAGCAGCGATAAGGAGCACCACGAGCTGAGGACCCGAATCTGTCTCATTACACAGGATGATCCTGGTGACAGGCTGGCTGAGCAGACAGATGTGCTGGGCTGGCACATCAAAGCGTGCCTTTGACCTGCCACTCACACTGCATCTTCATGCATTCCAGCTCTTCCCAAGGCTTTCTGGCTCCCTTCTAGCTTTTCACTTGATGAATACATGACAAATTATATTTAAGTTTGGTGTAATTAGTTTCTTACAAACTACAGTGGGAAACATGAGCCTTTCTAGTTAAGCCACCCAAACCCCTAATTTTGTGCAAAATCATAATGACTACACTGATGTTTACCTTTTAGTAAATGCGGAATTAACAAGAAATTTCATGATAACATTTATATATGCGTTAACCTTCCAATCTAAATTGCAAAGGTCCTCTTGGAAGTCTGTAGGTTCTATAGCAGTAAAGATAGTGGACTTTAAGCTCTGATTATACTGGCAAGTGCTGCCATAGGCCTAATTGGATAACAGAAATTTTTTATTTATATTCTGTGTTATTTAAACAACTCGTAATCTGCAATCTTTTAAAACAGATAACTCCATTCTACTGTGAGGTCATAAACTCCTCATGAAATTTAGGTTTTGTTTAACTGTGTGGGTTGCTTTATAAGCAGCTAGGAGGGTGATGTTACCTGGAAACACTTTAGTGCCTGAAATTGCATCTTCTAGAAAGCAGAAAAATAGAAGATGAAAGATGGTGTTGCAGTCTTTTCTCTTTTGCAATTCTTTGTTTCTATACCATGAAGGTCATCATACACATTTTAAGTAATACATTGACTCTCTGGGATTTAAAAAAATGAAATTTACAAATAATCTTTGAAATATGGTGAATACTAAATTTCCTAGAGGAAATCCTGGAAAGAGCAATCACCACATATAGTGTAATGACACTTAAATTATCTTATACTCTTTGCTTTTTACTATTCTATTGCCTTTCGACAGGATTAAAGCAGCCCTCACATAATCCTTCACTGAGTGTTTTGGTTACATGCCCCCTGACGCTGGTTTCACCTCCAGAGGGAGAAGCAAAGAGGGTGCCTGGGAGGCTGAGGGATACCCCCAGTGTCATCTCCAAGGGGGTGCCATGGACAGTGCACCCCAGCTCTGTCAGCACATGAGTCTGGACTGTGCACTGGAGGCACCCAAGGCTCCTCCTGATCCTGGAAGGGATTTGTGGTTTTGAGCTGTCAGGGCCTTGGATTTGGCATCAGTTTATGCTCAAAGAGTGATGCTTCTGGGACATTGTTTTGCTTTCAGATTTTGACATATAAAGCAAAATATCCCCCACTAACATTGTGAGATGGAAAAAGGCCAACTGTTGCATTTTCTTGTTAGGTGAGCCTCTAAAATTGATCCCCCCTGCTCAGTCTGTCTCTCTGTGCTTGCTCACCACTCTAAAAAGTAAGGAATAGTCGATAAATGACAGCTCTTAAAAAAGTTTTCAGCTATGTACATGCTACTGATCTTGAAGTGCAGTTTTTACTGAAATTGCTGCAGATCCCTGGTTTATTTTGTGACAAGCCAAATGGGCTCCAGGACCCTCCCTTCACACCAGAGATATTTGCCAGAAACCAAACAGATGGTAAACTAGGAAGAAATGACCCTCGGCATTCTCATTAGAACAGTTGGGGAAATTTTAATGGGCCCCCACTTGCCTTGTGCTGTATCTAATACCCTTTGAACTGCCACTTTTTTTTTCTTTTTTTTAAAATTTTTTTTTCTTTGTTACAAGTCAACTACTGCCATGTATATTTTAATAGGGATTATCAAATACAATTTGCCCAGAAGATGTAACAGCCCTCCGCTGCTAATTAGCAAAGTTTAAATAGTCACTGAGTTCTGGAATAATTGGAAAGAAACAGTGATTTTTCTGCCAATGTATAATTACCAATTAACAGGAAGATAAAATATCTGTATAGCAGTCATATCTTGAAGAATTTGTTAACAGTCAATTAAGTAGTCAGTTGATGCCAAGCTGACATTGGTCAAGAAAGTTTACATTTGAGTTTTAAGATACTTCCACCTACAAATGGTATGTAAGAAAACCATAATGATGATAAAATTTTGAAGGTCTCTGTGTCATTATGTTTAATTACTGCTTAATTGTCTTCATGACCAAAAGTTGACCATTTCTGCTAGTGATTGACTGTCATATGTGCCTTGTGGAAAGGGTTTTAGCTTTATTAATACAACATATATTCATTATCATGGCACAGGCAGTAATTACCCATGTTTTCCTGGCAAGAAACTGCTGAAGTATTTTAACTGATGAGAAAGAAAATTCCCCATGCATAGTTGGATAAGGCAGACACCAATGCCCCAAGGTTGGAAGAAAAAGCTAACTGGAGAGGAAACCTACACAGAAAATACTTAAAGTGGCCTAGTTTTAGTCTAGTTACACCCAGTCCAGTAACCCTGAACACCTTCATCCTTTTCTGCAACTACTCTTGGACTTGTCAGGTCCAGCCGTGGCAGCAGTAGCAGCTCTTGGACATCAAAATCCAATTTTGCCTAATCTGTTGAGAAGTTCTGAGTTAGACAACAATTTATTTCAATATCTTTGTAGCATTATGAAGACGACATTAAAACACTTCAAGCTTTTAACCTTTTAAATATACCTGTAGCTCCTGATAGCATTTGTGTGGTGGAGGCTGAAAAGGAGAATGATCCTTCTTAGAGGTGTAGCACATGTAACATTGCTCATTGTGAGCTCTGAATAGTGGGTGCAGGTGAGTGTTTAATTCTACAGGCAACACTCAAGGCTTTGCAGATGAGATTGGGGTGATGACTGCACTGGAGACACCGAGGAGCATTTTCCATGTGCCAGTGCTTACAAAGGGGCCCCTGGAGTTTTTAAACTAGAAAATGCCTTTAGAAATACTTTTCCACAGCCAAAACCAGAATGCTAATTGAAGTGTTGGGGCCAATTTTGGTCCAATTTAGCAAGTACATTTATTCAGTAGCAACGTTTTTTTCAGATCTTATATAAATCCATTTTTTTTTTTCCCCGGGTGACCAAATAATGGTGTGGGGAAAACTAGAGAATAATTGAATTTTAATGTGAATTTTTCAATTGCATCCTCATTTTTTTATAAAATGCAATGCAATAAAAAAACTGATGCAAAAGTTTTTGGGCTGATCAGTGTTTTTGCTATACCTCATACCTCTGAGAATATTCCTGATTCCAATAAGGTAAGGAATTAATTCAAAATGTATTAAGACATTAAATATTCATTGTGACTGGTTGGTGATTTTTATTTATGCTAATATTTATTGAAAGTAATTTGAAACACTTTTTGAACTGTGCAAATTGCAGGTTCTTTTAATAATGGAAAATAATACATAAATAGGTACACCCCACCCCCCATCTATGTAAACATATGCATTTATTCCTCACTCTCCTTTTTTCATCCTAATTTCAAGTACCGTGTTCAACCAGTGCTCTTTACTATTACAAACAGTAACTCTTTGTAACAGTGCTGCTAACAAACATATTCCAAATTTTCATTTTTTGTTAAAAGCTGATGCCCATTGGAAAAGGATCTGGGGGTGCTGGTGCACAGTCAGCTTGTGCCCAGGTGGCCAAGAAGGCCGATGGCATCCTGGCTCGCATGAACAGCAGTGTGGCCACAGGAGCAGGGCAGGGATTGCCCCCTGTACTCGGCACTGGTGAGGACACACCTCAAATCCTGTGTTCAGTTTTGGGCCCCTCGGTACAAGAAGGAGATTGAGGGGCTGGAGAAAGTCCAGAGAAGGGCAGTGGAGCTGGGGAAGGGTCTGGAGCACAAGTCTGATGTGGAACAGCTGGGGGAGCTGGGGGTGTTCAGCCTGGAGAAAAGGGGACTCAGGTGTGACCTTATCACTCTCCACAGCTGCCTGACAGGAGGCTGTGGCCAGGTCACAGTCAATCTCTTCTTCCAGGCAACAACTAACAGGAAAAGGAGTTGCACCAGGGGATGTTTAGATTGGGCATTAGGAAAAGTTTCTTCACTTCATCCACTGAAAGGGTGGTTAAGCATTGAAAAAGTCTCCCCAGGGAAGTGGTGGAGTTACTGTTCCTGGAAGCGTTAAAAAAATTATTAGATGTGTCATTTCATGGACATGTTTGTTTAGTGGGCATGTTAGTATTTGGTTTAAGGTTGGACTTGATTTTGGAGAGGTTTTCTAACCTTAATAATTTTATGATTCCAAATCTTGCTTTAAATTCCATTTTCTCTGCTTTTTAAATGAGAAAATCACTCTTGCTTGCCATTGATTAGAGAAATGTCAATTCTCTTTTGTTATTGTTTTATTTTCTTAGCAATAACATTTGTCCTATTGTTCACCAGCTAGACTGTGATCTCAAAAGCAAGGACTTTTTTCTTTATTTTTCTGTACAGACATGCTGGCACAATACAACCCACTCTTTACTGTTCATGACTGTTAGTATAATACAGATAATAGCGCAGAAAAGTCAAGGAAAAATGCATTAAGCCTTCACTGACTGCAATAACAATAACAAAATACTTTCTCTTCCAAAATATGTTGCCATTGTGCTTTCAGAGCTACATTCAGCAAGACTGACAGGCTGGAGTTGCATGGTAACTTCTTGTAACAGAGGGGTATCTTTAATTAAGTAGGGGGGAAAGGCCATCATCTAGAAAGTTAGGGCCATCTTAAAATTGTGTTTTGTGTATGTCTCAAGAATAGATCAAGCAGTTGTTCCCATGAACTTCACACTGCCGGTGCTCCTGCCTGCAGTGCTTCTTGTGCAGAGCCTAGTTCTGTGATGCCTCATTGCCATATTGTGACAGTCAGTCAGAGCCCTTTCTCCTGACTTTCTGGCTGTGCCAGGCCTATTATTCCCCTTGCATTTTGTGTTTGTCGGGATCTGATAGCATATTCAAGCAAAACTTACTGAGCTCTTGGACTTCATCAATTAAGATGCATTGAAGCCTCTTGCAAATGTGAAACGGTATTGGAAATTGTTTTTGTCATAATTTCAAAGACAAGTTTGTAAACTAATTTCTGGCATATTATGACAAACAAATGTCATCAGACTGCTTCCCCCTTATCTGCCAATTTGCCACATTTTGAAGTAGAGTTGATTATATGTGGTGAAAAATCAGGCTTAGGGGAAAATGGAGCCCTCTGTTAAATCCTGATCATCACCTGTCCTACCAGCTGAATTCACTGTTTGCTTGTCTCTTGTCAGTGTTGTGACTGGTAATAATTTGTGTGTTTTCAGAGATGGTTCACAAGAAAAAGCTGCTCCAAATCTGCTAAAAGGAATATCCCAATTTTCAAGAATATACCAGTGAAAGGTGATTGCTGTTTCTAGGGAGTGAATTGTATGGTTGCATCTTTATTGGGTGCTAAAAGACATGAACTAGAGAAGGAGGATCCCAGGTTAGTGCTGGCAGAGGGAGCAGGGCCAGCTCCTCACTCTTTGGGGCACAGCAGGGAAGGGCAGAGTCCCCCGAGCTGCTCCAGCTCAGCCATCACCAGCACTGCTGGCAGGTGGAGAGGAAGGACTCTGCCTCTGCACGGGCAAGGTCATTCCTACAGCTTGTGCCACAGCTAAAAGGGATGTTTGCTGACTGCTGAGCTTAAAAAATTTGGGGTTCTTTTGAAGTGAAATTTGTCAAGTAACTAAAATGCATTTGCTTGTGAGTGAGCATCACCTCACAGGAGCCTGTCAGTCCAGCCATTCTTGCTATGAAATCCCCAGGAAGAAAAAGTGCAGATCTTCACGTGAAGTCCTTGCTCTTTGGAGTAGGGTTGTTCTGCCATTCTGCTCTGCTGGATTTTACTAGCAAATGAATTCCATAATTCCAGTGTGGTCATGTCAGTCTGGGTACGGCTTTGCACCTTACTTTTTAAAGTTTTTGAAAGAGAGGGAGAAAAAAAGATTATTTTAAATTTCTTTAACAAAATTTGTGGATAGTACTTTAATAGTTCATCTGGTGCTTGAGTTTTCTTATTTTTGGTTGTATATCAGACATAGTGTAATTTGAACACTGACTTTTGCTTCTGAAAAGAAAGGAAATGTGTCTTTTAGGTCAAAATGATAACTTCAAGATATTGAAAGCCTTAAGGCTTAAAGGATTTATTTAAATTTATCAAATGAGTCAACCTATTGTAGTTCTTGCCTCATTTCAACCCTTAGGAAAACTAATGCAATTATTAAAATTGGTGTGGTTTGTAACAAAAGCAGTTGCATCTTCATAAAGCTTAGCTTGAGCTGTTTGAGTGCTTGAAGGAAAACAACCTTTAGAATAAATCCAGCAGATACACAAGTAGTCAATGTAGGAAAGTAAAGATACTTTGCAGCTGTTCAAGAATGTTGGATTTTTTTCCCAGTTAGCATCAAATTAAATAGCTGGCGTTTTGAGAAGATGTGATGTTGTTCAAAGAACTTTCACTGAGCTCTAGTTTATTTAAATAAAACTATTTAGATAATTACTTGACAAGGCTATTTTGGCAGCATCACAGCAAGTGGTGAAACATTTTACATAGCAGTTTATTAATAAAGTCAATATTTTTCTTCTCTATCACTCTGACATTTGCTATATGTCTGTTTCTGGACCAGTGACACAAATATTTTGTGACACCGGAGTCATACTCCAGTCATATGCCATCATAGTCACCTTGACAGTCTCTGACATGCTGGAAGGATGATGTAATTATTAGAAGGCTGAATCAATAAATGCTGACAGCACCAGCTCTTAAGATGAAGAATAGGAACATTTAAAAAGTCTATATTAAAAAAAAAAATCTTTAAGAACTGTTTCATCCTGCGGGTTTTAATTTTTAGAAGGATTAAGCTTAAATTTTTAATTTTTATGTGAATAGCGAATTTCCTGAAATATGCCATCTGCTTGCTCAGCACATGTATACATTAAGCTTATCATTTTCTCCCTGTAATTTTGCTATTTTTAGATACCATAATGAAGGTCTTGGATGAGCTTTCTTGCTGTTATCTACTCATTCAGATTTATCACTGATCATGTAATAATTTATATCACAGGCAGTAGTGACCACCCAGTAGTCATAATTCACTTAAACAGGCAGCTTTGTGATAACCTTTGCTTAAGGAGGGCAAAGATGTAATGAGCTCCTTTAAAAACTTTCAGTCATGATCTGCCAAGGGTTCAACCAAATAAACTGGTATGTGCTTTAGCTACAATTTCCCCTGAGACTATCAAAGAGGTGCATTCTAGCTTCTGATGAAAGTTTGGGTAAAGATTAAGCATGAGTATGGAATTCAGATTTGCCTTGAAGAATTTATCACATATATGTGATAATCTAAACGAATTTTGCTTAACATGGGACAAACAAATGTTTATTTGTTCTCCACTTAAATATGTTGAGAGGCATATGCAAAATTCAGCAACATTCTCCATATCCTGGAAACATTTATGAGGAATTTAGTTACTCATTTTTGGGTTTTGTTTATAAAACCAGGAAAGTTTAGGGTTTTTTTTTTTTCTGTGCTTTACTCCTAGCTGGATCTCCTCAGCCTGTTTCTGAGCATCCTTCCATTAGGGACTTCATTTTTGCTGTGTATAGCTTGGGAACCTTGGCTGTCTGGCTCAGGCATTCACATCCAACCATGCCTTCACGTGCCCTCTTTTCCAAGGACTGATTGAAATGCAAAGTACTTCTAGAGATGCCATTTTCTGATGCTCACTGCAGTTCATCCAAAGGAGTTTTGAAAGACATCTGTCATATTCAGTTATTGCAGGGTGTTGTGGTGAGCCCTTTACACAAAAAAAACCCCTCTGGAATGGAGGAATTCATAGGGATGGGACAGACTGGCTCATGGAGACTGAGGGCTTTGTAAACTAGGATATTTCACTACATAGGATTTTTATTTAATAGCATATGAAGCATTTTAAATTTCATTGATTGGGATGTTCCCTAGAAATGTAGCTTTTAAGGTCTAAGCTCGCATCATAAGAGATATATAAAGTTTGTTAGAAGTCTGCAATAGTCCAGGATAACAAAGCTGTCCACTTCAAGTATCTTATGAGACTATTAAAAGTTTAATACAAAGAAATCTGTATCTCTGACCCAAAGCAAAGGGCTTCCATCTGGTAAATCTATGATCATAGAGTCATCGTAGAATGGCCTGGTTTGGAATGGACCCTAAAAATCCAACTGCTCTTCCCATGGGCAGAGACATCTTCCACTAGACCTAATTGCTCCAAGCCCCATCCAACTTGGCCATGGACATTTCCAGGTGTTGGGAAACCTGTTCTAGTGTCTCACCACTCTCAGCAGCAAATAATTTCTTCCTAGTGTGTAAACTAAACCTACTCTAAGTTTGAAGCCATTCACCTTTGTCTTGTCACTACATGCTCTTGTAAATATTTGCTCTCCATCTTTCTTGTGGGCTCCCTTCAGGTAATGGAAGGCCTCCATAGGAACTCCCTGGAGCCTTCTCCTCCCCAGGCTGAACAGCACCAATTCTCTTAGCATGGCTTCATAAGAGCAGTGCTCCAACCCTCTGACCATTATTTGTGTGCCTCCTTGGGACCTGGTCCAACAGGTCCATGTCCCTCCTGTGCTGAAAGTCCCCAGGCTGGCTGCAGCACTGCAGTGGGCTCTCAGCAGAGCAGAGGGGCAGAATGCCTTCCCTTGCCCTGCTGCCCACACTGCTGGGCTGGCAGCCCAGGACGTGTTTGCCTTTCTGGGCTGCAAGTGCACATTGCTGTCATGTCCAGCTTTTCTCCCTTCAGCCCCCGCAAGTGCTTCTTGGCAGAGCTGCTCTCCATCTGTTCATCCCCCAGCCTGGACTGACACAGGAGGCTGATTAATTACTTTAGTTAATATCCAAAGCATAAACTTACAAATCGGTCAGAAGGAACGGACTACGGTTTAAGTCAAGTAAAGTAAAACTTTGGATAAGAGCCCTTCCTGCCCCTTCCCCACAGATGGCGAGGTCAGCCTACAAGTGGTTAATTTTCTTTGGCTGGTGGCACATGGAGCTTTCAGGTGGACACATGTCCCATGCCATGGGCTGACCGACCTGCGCCGTCTGTGAGGAGCCAAGACTCGTCACTCATGCGCGGGCACGTCTGCATTGTCTGCCCTGGGGCCGAGTCCCACCCTGGCTTTTCTCCTTCAGAGACTCAGGGTATTGTCTGGTTTTGGTAACAAACAGCTCCATAGTTCAGCTTTGGGAATAGCTAAAGTGCAGTGCAGCTACGGTATCCTTTAAATGCAGCTTTAAAATTACATGGAGCAACTTCTTTTTTTATTTAATAAGAGAATTTATTTAAGTGAAATTGTATTTAATGACACCCTGTTGGCACAGGGTGAGAAAAAGAAGGAACGGTTACTGTTAACACAATCTGGTTTTATGCTGGCTGTGGAATTTGTGCTGTTGCAAACCCTCTGAAGTACTTTCTAAAAAGCTGGTGTAGAAGCGTCTCGCCAGGACAAGTGGCTTTTCATGCATTGTTTTATTGACTCACATTTGATGGGTTCTCATGTGTATTTAAAGGCTGAATTCCAGTCTCTAGGGAATGACTCAGAAAGCATTTAATTTTGAACTGAATTCATTTGCAATTTCCAACAGAGGCATCTGCTGACCAGTTATGAGAGGGTCTTGGTTCTTCAGCACAACCAATAGTAATCTTGTGGCATGTTTTATTTTGAGTCTCCTGGGCTTATACTAGGTCTTTTATTATAAATGAAACATAAATATCTTCAAAAGCAATGCCAATAATTTTCAAAATCCCACCCAAATATGAAAAGGTGTTTACAACTCACTCAAGCAGTGCTCACTTTATTGAATCATATTCTAATAAAATTTAGTAGACACTGTTTAGTAAACATCTGTTTTGTGTTTATTTTAATTGTCTTTTTTAATTGAAAAAAATATTCCTCCTTGTTTTACTAGTAAAGGAAAATATTTAATATTTCTACTACTTTATTTGTCACAAACGCCCCCTCCCCAAAATCTTGAAGACAAGTGCTTGCACCAGAGGGAAAAAAAATGAACTCCAGAGCAATTAAAAATGGGATATAGTCAAGTGGGTATTTTCAGTGGAAATAATTGCAGGCATGCTTTTCTGGGTTACATAAACCACATGAGCAAGAAACGTTGCTCATGTGAATAATAATAATTATTATTAATATATTGAACTATATTATTGTTATTGTTATTAAATTAAAACTGAATTCCTTAAACTTACTCATAATTCTAAACATGAGAGAACTTGCACTTTAAATCCCCATCCATCTTATTTGCAGTTTGTTTCTTGAGGTGTTTGGTGGGGTTTTTTTTAAATGCAGTCCTACATCTTTCAGAATAACAAAGTGAGAAGCTGTCAATCTAATTAGAGCAGGCATTCAAGAAGTAGTAGGAAGATATAAGTAGTTTAAAAAATATTCTAATACAAGGGGAAATAGCTTACAGTGTTTATAAGATTTTGTATTTTTGTTCCCTGAAGACAAATAATAAATCTGAAGGGTTTCAGGAAGCCAGTGTAATGAAATGACCTTTTATTATAAACAGAAGGAGTTTGGGAAGCAATGTATAACCATACCACAGCTAGATTGCTATTAAAGCACTGTTTCATCACTCCACATGCAACAAAAAGGCACTTGCAGCAGGATTATTTAAACAAGGCAGACAACATTAAGCTGAACTGCTGTTAGTCAATGCTAACCTGACTTTGTGGCTGAAGCAATGCTTCCTACTCACATAAAGTACAAGAGAAACACTGAATATTCTTTTTATAATCAGGTAATTCTTATTTTTGGCAGCATGATCTAAATACTGCCTTTTTGTATAAGAACCTTGGTACACGTCTGCTTAACTATGGCATTTTCAGTGTAATTTGAGTTTTGCTTGGGAAAAAAATAAATGAGTGATTAGTTTTTAAAAGTAGATTTCTGACATTAACAGAAAACCTGGAAACAGGGCTGTTTGTAGGTAGATATAATTTTCTGGTTTTTAAGAGAAGGTAAGTTATTAAGATCACCTCAAGGCTTGGTCACAATTTAAGCATGATGCTGGTTTCAGCAGGCCCTGCACTTTGGGGTGGTTTGGCCACTTTTGGCACATGATCCTTGTGGTGCAAGGGAAGCCTCCCCAGGAGGGAACCTTTCAGTTTGGCTCTGCTCCCTGGTGCTGCAAGAGCTGTGACAATGATGCTGTAGCTTTAATGTGTGTGGATTTAAGCTCCATCTTAAAGCTGGTTATAGTCATTTATCTCCTAAATTCCTATTGCAAAATTGTTTCAATGCTTCATTTGCCTAGTAATTAAAAAGGATCTAAATTAGAGTAAATTTATTCAAGTCCAGTTTCAACCCTTTGTTGTTATACCATGGTTGTCTTTTGGCTTAAAAAACCTCTTTACAACCCTGTGATATTTAGTGATAGCAGTCATCCTCTCTCTAAACAAGCTCTTTCTGTCTCCTTTTGTGACATATTTTACATTCTTCTCATCATCCTAGCAGTCCTTCTCTGCAGCTGCTCCAGCCTAAGTTAATCTTTTTTGAACACAAGCGTTCATAATTGCACACAATAATTGAAGTGATGTCTTAGCAGTACTTTACCAGCACCGTACTAATACTTCCCCCATCGTTACTAGAAATAATTGAGCTGATGAATTCTAGGGCAGTGTTTGTCTTTTTTCACACTGGTAGCTTATTTTCAAACAGTGGTTGACTAATGTGAACAGAGCTTTCTCCTCCTCAGTAATTTCTAGCTTATAGCTGAAAGTATTTTTGTTATTATCTAAAGTGCATGATCTTACATGTTCTACAAGAAGTAAAGAATCAACTTTGTGTACTTCTTTTCCCAGTCATTAATCATACTCTGTTTAAAAATGTGCCTAATTTCTAATTTTAATGTTTCTCCTTCGAACTTCCAGGAGCTGTTTCTTGCTGTGTCTTTAGCAGTGTATCTAAAAGCCCTTTATTAGGGGATATTTTCTTTACATTAGGGTAACTTATCCACTGAAATCAAATCACTTTTAAAATTTGATAAATAATTTATAAACTGTAGATATTGAACACTTTTTGTGTAAGGAAAAATTTTTGTGTAAGGAAAAACTTCTTGTACAAGGAAAAATTTTTTATATCTAAGCAGAAGGTATAAGACACATTAGCTTTTTTCCCAGACTTTGGCAATCTTCAGCTTCCTTCTAAAATTGGGAACCCCAGCAATATGTCCTTGTAGCCTTAGTTCATAGAATCATAGAATGGTTTGGATTGGAAGCAACCTTAAAGATCAGCTGGTTCCAAACCCCTGCCTTGGACAGGGAGACTTTCCACTAGACCAGTTGCTCAAAGTCCATCCATGGCCTTGAACACTTTGAGGGATGGGGCAGCTGCAGCTTCTCTGGACAAGATATTTTAGTGCCTCACCACCTCACAGCAAAGAATTTCTTCCTAACATCTAATCAAAACCTATTCTCTTTCTGTTTGATGCCATTCCCCCTTGTCCCACCACTACATGCCCTTGTGAAAAAATTCCTCTCCATCTCTCTGTAGGCCTCTGTAAGGTTTTGGAGGGCCACTATAAAGACTCCCTGGAGCCTCTTCTCCAAGCTGAACAATCCTAATTGTGTTTCATGCCTCTAATTAATCATTTTTGTGGCACTGCTCTGGACTCACTCCAGCAGATCCATGTTATTCTCTTGTTGTCAGCCCCAGATGTGGGTGCAGCACTGCAGGTGGGGTTTCACCAGAGTGGAGCAGAGGGGCAGAATCCCCTCCCTTGCCCTGCTGACACATTCCTTTTGATGCAGCCCAGGATACATTTGGCTTTCTGGGCTGCAAGTGCACATGGTTGGGTCATGTTCACCCTCTCAGCCAGCAGCACCTCCCAGTCTTTCTCCTCATGGCTGCTCTCCATCCACTCTCTGCCCAGCCTGTGCTTGTGCTTGGAATTGTTCCAATGCAGGTGCAGGACTTTGCACTGGTTCTTGCTGAACTTCATGAGCAACTTCATGCTCCAGTTTCCTTAGCACCCCTGTGTGCATTTCATTAGGTCACTTGTGCACTTTCAGGTTCCCTAGAGGGTCTCTAACCTGACTTTCTCCCGCAGCAGGTGGATCTTTGTTCTGCCAGTCCCTGCCTTTGCCTTCTGCCACTTAGGTTATGTGGCTGCAGCACTTGCTAGTGAAGAGGCTGTGGCAGCAATCCTGTAATCATCTATTGGTTCACCAGAGGGACAGAGAGTGTGTCAGGTTGGCAAAGGGTGCCTCTGTCTCAGAAGAGAGTTGTCTGTTGGTGTCATCTGCCACCTTTTCTTACTGGCCCTTGTTGTTGCACAGGGAGCAAATGGGGCTGCCCTACTCAGCTCCAGCATCAGTCCTGGTGTGATGGGTACTCTTCAGTACTGCAGAGCAGTGAGGCTGTTCTGCACAGGCACATCAGGCCTTAGGTGAAGTCTCTTCCTCCTGCAGGTCCTTATTCCTACAGGACTGGGGGAAGGAGGTGGGTGTGGGATTGTTTTGCTGTTTTAAAGATTGGCTCAGTTTACCAAATAATCTGTTTACCACGTTCCATGTAAACCTTGTCTCATCTTGTTCCTAACCTGACTCACAATTTGTTCCCACCTGGCTGATGTTTATATCATTAAGAAGTGTCACACTTAGTGATTTCGGATCTTCCAGATTTCTGAGGAAAATGCTGACTAATATTTCACAACAATTGTAATGAAATTGCTATTTAGTGATGATTTATAAGGAACAGCTGGCCTAAGGGATTCAAGTGCTTAATGACATAAATTTGTTTTGTTATTTTTTGGGACCACTTTTGAATATAGGGATATTGTATTTTTAATTAAAGTGCCTCAGAAAAGGCTAAAAATGGTATTCTGAAACTAAATGAATTAAACTTAAACATTAAAATAAAATTTTCAGAATATTCTGGATCCAAAAGTATTATTTCAGTGAAAACTGATTCTATTATTTTTCTGCTCTGGTAATTAACAATGGAGAAGAGTAGTTATTATGTGAAATTCCATCAGTTTAACAAGAATTCACTTGATTATTACATGCAGAATAATACATGTTAGTCAAATACTATTTTCCTCTGAGATCCCATTAAAAACTTGATCAAAGTTTAATTACAACATAGGCCAGTTGTGTTTAGATGGCACTGAAAACAACAAGCCCTTCAAATAATGGGGATGACACAAAGAGAATCAACAATTGTCATGAGCCAAACTGGAATTCTGCAGATTTCAGCCAATTAGCTGAACAACACAGGGAAAGGTGCTCTTTTGGTGATGGCACATAGTGCTGAAATCACATTTCATTCTTTGTGAGTCATTTTATTTCCAGAAGTCACCTGAGGGTTTGAAAGGTTTGTACAGAAGTTCTTGGATTTTGTGAGAAAATTGATGACAGAAAAAACTGACCAATATATGTTGGATTTTGTGAACCTTGGAAGTTTGCCTTGGAATTAGCTGTTTGATATTTTCTTGGCTCCACTTCTTCTCAGAAGGAAGATAAAGATATCTCTGTTCTTCAGTCCTGTCACGGGGACTGTCATTTGAGAGCTGCTTGAGGACAGGGATATTTGAGGTCTATGGACAGTGTGGAAGCAGAGCAGAAAGAATGGGATGGTGGAGAGGCTGAGGGGAAGGATGTTTGCTGAAGCAGTGGGAGTGAGGGAGAAGTAAGCATGAGACCAGAGTAACTACCTGTTAAAATGAAGTTATTTGAATCAAAGTGTGAAAAATTAACCCAAGAATTCAGACGTTGAGTTTGGTTTGAGGTTTTACAAAGTGCATAAAAAGTTTGTAAGTCAGCCTTCAATTCACAGTCAACACTCCTGGAATGTTCTACAATGTGTGGCATATCCACATTTTCTAATTGAATGTAGCACAATCCATTGGTGGCCCTTCAGAAAGGACTGAGGAACAGGATGTTCTTTCTTTGAGTAGTTATAAGGAAGAACTGCATGACCACGCACATTAGAGCTCAGTAAAGCTCCATGGGAAAATCATAAGCCTCAAAGCAAAAGTACTGCTATTCCTGCTTAGACCATCTGACCAAAGAAAGGCTTTCCTTCAGGAAATATCCTCTGGACAGAAGTCTCAGAAGTTCTAAAATAAGATTTTCTATAATATACTGGATTTTAAGAGGTATTTTATGCACAAAAAATAAGCACTGATGGAACAACAGGAGCTCCAGGAAGGAAGCTGTGATCAAAATGGTATATTCTCTAGCAGAGATCCAATTCTAACAGGATAAAGATATCAGATACTGCAGTAGCTGATTCATTTTTCCTGTAAGAAGACCTCTACTGGTGTGGAGCGCACTTATATCTACAACCATACTTGTACAGATGCAGTATGTCCAAATTACTTTCTATTACTTTCTTGTCCAAATGCTCTGAGACATTTCAGGCTCAGCTTTGAATATAGCCATACATTCATTTTTTTATGAATAAAACATCACATTAAAACGATCCCCTTCAGCAGCAAAGATTTGTCTTGAAGGTTATTTTCAAATTTTCTGTACTAATAGAGCATCTTTTTGTTACCTTCACAATTTCAAAGCACACCAGAGAGCACCAAAACCAACCTGTCTCACCCATTACTATTCAGAGATCTATCATGGCCTCTCTTCAATTCAGCCTTTTTGTTATTAATGTTCTTCTTGGACCAATTTTCCAGTAAATTTTACCTTTTTCCCACTTTGAAAGTAAATTAAATTTACTGAGATAGCTTTCCCTAATGGCATGTTTCTCCTGAAATAATCCACGTGTTACATGTCATTGAAAATTGCCATTTGCACAGAGTGAGTAGAATTAGGTACAAAAATATTTAAAAATTCTGAATGCCACATCTGCAGTGAATATTGGGAATTTGTTTCAGCTCACAGGCTGTTATCTCCATCAAGAGTCCTTTTTTTGATAGTACAATAAAAGGTGCCTGCTAGCAAGGAAAAGATTTCTTTCCTTCATTTTCTTGGAAATAATTGTATTGGAGGACTGACTATGGGGATCACAATCTTTTTGTTGTATATATTAAGTTTTTGCTCTCTGTAATCCTTATTATCAAGGAATTCTTGAAAACTGAATGGGAAATAACTCACAGGTAGGTTTCTGTGGAGCCCATCCCAAGCACCCATCTCTCCATGTTATTTACAAAAGGACTGTAACCATTTGCTGTGTGAGGACTGCCTCATTATGCATTTAAAGTTCAAGCGGTCTGGACCCTTCCCATGGGAGTTATCAGGGGCTCAATTATATAAGTTTTACAATTTTATACATTCTTATCAGTAGCTGACATAAACTGAAATTAGCTGAGAGCTAATTTGGAGCTGCTCACAGGAGTCTAATTATTCAGAAAAGTGACTTCACCATAACCAAACTTAACTATCTTAAGATAGCTAGTTCAAGTGGTATAAGTTGTTGATATGGGTTGGACAGATCTGTGCTTATGTCATGCAGTGTGAAGGTTTGTGTGTGATAAAAAGCTTTATTTCCTTAATTGGTATTTTAAAGAATCTCTTAAATGTATATTTTAAGAATGAACAAGGCAAAAGGAAGCATTCAAAAGCTGGAAGATCATATTGCATGTTTTTGGTCTTTCCATCATCACTAAGTCTTTATGGCCATCTAATTGAAGCTTAGATGTCATTTCCAAAGAGCTATCTGTACTTTGTACTACTCTGCATACACCTGTGTAAGGAATAATAAAACAGAAAAATAATACACCCATATGCACAGTACTGGCAGCCTGGAGCTTTTGACATATTGCCAGGACAGCCTGCAGCTCCAGTTGTGCAGTGCTCGTTTTCAAAACATTTAAATGAAAAATAGGTGGAAAAGTAATTACAGAAGTTATTTCAAAGTGAAGTATGGTGATTTGTTGAGATAAATTGCAAAATAAAGACCAGGCAGTGTTAGAAGTGTGGAGTACATAAATTTATTACAGCCACAATTAATGATTACAAATATTCTACTATGAATATTTTTTGGGGAAGCAGGACACAGGCATTCCCCAATCCTCCATGTCTTTGTGAACTTGTAGACATGGAGCTTCTTCCCCGGGTGGCCACCATGGTGCCGTCTTCAGCCTCCCTCTGGAATAGCTCTGTCACCCTTTGGATTCACTTGTATGACATGGCTTCAATCTACCCAAGAAGCAGTTTAACCAATGCAACATCCTTCCTCAATGATGATTTGGGCTAAATAATGTACTAAATAATGCTGTTAGTCAGCTTTAGGATGCCACATTCTTCCAGATCAATATTTGGCATATTTGGCCCATAGTTGTAAATCAACTGGGAACTCCGTAATCTGTGCAGATTTGGTAAGAATTATTTACCAGAAATATCCTTTTATATACTATTTCATCAATGAGCAACAGGATCCAGAAGCACTGTCTCAATTCATAAATCAACAGATGCCATCCAAGAAAGTCAGTGCCAGGTTAGAGAACATGGACATGTGGAGAAGGACTGATGTTTGTGAGAGCTGGTGTTACAGTGTGCAACAGCAAAGTCACAATTGCAAAGTATCTGGAAGTCCCAGAAGAAAACACCACAATTATCATGCGTGGCAGGGCTGAGATTAATGTAAATTAGGAAACCTTCTCATTTTCTGAACTGCTAATCTGCCTTGAATGATAAAAAATATATTTGAGACGTAAAGTTAAATTTCTCCCTGAGTGAAACACACACTTTTTTTGTTGCAAAACAATAATGAAGGGGAGAACTTCCCAGCAGACCTGCAGCTCTTCAAGGTATTTTTCTTTATAAGGGCAGATTAGCACGTCAAAAAGCAGGGCCATGTTTTATCTTTACATTTTTAGCCTTCTCTTTATACGTTAATGGGACTGCAGCTCTCTAGTCTAAGTCCCTTGGGTGTTACTTAGCATATTTTTTAAACCCCTTTTAAATCCACAGTAAAATCTTGGAACATTTATCCTACTAGAGCCACAGTGGGGGGCATCAGCTGGGAGAGGCAGCTAAATGTTCATTCATGGAACTGAAGCAAGCAAGGTTTAAGATTAAATTCAAGCATCTAGCTGATGCAGTAGGAGCACCTGGGATGCTCTGCTCACACTCACACCCCACATCTGGAGTCCAAATATTTTTTCCATTTCCATCCCAAATTCTAAAATGCAACTCAGACCTTCCTACACATGATCTTTAGTTTGGTGGTGTCCTCATATTTCCACAGGTCTGAATAAAGCTTTCTTCTTTTCAGCAAAACCATGAGTTGATTTGGAAGTCATGTAGTAGAGGGTGCTGCACCCTATTTCTATAGCACCTTTAATTTTCATGCACCTTGTTACAATGGCTGCTATCACATGAACCTTGATTAGGATTCAGAGGTGACTGTTGTATTCTGTTTCAATTTTGTTTTCCATGAGTGCATAGGACACCAAGCACAGCAGGGGCTGTGGCTCCAGCAGGCGTGTGGAGCAGTGTGAGCCATTCTGGGGACACAGCCCAACGCCACCTTCATGGCAGCACCCCCAGGACTGAATGTGAAGGTCCTTTATTGAGCATGAAATGACTGCAGGAGATCAGCATTGACCATTTAGTCATAAAGTGCTCTTCTGAAGACACAGACTCCAATAACTGCAGTATCTTTCCTGCAGTATTTTTCCCTAGGAGTTTTGGTTAACATTGACTGATAGTTTATAAGGGGGGTTGTGTTCTTGGTGGATTGCTTTTATTTTCCTTTCTTATATCTGATCTGGAAGTGCTTTTGCATGTTGAGGATTGATGATGTTTTGTCTAGAGGTAAGTTTCAGGCAAAGGAGTGAAATGTAGTCTTTCTTTCTTTGCATTCTTATGATTCTTGACTGACTGTATGTGTTGTCAGATAGAAACAAAACTGCAGTGTTACAATTTTTGTCTGTGGTATATATATGTCTTAATATATTTCATATGGCAGGGGGGCAATGCATCAGATTTTTTTTGTGATATTTTTGTCACTAGAGTAAAAGTAATAATGTGGGAATTAATTAGTAAAATAATTTACTCTCCTTCTGAGCTTCCTGGCTGTGGTTATTTTTTGCTTCTTTTGGTATGTAAAGCTTTGCATTTAGGTTTTCTTTCCTGAAAATGTTTGCTGCTGTTCATGTTCATTAGCTTGCAATATATTTTTTGAGGAGTTTTCTTCTTAAGGGTGACATTCTGCCTTCAGTGGGCAGAAATTCAGCCTGCTGATTATGCTGCCCTTCCCTTTGTAATACTCTCAGCATTGTGGACCATTGCTGACCAGTGGGGGAGAGGCATTATGAAACTGCAAAGCATTGGATCGTTGCACTATTTAGGATAAACCGGGAGGCAAAATAAATTACTGCACATTTTACAAGAGAAAGGGAACAGTTTTCATACTTTCTGTTTTGTCCTGTAAGTTGTAAAAATAGATGTTAAATATGCATGGAGAATTAAACCAACTTTTTGTGTGTCTGTAGAAAAGGAATTTTTCTTTCTTTTTCTTTTTTTTTTTTTTTTTTTTTGTCAAAAATACCACAAAAGTCCACAAATCGCAGTTCATATTTCTGTTTTGGTGATGAAAGAAAGCATGAGCAATGTGTATGAGGGCAACAGTTTGATTTTCACACTCCAGCTTTACTGAGTGCCTGAATACCAAAACTTCTGCCTCTATTGCCCAGCTCTGTGCGTGTCTTTGGTGACAGCGAGGTGAGACTGACTGAGGTCACCCTGTTGGGGTCAGTCAGGTGCTGCTGAGCGATGAGGTCCCAGCCAGGCTGGCTGTCCCTCTGGGCTCCCACATCCTGCTGCTGGCACCCAGCACACAGAGCACATGCTCACCCTCCCAGGAATGCTTTAGCCCAGACCTAATGCCTTCTAAAAGCCATAAAAGCTGTATTTATGCTATAAAAACTATCAATTTAATAGCTTTGTGTCCTCAGAGGAGGAAAATCTGTCAGGTTTTTCCCGATACATCAGAATATCTCTGGAGCATACAGGTGGTGTACAGGACTGTGCTTCCTTCCACACTTGTTTGATCTGGGCAGAGATACTGGTGGGTTTCAGCCAGCAGCACTGAATTTCAGCATAGTTTCAAAAAAAAGAACTCCTGAAGATTGACAATTGTAATGGAAATTCCTCCATTCAATCCATAATACCATTTTTCCAGCCTCACTTCTCCTTTAAGTCTCCCACCAACTTGGTCAGTGATTCCTCTGCTCTCTTCACCCTTTTGCAGAGGCTGAGAATGGCCATGGTGCCAATTATGCAACTTTACTTTTCTGGTTTTTGTATTTATGAATTCTGAGGAATTTGCAGCAAAACAACACTGCTGTGTCATTGGTGTCAGCTGCTGAAAAAGGCAAACATCCTGACTCTTGGTCACAGTGTTACAGACACTGTAGGTACAAATGGCACATGTTAGTGGTTGGCCATGTGTAAATGTATGAAGATAAAACCACAGTCTGTCATTACGTCAGCTGGCTTTTCCCTCACAGATGCATCTCTCCTGCCTGCATGCCACCTTTCCAGAGCAGATAGGCTTTTGTGAGGCTCAGATGTCCCAAAAGTCTCCCAGAGACCGTGGGACTGGCTATGTCACAGGTCACTTCAGTGTCCCAGCAAGGGCCCCTGGGGCTGTAGGAAGCTTTACATAGGTCACCCTAGTGTAGGTATTGCTGAGGCTGCTGTAAGGCCAGCTGTGACAAGGGGGCTTATGAGACCTGGAGCACCTCCAGAACTGCTCCTCTGAGTGGAAAGTGCCTCTTGTCTCAAGCTCTGTGGAGATGTTGCAGTTGATACTGGTGAGGGACAAACTGTGGCTTCTGTACACATTATAGTTTTACCCCAGACTCCAACTGCAGTGAGCCACTGGCTCACTTTCCAACCCCCTGCCCACTCCCTGGGATGGGGAAGAGAATCAGAAAAAGGTAAAACTCATGGGTTGAGATTCAGAACAGTTTAACAATTGAAATAAAGTAAAATGCAATGCTAATGAAAATGAAGAAAGGAGAGAGGAACAAAACTCAAGGGGAAAAACCAAATAGTGACAATACAATTGCTCTCCACCTGCTGACCAATGCCCCTCCCATCCCTGAGCAGAAATTGGCAACTTCTGGCCAGGTCCCCCTATATACAGACTGGGCACGACATCCTGTGCTATGGAATATCCCTTTGTCCAGTTTGGGTCGGCTGTCCTGGCCACGCTCCTCCTGGTTCCTTGTGCAGCTGCTCCCTGGCAGAGCAAGAGGCACTGAAAGTCCTTGACTTAGGGTCAGCACTACTGAGCAGCAACGGAAAAATCAGTGTGTTATCAATGTTATTCTCATATTTAATTCAAAACACAACACTAGGAAGAAAACCAACTCTATCCCAGCTAACTCAGACAACACAATATGATTTCAAGTTGACTTTCAGATCATCTGAGATAAGGAATTGGGGAACAAAACAGGATGGCTTCCATAACAACATCACTCCAAAACAGGAAGAGACATCTGCAAATGATAAATACTCCATCTGGAAAGATTTATATGGAAATCCCTCTGGTTTCATTATGTAGTTATCGTTATTGATTGGTTTGACTGACTTAATTTGCCTTGGAGGAAACTATCAATTTTAAAGCATCAGAGTTCACCAGTAATGTTGATAACAGAGGTATAAGGAGTAATTAGGGGCAGTGAAAGTGCAACCAGGACAGGAGGTGCAGAGTGGCTCCTGTGGTGACTGAGGCAGTGACAGCAATGAGGGCAAACGCAAAACATGGCCGTGGGCGAAGGATCGAAACAGAGGAAACGCCTTACGAGGCAGACTGCTGCCAGAAACCACTACGCTCATTCTGAATAAATTAAAGAGAGATTTAGGCTTTTGTAGGTAAAGCCATTATTCTAATTAGTCATGCTAGGCTGTAGAAGAGCAAACAGGATGCCAGGAGGTGTTACCAGCAACCACACAGACAAGAAGGGATGTTTTCACTGCAAACCACTCAGACCAGCTCATCTGAGTCTGCGGAGAGGACTAGTTTATTTAAAAAAAAAACTTGGTGCTTTCTAGGTGCACTATAGATCCAATCAGGATGCATGTGCTTACAGATGAGTGTTGGGCAGTTCCATTTTTACTGATCTGTGTAGTGAATTTCTAGTTATTGCACAGCAATGTTTCAGTGATGTCCCTTGCTCTGGTCAGCAGGGAAGCTTGGTTGGTTCGTGGCTCTGTTTAAGTGACTGGGTCAGGATGGTGCTGTCACTTAAGGCTGCTGGTTCACAGTTTCACCTCTACTAAAGCAAATTCAGTGCAATTCCAGGGGCTCCAGTTCTGCTTTGGTGAATTGTCGCTGCTGTAAGGGGAAGGATGTGGTTACTGCTGGCTCTGACAATGAGTCTGGTGGGAGCAGAGGTCTGGTGTGATAACAAGGTGTCCCTTTGTCACATTTGTCACTGGTGTAAGCCCTATCAAGCAGGATGTCTCATATTTGGTTCATGAGACAAAGATTTATGTTTGCAAAGTGAAAAGATTCAGAACAATGCTATATTTTTTGGAAGTTGTATGAGAGCTGTTCATATGGATGAGACACTAGTCAAATACAGTAAAAATTTTCTTAAAAAGTGGATGCAAACCAGGGACAGTTGCTTTCCTTCGACGGAATAAACTGGAATTTGGTGCTAAAATAGAAACTGTGAAAAGCACAGAATGAAGGTATCAGCCTAACAGGGCTATAAAGAAGTATATGTAAGTTGCTATTATAAAACATGCTGCGACTGTTAGGAAAACATTTTAAATAGATTTTGGCCCAAGCCTTTGGAAATAGATTTTTTTTCTTCTTCTATATTTCGGCAACACAGTAACTTATTAGCATTTTCTATTTATATTACTGCTGGTCCCTGTTTACTGTTACTAAATCTACTTGCCTTGGAGCACTTAGTGCCATGTTGCTCTCTGTGGAGCACTTAGATTTCAGCAGTAAATTTTCTTCTCATCCCTTCTGACAATGGCCTGAAACCACCAACATGCTGCAGACCAGGGTCTCACCACCCCATTCCCCTGACTGGTGGAGCCAAATCACACATTACACAAGGGACTCATTCAGTGTCCTGGGAATTATGCTATAGAAAGGGGATATTCTCTTCCCCATTCTCCACAATTTCTATTTGTGTAGCACCTGTTAGGTTTAATGAGACCAGTACTCATAAATCCCTGACATGAAATTATAACCCTAAGAGGGTTCTAACAAAAGGTGCTCAAAAGTTTTGATTAACAATCCCCTTAAGGAAGAACATCAAAAGGGAGATTAAGCAAAAAATATACCCTCCCTTTCAGAGCAAATTTTCAAAAATCTGTTCATTAGTGGTTCATTCCTGCACACCTCTGTTCTAGTGAAGGGCTTGCTTCAGTAAATATTCACAAATGTGGATATAAAGTACCTCTCTTGTAAGCTCCTAAAAGCCCTAAACTGAACTCTTTCCCTGAATCCCAGTTTGGGAATGTAATTCAAATGTGAACTTGCAATAAATTGTTGTTTTCAGAACTATAAAGAAAATACATTTACATTTCATATATGGGGAGAAAAGGTTATAAAACCCATGCTTCTTATCTCAAGTGTGAGTTACTTCAGCACAGTGGTACCCTCTGAAGAATCAGGTTGCTGTATTTGGGCTCTGGTTTTTTCCTGACCACAGAAGGACATGGATTTTAGAGACAGACTTCAGTAGACTGTTATACACATATCTGGTTTTTCCCTAGTGTTCTGATTAACATGTGGATGGTTTTTTGCCCCCAGCATTGCAGACAGTGCTGCAATCTTATTATTTAATAATGAAGCAGTAGCAATAATAATAATAATGAAACAAACACCTGACTTCAAGAAAGATAAAGATAACATATTGCTGGATGGGAGAATGTATCTGTTGGCTGCTGATCTTTTCTTTCTTCATACTCTTTAATAATTTATCAAACCATCCTGACCCTTAATTGATCACAAGGGCTACCAAGTGCTTTAGCACTCTGTTGCACTTTATCAAATGAGATGTGTTTTTTCCTGTGAAGCAGAATGAAATCACCCCCCAAAAATCAATTGTCAACAGCGTATTTCAGCTGGGTGGGGGCAGTTCACTTAGGGCCATATTCTGCACTTTTACTCCAGTTGAAAGGAACATGCATGTGTAATTTAGAAACCTTTAGCTGGCTACTTGCTTGGGTAGACACTGCATGAGCTCATAACTCATTTGAATTTGTATTCATGCTTTAGAAAGTATAGTTACCAGCTCCAGATATTTCTTTACTCCCAATGGTCCCTTTAACCTGAATTATTGATGTTTTCCTTAAACATTTTGGTGGGATTTTTTTTAAAAGACAAAACCCACCAAAAAACAGGGAGCAATTTGATTTTCTTCCCATCACTAGTTCTAGAATTTTAAGATTACGTTGCAGCATTCTGAAAGGGGTTCATAATTGTTTAAGGATGTTGCTCAAATATTCTTCCAATAACTACAGTATTATTTCACTCTCTGTAGCATTCAGTGAAAACATATATTTCACTTTTACATATGTTTACAGGTAAGTCTCAAAAAGATCCTTTAAACATCTGAAGATACACAGGACAAAGGGAGGTTCCTACCTCTGAAAATGTGGTCTGAAAGCTGCAGCTTTAGCAGCTGTAAAAAGCACTTCATATCTATATACATTCAGATTTTATCCTAAAATGCTCCTTAAGGGAAGACCTCAAGGTCTTCACTTGGCTTCCAGTGAGTTCAGGTCTTGCCAGCCACCAGTCCAGCTGTGCTGGGGCCTCTGCTGCACTCAGATAATGCGGAGAGGCACACAGCTTCCCCTGAATGTGCAGAGGACTTTGGTTCTGCAGCAGTCCTGGAGACCTGCTCTACAGGCATTTTACTGAGGAACCAGGCTCCTTGTTAATAGTCACAAAGCTGTCACTTGTCCCAGCGCTCCTGCATCTGAGTGCTGTGGTCTTCCATGTGACAGGAGAGTGGGGCCCCTCTCTGTATAACTGATCTTCAGTTTCACAGAGAGGATGTGCTTCTGGAAAGCAGAGACCTTGGGTATAAGCTCCCTGCCAAAGTGATTACTTTAATTGATCATAATAAAAAAAAGCTACCAGCATCTTTCCATTTTGAACAAGTCCCTGGTGCTGCATGGGGAAAACAAGTAGCAAACCTTGGTTTGGCCACTTCTGCATGGCATTCAGCACAGGAGTGTTTGCACCTCCTTTGCATATTCCCTGCTTTGTAACACCAGACAGAACTGTGCTTACCTTGTGGATTTGTGGATCACCTTTGAGATGCTAGAGGCTAGACAGAGAATTTAGGCCTCCATCTTTGTTTCCCAAGGGAAAAGATGTTCCAAGGAGTAGGTATTTTATTTCCGCATAATGCAAAATCTAATTTGAAGATGTCTGTTTCTAACTCAAATTTATTATCTTCTAATTAGGAATTATTGCTTCTCGAAGGTGCCAGAGTTATTTTGTTACTTGGAGCTTTTTCTTCTTGGAATCTCATCAATATTTTATGTTTGGCATTTTGCTCTCACTTACACATATCTTCAAAAATGGAAGAATGTAGCAGATAATCGGTTTAGAAACAGCAAAGCCAAAATGTGGTCATTCATTTTACACCCGTATTTAACATTCACTCTCTCATTTAATATCATACTTAATTCATGTAGTAAATAGGAAATGGTATGTTACCTGCCATCTGGTTCCTCACTGGAAATTCTGTTGAGCCTTAGCTGTAATGTAGGGACCTTGACATGCACATGAGCTCCTTGTGTGAGGCTCTGGTTTAGAAAACTGTTTTCCAAGGAGGATATGTCATGTTGTAATACAGAACATTATGTAGTTACATAACATAGGGTGAAAGTCAGATCTATTGCAGATCCACGTTTCCCAGACATGCAAAGCAGAGGAAGATGTGACTCTCCTGCATTTCTCTGTACCATTAGATGTTTCCCAGGCTCTATCACTAGAAAAGATTATCTTTTGTCTTCCAGGGGCCCAAATGGAAGAATGGCTGCTATAATCTATGGTTCTCCCTTTTTGGAGAAGCTACACAACAAGGTGAAAGTAATAATGAGTTCACGATCAACATCTGAATTTGGACATTTATGGACCATCATTTTCACATCTCACACCTTTGTGTATGCCATCTTAAAAAAGAAGCAAAATATTTCCCTGCATTAGCTGTTACAGCCCTAGTAGTGGTTCTGATTATCAAATAAATAATTTTAGACATTTAAATATTGAAGTTATGTATTTATTATCTGACTTTACCTGAGCTTGTCCTTCCAAAATTTTTCTCTATCCCTGCATTTCTTATATTAATTTGATCCCTTGAAATCTACCTCTTCACATAAAAGTTCTTTGATTCAGTGGGGTAGTGTATTAAATAGAGCTAAGCACATTTTTTTAAAAGTTTACACAACAAAACCAGCTGCTGAGCTCCCTCTTAAGAGGCACTGAGAATGTCTAATTTCTGTCCGAGCAAAGCTGTTGGCAGGTACAAAGCATGTCTGGGATTTGAATGGTTGTAATGGTTATGCTGATCATACTGAGACTCCTAAAGCCTCAGAAATTTTAGGGGATGAAGAATCTAGAAAGAAGTCTGCAGCATGTCATTATGAGGAGTGCACACTGTAAAAACCAAGGCAAAAGGAGTTCAGAGAGATGCTAACAGCTTCTTTGCATGCAGCACATTTTAGATCTGTGAATGGGTACCTCTCACAAAACTTTGAACATTTCAGTATTCATTAAGTCACATGGAAACACTTGATTGTTTGCTGAAGTGTTTATAAAGTTTTATACAGGATAATCTCAAAATGTTTCCTAAAGATTATTAGTTTTGTGAGACATTGTGAGACTAGACGTGAACGTACCTGCACTGGTCCCCAGGGTGTGAGGGAGATACCTACACACAACAGTGACCTGAGCCACTCTGAAGTTGTCAGAGGTACATACAGGATCCAGTTTTGTTCTTGGAGCTGCTGCATAATCAAGCTTGTCTCATAGTCATTTAAATTTTTTGTAGCAGAATGTTTTTTCACTTTCATACTTTGATCTGGTATGGGGCAAACATGTAGTCTGAGAAGCAGCTGACCAGTTTGGAGGGGGGCTGGAGGAGAAGGATGGAGTTGCCTTCCATAACAAGGAACTGCAAAAAGACTTTTAGCAAAAGGGTAGAATAACATTCTTTGCCCTTAATTTAGCAAGTTTTTAGTATAAATTGAATTTTCCATTGCTTTTTTTTGCATTTTTATCATTTTTATGTTCACCTTTTCAATAAGAAACTTTAGAATTTAAGCATCAAAAATTTTTAGTATTGCTGTCACTCACTGTAGTTTCATTATTTAATTGTTCTTAAATGTTCTAAAGGCTCTGAACTCCTAAATGGACTTGATGTACTCAGTAATGAGTACGGATGAGGAGGGTTGTTTTTATTGTAACAATATAACAATCAATTATTAATAAAATATAAAGATAACATGGTGATAAAATTATAAAACTGGGATTTGAATGATTGCTGTACTATTAATTGACTTTCTCTGAAAAAAAAAAATTGAATTACTTGGTTTTTATTCCTTGTTTAGAATTTATTCTAGCAACTGCAAAATTGTTGGTTTTTTAAACCGTAAATCAAAGGAAAAATAAATTTTCCACAGATGTTGTATGTGTTTGATGTATTAGGCACATTTTTGCAGTATACTGGCTGAAACCTAGGGAATTCATTAACTCACAAGTTGCTGCCAAGGAGGGGAGCAGTCACATTTCCCAAGCTGCTCTGCCTGTCCCCTGGCAGGGGGATGTGTTAGGGCAGCCTTTGTCCTCCCTTGTATTTGGCTGGCTCTGGAGAAAGGGGAATTTCTTCAAACTGAAGGGCTGTTCCAGCTTCTCCCCTGACAGCATCTGTTATTTAATTACCCTGACAGTGTGAAGCTGGCTGTTCCTCACTGCACAGCCAGGGATGATGAGGGATGAGAGCTGGTCCTGCAGCAGCCCCGAGACCCCAGCCCACAGCGCTGAAGCACTGGCTTTAGCACAGACTTCAGAGAGAGGGACAGGCTTTGGGAACGAATCAGAGTTATCACCTGACACCCTGGGCAAAGCAAAGCAATTGCCTAAATGGCATTTGCTCTGTGGGGGACCCCTCTGGGCATATTTTTGGACACACTGATCCCAGCAGAGCACTGCTGCAGGACTTCAGCTGTGAGAGCAGGGCAGCGAGCCTGGGCACCAGTCAAGTGGGATTCCTTAAAGATGGTACTGCCACCCCTCTCAATTAGCCAAGAAAGGCAAATAAAGCAAAACAGCATGGCAAGAAGTGCCCAAACCTCATCTGTATCTAGTCCCTTGCAATAAAGAAAAGTCAGTAAAATACCTTCTCTCTGGATTTCCCTATTACTGGTCTCCAGAAGAGGCTCCATTCAGGGGAGTTTGAGCCTTCTCTGTGACTACCTTGACACTATGAGCTTCAGCTTCATTTGGGGATTTGAGCTGTGAGTGTGTGAATGACAGAAAATCTCATGTGGATTTTCAGTGGGGAACTGACTGAAAAACCCTGAATGAGGAGGTTGTGGTTGTTTGCAAAAGATACAGGCATCACTACCATCACTCGCTGCCTCCTGTCACTCCTGGGATGGATCACTTAAATTCACTGTGGTTCATGTTCATTTCTCCTGCCCAAAAACTGAAGCTGGTTTAGAATTTCATAGCCCTGAGGATAAATAACATCCATAACCTTGAGCTATAGTCTGTCATCCTCACTGGTACCTGGATTTCAGATATTGTTTTTTGTCTATAAAATGTGAAATGGTTTGCTTGTGAGACAGCCTCCACTCCATGCAAGGTGCTGCTGGCATCCAGTCCCTGGGGACCCCAGATGGAGCAGTGTGTTTGCATTAGGAAGGATTTATCCTCCTCCTTGATGTAAAACTCTCAGTTGCAAACTCCTTCCACCTCTGGATCTGTGGGGGCTTATGAGAAATTGCTGCATTCACTTTACAGGAGAATTCCCAAAAACCCAGTAATAAAGGATTCTGAGATTCAGGGATTGTAGGCACACAGTTTGTGGTAGTTGGGAGTGGGGCTGAGGCTGAGCCCACTTCTGAAGTGATGTGATGTTTTTCTATGTGGGCAGAAACCTGAAGCATTCTGAAGTGGTAAGGTGTTACTCTGCATGGGTTGAAGCTTTCTGAAATTGTATGGTGATACTCTGTGTATTGTGCCTGTCTCAACTGTGGAATGTATGCTACAGAAGAGACTGGTTTTATTTCTCTGTTGTTTTTTGAATTGCAACAAGAAAATTTGGGAAATACCAGACACTATACACTTTGAAGTGTAATTGCCAAATAGCTGACAGTGACTTTTTTGAGTGCAGTAATGCCTGCTCCCATTGCCTTTTACTTTTGATCCTATTAGCAATGTTTCAGCCTGTGTCACTGTTTTCTGAAATGAAGGTTCAATATTTGAAGTAACTTGAAACAAGGCATACTCTTCAGATAACTTTATTTAAAATAATTGTTTCATAATTTACTCTTTCATGTAGTAGGAGTAAAGGTCTAGTGATCCATTCTGGTAAAATTGCCTTCCTTTAAGCCAAAGATTGTCAAACAAACAACCAAGTTTGCACTACTTTGTATGAAACTATGAAAGGGTTCCAAGGGGAGAAAGATTGCTGTCAGACATTGTTTTTACATTAAAAATACAGTTCTTTTGTCTAATGTTGAACTGTAGTGAATTCCAGAGGGAGGGATTAATAGATGACATTTACATTCATTCATGTATTAGAAGCATATATGAAAGAGAAATAAAAGAAACATTAAAGGAACATGTACTGGTAAAATTGTGGAAGATTGCTACTTTTACTTCAGAGCAGAAGAGTTTGTGAATCCACAGTTCATCTGTTTTTCCCAAACAGATGCCTATTGACGGATAATACCTTTCTCTAAGAGCTTACTTTTTCTTATTAATTTTTTTTTCTTCAGGTGTTATTTTCTTTTAGATCTGTAATGAGTGTAAATGAGGTAATGGAGTAACTGATTTACAGTAGCTGTGATCCAGCTCCTCCTTCAAAAATGCAAATACCTCCTCTGGTATTGGTCCCATGAAGACTAATAGCAGTAAATACGTGGTGCCTTGCAGTAAATGCCAAGTCAGCCTTAGCTCAGGCGAAGGCCAGCTCCAGTATTTTCATTGGCATTAATTCTAATTACTTGATGGCATACCCCTGGGGTTGTTTCATTCTGTGTTGCCATGATGACACGCATGGCAGACACATTTCTCAGTCTGTTAGCACCTTGCAATGTGCCATTAACACTTGTTGCTGTTTCCTTCCTCTGTGTCTTTCCCCTAGGAATTATGTCTGACCACCAGTTTGGAAACCAGTTCATGTGCAGCGTGGTTGCATCCCATGTGAGCCATCTCCCCACCACCAACCTCAGCTTTGTCTGGATCGCTCCACCTGCAGGGACGGGCTGTGTCAACTTCATGTACGTATGAGAGCCGTGGGCAGGTGCTCGCTGTGAGACAATGGAACCCTCCAACCCTCTCACACTGTCTGAGTAAAAGAGTCAGAGTGCACTGCCAGCTGTAGACTGTCAATTGAAGGCAGAATATTGAGCTCTTCCTGGCTGAACTGTTTCTGTGCATATGGGGACTCCTTATTTTCAAAGTAGGAAGTCTAGCATTTAAAAAAAAATTATTCTTCTTAGTCATCAATCATAAGATCCTTTAAATTCATAACCCATTTGCACTGATGCGATCTTGTACTATTGCATTTAATATGAGTTAGAACATCACACAAATATATTATTCATATTGTAAGCATCAATATAAAATGCAAGTATTTGAGAGTAGCTATACTCAAGCATTTACTGTTCCAAATTTTAAACACTCTGAACTTCTGATGAACCAAGGATGACCAAGAGGGATTTTTTGGTAATTAGTTTTAAAGACATAAGTTATCATTGACGCTTTAGCTCCAAATAAAATTCTAACAAAATAGCTTAATTTGAATTATTAGCATATCTATTACTATCTTTTACCTTCAAGTAATTTCTAATTATTTGTCCCAGAATTTTATAGACAAGATTTGAAAGAGAAAATACACTGAGAATGCAGTCAAAAGTAGAAAATGTTTCAAGTTTGACACTTTAAAGAAAAAAAAAGGCAGACAGCTCCCTAATTCAATGAGTGAATAATTATAATATTTCAGAGGCATATTTCTGTGGCTGTCCTGTTGTCAGAACAAGCTTTCTGAGTGTTATCCCTTTTCAATCCACACTGGAAAGCAGCAGGTAAGTGACCCCTATAATCAAGTTGTTTGACTTCTGTAAAAAATAAAAATGAGCGACTGACTTCTTTGACTACATAAGTTGCTGATGGTGAGCACAGTACCTGTAGATTGATTGCACTTTTTTCCTATACTGTCAGGATACATTATTTATTGGCTGTGATGACAATATCAAGACATTTTTATTTCTAGCTCTCTTTTCTTCTAAACATCTAACAGCAAATTGGGAAATAATAATTTTCATGATTGGTAACTAAATTGTGAGAGTGTATTTATTGTCTATGCAACAGTTGTATATACCTTTAGGAAATCTGTCAGCTATAGGGTTTATACAACTTTTAATTCCTTTCTAAAAACAGTTTTCTTTGTTGATAAAGTTGAAGTTGCTAAAACTTGTTTGAGGTGCCTGTATATCTTCTCTGTGTACTCTTGCTTACTTCCTTTCTTCCTTGAATTTTTTCCTTTCCTGGCATTCAAGAAATATTTGTTGAATTTTTGGTCCTAACTTGCAGAGTGATTGTGACTGTAGTTGCTATGAGACGTGACCCTCCATTGTGAGTTTTGAGGTCAATTTCTAACCAGATATTCATTTTCCTGTGGGTGATTTTTTCCATGGTTTTGTATTGGGTTTTTTGTTTGTGTTTGCTATTGTGGAAGAAGACCTGACAAATAACTCTGTAGAAATACAAATACTACTATGAATGCTGAATCTCATTTAAGTGAAATTAATGGAATATTTTTTTAAGGCAATGAATGCTTGCCTATCTTGAAATCCATGGAAGGTTCAATATTGGCTTCAGTGGTAACAGAGTTAGACCAGCACGGAACAGTTTTGGAAGTCAAACCTGTAATTTCCAGTTTAAGTCATAATTCACCTCTTTGCCATAAGCACCCCTTGAACAAAGGTGGTGTTCCCACTATGTTGGTCAAGTCCTTAGCCATGCATAGCAGAAATCTGAATTATTGTTGGCTAGGTAACTTGCAGCATGGATGTAAACTCACATCTGGCAGGACTGAGAGGTCTGATCCTGCAGAGGGGAGCCCAGCACCACAGCTGCTCCCAGGGTCCCTGGGTCAGGTGGCTTTTCAGAATGTCTCACATGAGGTATAAGGATGCTGCGTGGGTGACGCTGTTTTTTCTTTAAGGTTGAGCAAAGTGATGCAGTTATGTCAGTCTGCTTTCCCATAGAACAAATTCAGACTGGAGTGGAAAGGCTCAGCTTCTCTGAAGTTGGTGTTTACTCCAGGATCACACTTGTCTGCAGGAATACTGGGTAAACGTGATCATCACTTCTTGAAGGAAATGTAAAGAGGAGAAATATGTTTTACCTCTAATCCTCCTCCTCAATTTTTGTTCAGCTGCCCACACTTCCTTGCCTCAGCTGGTGTTTCCCCTGCTTACTAAATCACAAGTTGCAGTAAACAAAGCTATTTTTGTGGTGCAGTGTTAGTCTGTCTACCTTACCCAGTTCTCTAAATACCCGAGTTCCAGAGGACTCTCTCTTTTCTCCCTTTGTGCCTTTATAGCAAATAACAAGGGGGTTTTTTTAACACTTTCAATTTAATATAAAGTTTAAATTTAATATAGATTACATTTAATATAAAGAATTAATTAATTTTTGTTTAACTTAATATAAATTGGAAGTATTTACAAAAGATGTGTGAATTTATAGACTCTGATTATAGTTCAGTATAGGTAAGTGCTTCCTGTACTCTTTGTTGCCAATTTGCCTGTGATTCAGATCAGCTCATTAGTCTTTGACCTCTCTGGGGATGGATAATAAGGTTATTAATTAGCATTGGCTTTGACGTGTGATTTTTGAGTGTTGATTTCTCTCCCTGGACAATTCTCAGGAGGAACTGAACAAAGGTCACCAGGCAAATCTCTCACAGGCCAGATAGCTTTTGCTATAGATGCACAGATAGCTTTTATTAACTGCACACACTATTGACCTGTTCTGGCTTCCACAGAAGAAGTGGAATTCTGTGGATGTGACACAAAGTCACAACCCTGTAGACATCATGGGCAAAATTCCCTTTCACTTCATCTGTTCTTTTTGGCGTGCTCTTCTAGAGCTCAGTCCTGAAAAAGACAGGAACCCTAAGACATGACATTTGTGTGGTGATGCTTCAGCCTCTTCTTCCTTGTAGCTCTTGTATCCATTGGTAAGCAAACAAACACAACAAAGGGGTTGAGATATTAAGATACTAAATTTCATAAAAATCAGTAGACCATATATACCTGTAAATTTGGACATTCCCGACAGCAATCCTCCCTGCTACAATGTGATTTATTTATAAACTACCAGAAATGTTCGTGCTGTCAATGTGCCAGTTCCCAGTCCTTGCGTTTCCCAGTCCTGGTGAAGGAGGATGGCTCCTGGCCACACTCAGGTTACTGAAACAGCCAGTGAGGGACACAAAAGGGTAGTGCTGTGCTGCAGGAAGGAGTGCTTGTGGGGCACAGTTCTGCAAGGAAGATGGGCTTATTTCTGTGTATGTGAGATGCAGGGGCACAGCAAATTTGGATTCACACCAGCTGGCTAGCACAGCACTCGGTTTCTTTCCAACCCCACTGCAATATTCCTAATCTCTGCAGTGTGATGTAGTCCAGTTATTTCCATTGCACACAGTGCTGTGCCACTGCTGGCCCTAAATGCAATGTTACCTGATGGAGATTTGCATCTTTCCTTGGCTCAGTGCTTCACTCAGCAAACCTTCTCCCCAGTTTCACCAGGAAAAGGGGTAGTGTAGAGCCCCGTGCTCCATGGGGGATGGTGTCTGGAGTCAACCTGTTTCTGAGCAAAATGAGGCAATAGCCATTTTTTTACACTAATTGTGTGCAAATTTATTTTAACTCTGTTGGATTTTTTTCCTCAAAGTACCTTATTATGGCTACTAAATGAATATTAGATGTACCTTTCTATGAAATACACTTCTAAGAGAAACATTGAGTGCTGTTGGTGTTTCTGTAGTACATCTTAGTGCGATCCTTTAGTGTGTTTTCACCATAGATACCTCCACCTGAGTTCAGGAAATGAAAGCTAAAATGCATCATTTATTACAGAATAGTTTTTTTAGCAATAACTTAGGACTATGTTGAACAGGTATTGAGCACAGGGCATCCCAAGCAAATTGCCAGGATCTGTAAATGCTCTTTACCACCACAAAATAGTAGACCCTCCTTTACACTAACAAGTAATTTCTCTGATTGAGTGCAAATTTGTAAAATATTATCTTCATAATCCTTCGGCTAGGTTTCGCAGTTTGTGATTTCTGCTCTAAGCTCACACTAACCTAGTTAAAGCTCAGCCTGACAGCAGGGATAATAATGGCTGTTAAGCAGGGTGGCATGCTGGGCTGCATCTTAGGATGTTAAGCCTGTTGTTTTATAGATGGCTTAACTTACTAGTTTGCAAAAGTGATAAAGCTGACCTAAATAGCAAAAGCATGTTTTGTTTTGACCACCAGCAGGGTTTTATTGCAGAAGTTCCAGCTATTGTATTAAGTAGAATGTACCTAGAAAAATAAGTATTTTCTTATGTAACCATTTGTGTTAGTCACTGAACAGGTGTTTAATAATTATGATTGTGTCTATATATTCACTATAGTTTCTATTAATGGAAGACTGGACTTCTGTAAAGCTATCTGCCTGAGTCTGCAGGCACAGTCTAATAAGCTAGTAAGTGCTAAAAGGCCCAATCACATATTTTGTGACACTTAATTAGCACAGCCTATGGTGCAAATGGCTCAGTAAGAATGGGAAGAGCAGAGGTGGTCTCTCTCTGTGTGGACAGAGGTAAGAGAGCAGTGGTGGCTGAGGCAGGGCACTGGCACATCCCTTCCGAGGCAGGAGAAACTGATTCTCAGCGCAGCTCCTGGAAAAAGTCTGGGACTGAAGGCTGAGGCAGACAGCTGAACTGTTGGAAGAAATTTTCAAGAAAGGAGATGTGTTTTTCACTGAGAATATGCCTCTTCCCATAACAACTTAAAGTTCCAACTCCCTTCTGGGAAGTTTGAAGTACCCTGTTCCAGAACTGGGCTTTTCCTGCCCATGTGTTTAAGCCTGTTTCAGGAACTGGCAATGGTGTTAATTATGAACTCAAAATACCATGCTGTACAAACACTACAGAACATAGAGTCTGTGATTGAGAGACTTGGTTACCTATTTAAAGCATTTATAGAAAACCTATGATTATAATTATAGAAATATTGAATAAACAGCCAAGAAGATTACATGCTTTACTATATTAGTTCTCTAGCCTGGGTGGGAAAGATCTATATTGTCTGAAGGAACCACATTCCCCTGGTGAACCACTTAGCTAAACTGCCATTTAAGACACTGTTTACTGTGTTTTTTTCAATTGTTTGAAAGAAGTACAAAGGATAATCTTCAAGATTAGGTACACAATTATGTTTGTACACAATGATAATACAGACAAATAATAACATAAAAGTAAACAGAAAACAGCATTTATCAGAAGTGAGGTCCCTTAAGTCCCTTGCATTTATGTATCATCAACTCTCAATTATATGGTCATGTATGTTTTTCTCCCTCACATTTTTATGATGACATAGAGTTGCACACTGAAATACACTGTTGTTCATAGTGTTCTAGTTGCTGCCATATTTGAAATCTCTGCATTCATTTGAGGATTGTGCCATAACACATATGAGAACCTTAATGTACAGATAATCTTGACTTTGGGGTTTTGTAAAGAAGCAGCTCCCTGCTTCAGTAAGTGCTGCATTTCTCTTCCTACTCTTTACTGCAACAAAAGGGTGAAGAAGGATATTTCATAGCACTCTTTGTGATATTGGTGTGGACTCTGAGTCAGGGATTGTATGAGCAGCATCAAATAAGAGACAGTCATTGCTTACAGTCAGAGTAGTTCCAACAATTAGCCCAGTGTTGCTATCATTTTTATTTTTCCCTATTGCTTATAACTTATGCTTTGTAGGAAAAAAAAAAATCATCAGTAATTGTTCCTTGCTGGTGTGTCAGTCTAGTGGAACTATGAAGAAAAATTACTCCCTTGCTTGGTTTTCCACTTCCCTGGGTAGAGGCATTGTTGTGCTGTCAATCAACATTATGTGCAATATTCTGAAAATCACAAGCCAATATTTGATTCCTATCTTGGCTCTGCTCTCATGTCCCATTTTGATGTGGTGCCCAGATTACCTCCTTCATCTTCTGTGCTTGTTAATTTCCAGTGAAATGCAAACTCTGTGCACGAAATCATTGTGGCTCCTCTAACTATAACCCCAAAGAGCAAAGACTCATCCAACTATGCAGAATTAGATTTAACTTGTCTGTTAGTTCTGTCTTAGTTTTTTCTATTTTGTGTAAAGCAGACTGAGGTGACTAACGAGAAATTGTGGGTGTTTTCAGAAACATTTTTAACAGAAGACAGTTACATAAAGGGTACTGTGATGGTGAGTACTCAAGTGTTCAGAGCAAAGCAAGAAAACCATGAAAGAGGATGAAAGCTAGTTGCACCTAATTGTCCACTCCTGAAAAGGGATTTTCAGTTGTTTTAACTGGGTATGGGATATGTGCCTATCTCCAGGCAGGTGTTTGTGAGAGCTGTGTGTCTGTGATTCCCCTGAGGGTTAATGGGTGTGCAATCTGTTTCCATAGACATCCAGGGAGAGGCACCTGCAGGAATACAGGGTCTCTACTAGCTTCCTGAGGATGTTTCAAATTATTTTACTACTTCTAGGCAGCAGAATTAAGAGCCAGGTCTCCACTGACAAAAATGGATCACTAGCTACATAGCTTGCTTGTGGACCTTTACATAGGCACATATTTTAAGATTTTTTTAATGTGAATTGGAATCCTACCCAGACAGACTCAGCTGCCTAAACATAAACATCCTGTCCCAAGTCATAAAAATGAATTTTTCATCCCCACCACCCTCAACAGTAAGTAACTTTGTGTCAAGAATTTTTCAATGTGTGGGCTGCTCAACAGTTGATATCTGCTGAAGGGTATGAATAAAAATGGCAACTGTGTAAAGTTCATAAAATCTTGCAAGTTTTTCCTTTTTCCTTGTAGGTCGAATCTGTTGTGTAATATTCTCTCAGATGACTGGTATTCCTCCTAAAAGCCCACTTTAATGAGAGGACTACTCTTTTTTTAAGCTTATCTCCACATGTGCAGGCAACCATCCATTTGTGATTTTAGGCTCTTCATGCTCTGTTGTAGGTATAAGAAAAGCAGAACCAACAAAGCCAGAAAAACCAGTTAGGTGAGCGTGTATTTAAAGTAAAAGCACATGAAAATTCTATTGGTGCTAGTTGAACTTATATCCAAAGAGGTGCAATAAGGATAAAATGCTACTTCGGTCAATGTTGTGTAATGCCAGAGTAGAAACTGCAATGTTATGCTGTATTAGGATTATTTCTTTTCTTTGTGTGATATAAATTTATTATTTCACATACTTGTAATATATGATAGCAGAAGAAAGCTCAGAATAGCCTTTGGCTTCTCTGTTAAGATTTTGTTGTGGCTTCATGTAGGACTCCGGCACCTCCTCCATGAAATAAATTGAAATTTAGTAATTTTCTACTAGCATTGTTTAAATAATAAAAAGGTCATGGTGAGAATTGCTTCTGTTCTTACAAATGTTCATTTAGCAATTCTAGAAGCAGAGATTAGATTTTACTTCTTCCTTTCCTGCACAACATTGACATTATTTTTGTGCATGAGGCCATCAATTTACAATCTGTGAATCAGTTATGAGTAATTGTGTTTAAGATTCTCTCTTGAATTTTGATAAAAATATCTCTGAAATTGAACCTCAGGGTGATTTTTCAGAATGTATTTTAGTTTATCAACAGCATAAACCTTTGTTTCATTTAAAGCATTGCTTTATCTTCCCCTTTTCTCAAAATGGCTTAATTTTGAAAGCATTACTGGAGTACAGAACATATTACACCCACTCCCAACACTTTGTTTCCACTAACAGGGTTTCCTCTGTATCACAGCAGTTGAATGAATTGTCTTTTGCCTAGTAATAATTCATCAATAACAAACCTTTCAAAATGACATCCTAGAAGAAATATGCTGGATGAAATAGCCACTAATCAGTTTTGGGGAGTTCTTTTGAAAATGTTAGCTATAGAAAGAGTGAACACTAAACATACCTGGAACTATTGTCTACAGGTAGACATAGAGTGCATGAAACATGAGTGCAGGCAAAGGCAGAGGACAATTGTAAAAGATGTTTAGGAAGATAAATTTCAGTACTGCAGATGAGCCTGTACAACTAAATCCCATGTCTGCATGGAAGATCCTGGTAACTCTGGAATGTCTCCTGGGGGACTGTTGGAACCTGATCATTTCAGTGCCATCTCTCAAGCAGATAATACGTCCAGTGCCTGGATGAGCTGGAGTCAAGTGCATTGCCTTGTTTTTGGGGAGTCCTTGACTTCTTGCAAGGGACTATTGCTAAATGACTTGGTGAAGAACTTGATCCTGCAGGGTGCTGAGCACTGCCCTCAGTCCAGCAGAGCAATCAGTTTCCAAATTTTTGAAAATTCATGCCTTCTCATTATTCTTTTGAATTTTGCTTTGTGTACACAGGTAAGGGCATATGAGGATGTTCTGAGCATATTCTCAGTTCATACAAATTAACTTACTTTTCTTACTTTTCGCCTTGCTTGTTTGGACGAACTTTAATAGAGTGATCTACAAAATATTATGTAGACACATGGTAATATTCAGGAAGGAAGAAATTCTCCCTTTGTCTGTATAATGATGGTCTCCTCATGATGACTTCTAGCAAAAGTTTAAAACCAAGAAAGAAACAGTACCTAAACTTGAAGACAACAAAAATATTTGATCAGCTTTTGCTGCCCTCCTACTAGGAAAACTTGATTTTGAGTATTCAGAATGACCATAATTTCAAATTATCTGTCAGAATGAACTGTGTTCTAAATCAGAGTTATCACCTAGAAGAAGACTTGAAGATGCTACACTGATTCAAATAATACATTTTTATTTGAAAGCATATTATTGAAGTATTTCAGATACTGTTTTGTAGCTCTTGTTAGTGATTAATGGCTGTTTTCATTACATATTTTACAGGTACAATGGCATTGTAACATTATGTTTTAAGGTTGATGGTGTTGTTTTCCTTATTGTTTTGGAGTGGCTTGAATCTTTTTAGTTTTTACTGGAAATGTAACAAATACATTTTCTCTTATAACCTTCCTAATACCCCTCTTACATCAATATAAGATGTTTAGCTCAAGTAGTAATGTACATTCACTTGAGCCATTGTCTGTGAAAAATGTATTTTTAAAGTCTTAAAGAATAAGAAGCTCTGCAGCAATTTCTGTGTTTTCCCACCCAAATAGGGAAGAGTTAAAAATAACAATTTTGAAGAAATGAATAATGGAAGGATGTAATTCTGTCTTTATTTTCAGTACTTCAGTAGTCTGTGTTCAAATTTTGCCCACATAGAACACATTGCTGCAGTCAGGAATTAAAAATATGTTCCTCAAATTCAGCCAGCTCCTATCACCGTCACTGTTTATGCAAAGGATTATAACTGATATGAACAAATTGCTTTGCAGCACCTACTTACACATTCAAAGAGCAACATCCTCAAATACAAATAATAAATAGTAGAAACACTCCCAATCAGTATTACAGACAGTTTGGCAAGGCAGTGAAGTTGTCAGGGCCGTAATTTGAATGATGGTTTTAACACGCAAATAGAGAATATGTATGGTAAGTTAAGCTGCATAAAGCCTTTCTTCTAAATCCAGATGTAGGCATTAACTCACATATTTGAGATGGCATGCTTATTTGCTAAGTGCAAAGATGGCTAGAAAAAGGCTTTCCTGACTGATGATAAAAGCTGGAGTACTCTTTAATTTTGGTTACTGCCAAGCTCATTTCAACAACCACAATAGTTATTTGGCTTTGTACCAAAAAGTGGCAATACAGTACTTACATGTCTATGGATCAAAATTAGATGAAAAATTGCTGTTTCTCATCTCCAAAGCTATTTACCACACATTTTATAGGCCTCAAGATGCCTTTTGTAATATGTGATAACAGAGCCAACTGAAGCATCTGCCTGGGAAGAGATTACTTTAATTATGGACTCAATGTCCTATTTTCTGCAAGTGTTCCCCAGAGAATTTCTTACTGCTGGATGCGAGGTGTTGTGATGCACATTAAAACCTACAAGTCGAACAAAAGAGGTTGTAAAAGTGAGACAAGGACACCCATAGAGACCCCAGTCTTGTATTCAGTGGCTAAAAAAAATAACCCTCAATTCTGTGATGTTAACCTTTTAATTAATTTAATACCTGTTAAAATAAATTTAAAAAATATGTATGTAAAAAAAATATAGAAAATCTTATCTTTTTTCCTTATCCTATTATGTTTTGTAAAATTGATTGATCTGTAAAAGTCTTTAAAAAGTTTGTTTTTTCCCTTTAATTTTTTCAGCCCAGTAGTTACTAATGATGTAATGTGAAAAATGCAGCAAGGAGGTTTCTTGTTAGCTTCTATTTTTGTTACACACGAAGTTTCTTGTCATTAAGAATTCGTTTGCCTTCTGCTGTAGTGTCATTGATCACAATTAACTCACTTGATATTAAAGTGGATGTGCTGTATGCTCCTATAGAAATTCTGGGTAAATCACCATTGATTTAGCACAGCTTAATGGATACTTAAAATATTTGTTATTCTCTCTTCATCAATTAGAAGAACGCCTAGAAATCTTCATTAGCAGCTGCTGCAATGATGAGCTAAAAGTTTTTCTTTACACAAAATACGAGGGAAGAGCTGTAAAGATGGCTTGAAGATGCTGTGACAGCATGTGAAGTACTGGGAAACTTCCTTAGAATTTGGAAAATTGCCAAAATTAAAAGGGAAAATGACATCTGTAAAAGATACTGAACTTTAAAAACAAAACAGCGATAACAACAAACCAAATATGCCAAAAACTATTTGAAGTTTATTTAAAACAGAGGGGCATATCTTCCTCTTTGATTTTGTACAATTATTAGAAAGCTTTTTTCTCATAAAATATTAGAGTGAAAGCAATGCTCATCCTTTATAAATAATATCAACTAACACTGGGGATTTTGCAGTTTGCTAATTCTATAGTAACTATGTCTTCAGTGAAGCAGAACCAAGTCTGAAAAGAATGTTAAATGGCCAGTACTTCCCTGGTAATATGGTCTGGGGGAAGGTAGTATAGGGATTTTATAGCATAGCAAATGAAAACAATTAGCTACCCCTGCAGCATCCAGCCCCAGAAGGAGCTTGTCAGGTAGTGGTCATCACATGTGTCTCTTCTTCATGTTTTCCAACACCATTTCAGGTGCCTGGGGAAGACTTGCTCTAAGCTTGGTCTCTGCTGCTGTATAGGCTAAGTTTATAAACCCAGTCACAGCATGATGTGCTGCTGACTGTGGCTCAGAGATACCTGACCCTCATCTGCAGGGCTGAATTTGGGTTTGGAAGTGGTGGCATCTGTTCTATCTGGGCTGTGGGTATGCTCACGATGTAAGCTTTAGGAAGTGGATGGGAAAAACTGAAATATTGTAGGGGCTTTGCCTGGAGCCATTCTGGGTTAGAAGGGGAGGGAGCTCAGCTCTCTGCCATGTACGACATGGTAAGACACAGAGACACGTGGCTTCTGGCCCTATGGAAGGATTAAGGACTAAATGTTAGATCCCTTTGCTATCTTCTACGCTGTAGTTGAGGGGTTGTTTTCTGACTTTCTCTGGCTGTAAGAAGCTACATGGTGCCAGGGTTAAACGGAAGGTTTTAGCTCGTACATAAATGGGAACAGCCCTGTTCTGTGAGAGGACATCCTTGGACCAGCCTTGGACCAAGCTGGGGAACTGAGTCAATATCAGCTGTTTCCAGGCTCAATGCTTTGTCTTTTGTTTTTTTACAGACAGGATGGAGAAAAGGGTCGTGAATATACATGGCTCAATGAAGTGATTGAGGCCACTTTTCCTGGATTTAGGACACATAGACATGTAGGAGAATGGCTGATCTGTTACTGGTGTCCCTTCTGAGATTTAGAGAGGGACCTCTCCCTTCATCAGCTGTGAAAAGTACATGTACCTGAATCCCTGTGCCTGGGAAACTTCCAGTGAGGCATTCATGTGCATCTAGAGCTGGGCTTCTTCAGCTGCTGTCCTAGGCTCATGTGCCCTATGTAACATCAGATCCCCTTGGGGCACTTGAATCATGCTGAAAGTCATGTAAAATTTCAACTGTGATTTCTGCAAGGGCAAACATTTCAGCTGTGATGCTTTACCTTGCCAGAAGCCATGAAATCTGTTCAGATATTTTCCTGCTTGCCAAGGAGAGCTGACCTTTCCTTTGGGTGAAGTGTCCAGCTTTGGAGCTACAGTTTCTTTGCTCTTGGAACTGGCACTGTTTTGTGGGTCTCCGGTGTTCTTAGCCAGAACTTTGTGTTTTAAATAGTATGGGCAATTAGGTCATCATTCTAATTGTTTATGTGTGAATTGTTGTCTTTTTTGTTTCAAAAAATGTTCCTGAAGGCTGGAGCTCTGCTGTTATGTCATTTCTTAAGAATGGTGTGTCTCCCAGCAGCTTTGAGCACTGGGTTTCTTATTCTGTGGAGCTTTTAACTTCTTAGAGAACTTCTTTTTCTGATTGTTCAAGAGTCCCAGAGTAGTCAGGCAAGTAAAGGGTTGGAAAACACAGCTCTCTGTCTGAGTTGCTCCTTGTACTGTTGGCTGACGTCTGTAGCTCACATCTCTCTCCTGCATAACCTGGCTGTGACTGTAACTGCTGGCAGCTCTCTGCCCATCTGGACTGGAGGCAGCACCTGCATTGTGGTGGCTCCTGACTCTCCCACCAGAAGAGATCTGCATCTTGGATCCCATGGGAAGGGGAGCACACAGTGTCCCAGTCCTCTCTCTTTCAAAGCCATGTGAGGTGCCCCTCAACTGGAAATCACTAGTTTATCACTGTGAGCCGTTGTCCATGCTGATGGATGAGGAATGCCAGCTTTACTTCTCATGTGGGGAGAGCAAGCAGATCTGGAATCCATGATGACACTGTCTTTGTTCTGAAGTACACCAAGGATACACCATATTTCATCTAGCTTCTGCAAGGATTTCAGTGTCTTTTATTGGGAAATATGAAGTGTGTTCTCACAAATATTTCTCCTTGTTGGCATTTTCTCTAACATAATAGTTAATCTTTTTTTTTATTTTGTTTTTGCCATCCCTCTCCAATATTACACAGAACATCCATGTCAAGTGTTTTCTCCTTCTTATGAGGTTCATTCTTAGCTCTCCTGTGCAGCACCATACCCATCAATAGTGAAAAATTTCATAATCCTGGCAGAGCACTATGGTCTCTATGAGTCACACTTCAGAAAAGTTAAAATTATTTGATGTTAAATTTCTAAAAATTATTTAATCCTCATGTATTAGTATACTTGTTTGTGCCTTTAAAGACAATCATTGTGACACTGAAATCACATCTAAATCTAACTTTGCATTGCCATATGGCGCAACCTGTAGACACTAAGACTCTGGGAATTCATGTATTAGGTTATTAGGTTGCCAGACTGATGTGGTGGATAAGTAGATTGTCATAAAAGTAATTAGTTTCAGTGTATGTAGATTGCACTTGGCCTTTTTTTGTTGTTAAGCTTTTAAGGATTGATCTTTTAATGCTTTGCTTTGATACAAAAACAAAGCATCTCACAGGAGGACAATTTACAGTTAAAAATTTTTACTACGCGTTTGCTGAATGAAATAAAAATAAAATAGATCTTACTCTTGCTAGTGTTTAGGATATGTCAGGAATGTTTTCTTGTATTTGTAAGGATATTTATGTCACTGATTTGTAACCCACCAGGGATATAACCAATAGCTAGGTTTGCTGGTTGTGATTATGTTCAGAGCTCTGAAATACTTTTGGCTAGAAGCCCTGTGGACTAGGAGAAGAAATAAAAAACAAATTTAAAAAATCATAAGCAAGTGCTTAGGTTGGCTGATGATGTGCAATGTGATATGGATGACTATTGGATGCCTGTTACAGTGGTCAGTAAAGGCAGTCATGTTGCAGTAGTTTAATTTGGTAATGGTAATTAACTTGCATCAGCAACTCACCGCTCTTGACGCTGATCTATCTCACAGGTAGTCAGGCTGGATTTCAAGGCTGGGTTTTTGTCTCACTTTTGGCAGCAGGGATTTTCTGTTGCAGAAGATGACTTGGAATGTGAATTCCAAGCTAAAGCTGCCAGGGAGTGCCAAAGCCAGGGCAGAGCAGTTAATGGTGCCTTTGGCCTGAGCCCGTCCTGAGCTGTGCGTGCCCTGGGTCTCCAAAGGCTGTAGCACATCCTGGGGCTCCCAGCTGCCTGGAGCTTTGTGTGTGAAGCTGGAAGGTTCAGGAGCACTGAACACCCAGTGACAGAGAGAGAGGGAGGAATACAAACCTCAGCCTAAACAGAGATATTAGCTACGTTTATTAAGTTTTCATGAGTTTAATTAGATTTTCAGACAGTAACAAAATTATAGAGTAAGTGAAGCTCAGTGTTCACAAGTGCTGGAAGCTTTGCAGTGCTCTAATAATATCTTTAAATTTGCAAGTTCTGTTTGAAAAATTAATAAATAGAATTTTAATAAACCCTCTTTCATTTTTTTTCTTCCTTTAAATTGGCAAAATCAAGTCATTGGGTCTTATTCAGACTGTGAAAATGTGAGCACCGAATACATTTCATGGTTGATTTATGAGCTCCTTGAAAATATGGTTTATAATGAAATTCCGACAGGCCCTTAACAAAATTAGCATAACAAATAGCAATGTAATAATACCTTTCATGTCTGTGCATTCCTGCAGATTCACTGTCAGTGAGCACTTGCCAAAGACCAGAGCACTTCCAGCCAGGGTTGGGCAGCACACCCAGACAATGCACCCCCAGAAAGCTGACTGCCTGCTGCATGGATGTGGAGTTATGGATTCAGAGAGTCTGCATGGGCAAAGCTAAATCAGCAGTAATTCTAGCAAAATAATAGCAAATTAAGAATAGCTGTCTTCAGCTATAGAGTTATTGCTGTTATTGCTAGTTGCTTAGTTATTGCCAAGGCAAAACATTAGAAGTGTAACTTTTACTTCTGGCAGTACTTAATTTCAGGGTTATGTGAGAATTAGGAAATATAGCTGAGATGGTAGCTAGAAGACCAATAATGGCTTGGGCTGTCATTTTCCGTATAGAAAGTCTGTATTTATACTTTAGCACTTTATTTTGATGAATTTTACTGTTGAGCCTGGTCTCTATAGACTGGTCTGCTGATACTTTGCCTGTGTCTAATGTTTGCAGTATAGGTGTTTCTGCCAATGTGCTCCTTTGGAACTTTTTTTTTTGATAGGTTTTTTTAAACTTGGGCCAAAGCTGGATAACTGGGTCAGAGTCAGTATATTTTTATGTAGAAAAGTCTGGGCTATGGGCATCTCAGATTTTATGTCCGTAACACAAGTGGTTTGCCACTAGGAATTTTGAGGGCATTATACTGACCTCAATCTGCTCACACAATCACTGAAACAAATTAAAGAGCAAAAGTACCATGCAGCTGTTAGTATGCAAAGGGATGTTGGAGGCTGTTGAAGTACAAAGCAAGAGAAAGACAGTGAGTAGCATAATCTTTGGTCTCCCAGCAACTGATGCACAGTTATGGATAGATGAAGCTAAATTTTAGCATTGAGGTTCACATATGCAGAGTATAATTACATTTTTATTCTAAAAATGTCGTTAAAACAATGTTAGTCTAAGTGGTTTCTTTTCAAATGAAAAGTTAAAATGGGAGATATAATTCCAGATGAGATAGTTAGAAAGAACTGTTTGGCATATTGTTAAGATTATTTTGGGAAATACAGAAACGGGTGGAGGCACAAAAATGCAGTCTGGAAAAAAGAGCAGTGATCTTTAGGTGAGATAGCAAAGTTCATAAGGGTGCAGGTTAAGCCAGGCCTGGGAAGACTTTGTGCAGAAAGCCAGCACCTTGCCTACAGAAATTTGGGAAAAGTAAAATCCCTTGAGAGACAACTTTGTTATTCATACAGAGCTGTTTTGTTTAGTTTTAGTGTCATGTCTGTGCCTGTGACAATCCTCAAATTTTCACTATAAAAATTTCAGTTGAGGAGGTTACTCAGTACTGGAGATTACTGTTTACTGAGGAGAGGAGCAGAGATAGAGGAGCCAAAACAGTTTAAGGAAACCTAGACCAAGGCTTGACATTGTTGTAATAATTCAAACAATTTTATTTCTTTTACTTAAGCGCTGTTGGGTAACCAAGGTAAAAAGTGATCATGAAGAGGTTTTGTCATCATTTATATGAAATGTGGACTGTATCTATCTCCTGCACTCAGCCTCGGCCTTCAGCTTTCTCACTATCATTTTTAATAGGAGAATTTGCCCTTTTTGTTAATAGACTAATGGAGGAATAAAAGAGCCACCTTAAGTTCAGTAGCATACAAATTGCCAGGCTGCTTTTTCCCTGCTTTTTGACTAGCCAGGCTAAATATTCTGAAAGGTATGGCCTTCAGTCAGCATGGTCCATTAACTAGATTTCTTAGGTTTACAGTCTTACTCTTTTTACCACAATTACTTTTCTCTCATTGTCTCCCTTGTACCCCTTAGCAGATCCATCAAGGAGGGAGAGAGATGATTCCCAGGGAATCAAACTACTTCTTTTATGGTTGTTAAATTCATGACATTGCTCATGACAAGAGGGTCATAATCGAGCTTTGCAGTTGTTACTCATGAATTGTAGACCATATGAATTTGGGTCTATAGAGAATTCAATTTTAACTAGCAAGTATAATTGGAGGTTGCTTTACCATTTCTCAGACACAGACAAAAAGATACTCAGCTTGTGCTCAGTAATGGTAGAAAAGCCAGCACTTGAAATACGATTTCCTCAAATATTACAAAGTAGACTATAAGAAACAAATTATCTGGTTTCTCTACCAAAGACTCTCAACCATAACAACTCTTAACAAACATCAGCTTCAGATGATTTGTAAATTAATAATTCATTGCCCTCCAATTTCAATTTTCTCAAGGAAAATGTTTCCTAATCTCAGTTAGACCAGATTATGCTGTTTTAAGTCCCATGCACAGAGTGGTGTCGCGTGGATGGTGTGAGTATTGGTGCACACACAGGACACGAGGGCTTCCCATGTGATATTGTGCTGATAACTCACAGTGCAATGACTCTCAGGTCCTGGGGCTTCATATTCAGCTGAAGAACTTCAGCAGCACTAGGATTTGTTGGGAGAGTTGTCTGTGCATTCAGGAGCTCGAGAATCATGCCGATGAAATGCAAGTGCTGGAAGTGGTTTGAGACATTGTGTTCTTGGGCTGCCTTGAGGATGGCTTAACTGCTGTATTGTTTTTGCAATCTGTGTCTTGGTTTAAAGAAAGGAGGTCTAACCCAGACCCACTCAATTTGAAGTCTGATATGTATGTAGTGATTTGATAAAAGTTCTTGGTCAGAAGTTTCACATTTTTACTAGAAATGGCAGGTATTTATAATTTGCTGCACAAGTAGTTTTCATGTTTTAGCTTAATTTAGAGTGAATTAATGACTTGTTATTTATTGCCTAATGCTCTGTAGGAGTGATTTATAAAGCCATACTCTGCACTGCTTGTTACTTTGTATTCTCTGCATTAGGTGTATCATCAATATCATTAAATGAATTCACAGTGACATTGCTCTGGAACTATGGGTTTTGATACAAGGGTAACAGAACATAAATCAAGAATTATGTTTAATTCATAAGAGGCACCAATCTCTCATTTAAGTGTAGGCTGGGCTAGATGGTGTCAAAAATATGCTTTACAATACCTCTTCTGATTGCATTTCAGACCCTCTCTATATACCCTTATGGTCTCTGCGAGAATAATAGATAGCAATAGAGTGCAGTTTGTCAAGTGAATAGCATTCCTGGTTTTATATATTTCGGTGCAAATGCTATCATTATTTTTACCACAAACAAAAAAGGAATATATTTACATGTATATACTTAAAACTATTGTTAAGGAAATCCATAAATTTAAAGACAAATCTTACCTATTCTCTACAATAAATACAATTGTTAACGATACAAATTACACTTTAAAAATCCTGTATTTTTTAGTAGTTCTAACTGTTCTGTTATTTTTACTCCTAAGCAGAAATATAAACAAACTTTTATTTTAGTCTTTTCTTAACTCTTTTCTCTTGAATTAGTAAATTAAAATCCAGAGCAATGAAAAACCTGTCAGAATATTTAACTAGTATCTGTTTACTTTTTTATAAATTTCATGAAAGTATTTCCTTTCCCTTTGGCTTTTGTAAAAAAGTTATTCTTGCAAAGCCTAAATTTAGGATTGGCACTGACTTGAAAATGCACTTTTACCTCACTATTACTCCAAGTGCATATGAACTCTTGACAGTATCCTTCACATATAATGGCAATTTTGAAGCAAGATGCTTAGGACGCAGTTTATTGGAAGTGTTAATTATGCAAGAGCTAGGGCTGTCATTTGCTAGAAGTTTTCTCATCACTTCGCTGCAAGAAGCAGGACATGTTCTCTTTGACACTTCTTGGAGTTAACAAAATAGTCATCATGTATTTTAAATGTCTGGGAGGAATTACATTAATGGGTGAATACTCATGGTTACACATAATCAAAACTAGAAAAAATGTTTTGTGAAAATGAAGGAATTATTTTTGTTCAGTATTTTAAACTTTTGTTCTCAGTGGAAACAAAGGACAGTAGAACAAATAACATATCTCTGCAGAAGGAGAGAAATCAGACTTTAGGCCCGTTTTGTCCCAGCTTTCATGCCATATTCTGTCTGCCCTTTCATTAATATTTTCTGACATTTGTTAGATCAAGAGAAAAAAAATCAATTTAGATATACGATGAAGTTTTTTATACAAAGCTGGAGAGATTGTTAGGATTTTTTTTTCAATTTTCACTTCAAAATAAGGTGTAATAGGATACTTGCAATGGATAATTCTTCTCAATTTGTAAACAAAAAACTTAGATACTGTTCTATAACAAAAGGCATCTATATGTGATAATTAGAAATCCTCATTAGCGTTTTACCCAAATCTTCCAAAAATGCTTCATCCTGCCACCTGACATCAAGCAGCCTTCCCACCCATTGTTGTGCTGGGTGATGTTAAGGTGAGTTTTGGGAAGGTGTGTGGGCCCTGAGGGACTCCCTGGTCTCAGGAGGTTGTGGCCCAGAGATTTCCGGGACTTCCAGCACATGGGACATCTCTCCCACCTCTGCTGGCAGCCATGGCCAGACTGAAGCAGAGTAGTTTGGAACACCTTTTGCTCAGTTTTGCAAAGAAAATGGAGATCTGGTTGGTTACGGATGCATCCTTAGGCTGGACAAAAGGGGGCTCAGCCCAGAGCTGTCATGTACCTACTTAATGTCATTAATGTGCTCAAGACCACAGAGCTCATTTAGGATCAGAGGTTAATGGTGCAAGAATTAGCTGCAAGCTCATTTCATTTACTAGTACTTCTGAAATAACAGTGACTGGGGTAATTTTTCTTCATTATGTTGTGTGTCCTTTGGTTGGGAGGGTGCTGTTCTAAAATGAGTGACTGCTGTACATGGTGACACAGCACAGACCCATTTCCTGGGCAGCTGTCCAGTTTCCAAACAGTCACTGATATGGAAACCTGTCACCAGCATTAAAAAGTGCCTGTGTCAGTTAAAAACAGAAAGACAAAACATGCAGGGAAATTCAATTTAATGTAGTATAGGATGTATTTCTGGAGGGAAAATGCTGCTTGTCCATCCCTCTTTCTCCTTGTATTAATTATTTCTGAACTTGTAGGTCCATTCCAATGAAAGCTGACAACTTATGTGTCTTTAATAATATTATCTCGGATGTCTGAATATAGAGGACCATACTGGGAAGGATTATTATATACAAATGGAGAAGAATTTGAGGAAGCTCAGGCTTGGCAAGAAGCTCCAGCTGAGCCTGTGTTTTAGCAAACTCCTCCTCAGCCAGGAGGGGATGGAGTTGGGAGACCAAGAGAAAGATGGCACCAGTGTTGCTCCAGGTGGTGAGCTTTCTGTGGCTTAGAAATCACTTCTCCTTCCTTCAGGTGTGGAATGACTGTGTACACACTGCTGGTGCATGGAGTGGCACAGGAAAATGCACAAAGTTAAACCAGTACCAAATAAACCCATATTTGTCATGAAGTCATGAAGCAGCATGATTCAGCATACCTAACACCAGGAATGCAGACACAGATTCCTGAGTTCAGGAATGCAAGGCTCTAAGCAGGGTACTTTTAAAGTGTGTCCCCAAAAATTGAAATGCCTTTCAAAAAATTATTTTGACACAAGTTTCAGAAGTGTTCATTGTCCTGTTTTTTCAAACCATGCGTAGTATTTTAGAGACTATTAAGAAATGTAGGTGTGGTTCATTTGAGATCTCATTCAACAGGACAATTCTTAGCATTTGAAAAGCAAAGATTTTCTGAAATGTAATGTATTTTGTTGGTCATAATGAAGCATATGAAATAGCCTGTGGGAAAAAAAAAAAGCAGTTTCATTTTTGCTTCTTAGAACCAACAGGTCAAAGTTCTTTACTGTGTTCCTATTGTAAACTCCTCAAAAGACCAAATGTCATCATGAGAAGTATTGCAGAACAATTTTCCACAACACTACTGACAGCTGCAAAAAAGGAAAGTATTTCCCTGCAGCAAGACAACATGTAAATTTTTGTAGACAGCACAGATCAAAAGATTTGTGAATGGAAACTCAGAAAATACTCCTGTTTTGGTTTACTAAAAGTATCTAAGATATTTATAAAGTTTCCTGTACTCTTAGTTTAGGAATTATGAAGTCAATAATACCACCAGAACAATGGTCAAGTGAAATACATATTGAAAGACAGAAGTAAATAGACCATTTGAAATTCTTAAGCTAAAAGGTACATGTTAACATGTCTCCACTGAGTATTATTAATACATAAAACCAAGTTTTTTGTTTAAATACAAGGTATTGGCCTCAGGTCAGAAAAATTTTAAAAAATGTATAATTTTTTTTAAAAAGGGGCAGCAATATCATGCAAGGAATCCAGAGTTACTGTGATCTGTTTGACTGAGGGATCCTCAGAGATTGATGCACCTGGAAGCCAAAAGCCACACATCATCAGCTCTATTTTAAGATATTTTATTTGTTGTTTGCAATATACTGTTTTTAACAGTCTTTGTGCAGGAATAACATAGAGTTATCTGTGCCAGTGGATAAAGTCTGCCTGTTTTCTTAGGACGTGCCAAACAAGTGGTACAGCATAGTGCTGCTATTTTTACAGCATTGTTTTGGATGCTCTTCTCAAATATGTCTTATTTTCTTCTGAGTTTGTAATTGTATCTCTGTCATTCACACACCTTTACCAGCTAACATTTACTGCTTACTACTGCTAGTTGTTCCACCCCTCTGATGGGTCTTGCTTCAATTCTTTTAACTCACTGCCACATCCGTCCCATACATAGCACCAAGGTACCTTCTAGCTTATGTTGCATTGTTTTTCTATTGTAGTTTTTCAAGATTTTGGCCATTCTCTGTGCAGATGTGGGATTTTTTTTTTTTCTGTGATCAGCAGATTCCTGATGATTATTCAAAACATGAAATTGCTAATTACACTTATAATACCTTTATGTAATTTTCATGAAATCTAGTATCTGTTATGAACTCATCCTTAGTTGGGTCAGTCTCAGATTGCATTGAGATTTATGTCACGTATGGGATGTCATTTCTTCCCATTCCAGGGGACTCTGTCTGGAGTTATTACTTTGGATAATTTTGACAATCAGAAAATCAATATTTTAGAAAACCTGTTCAGTTTACCCTGACATTTGTGAATTTATCCCAGGCAGCTCATGGGAAGTGTCCCTTCCATAAGGGTGGAGGGAAATGGACTAAATTCAACAGTGGACAGACTACCGAAAGTTGAGGGGGAGAGATTTGCAAGAACAGATCCATATTTTTTAGTTTTGTTTATGATGCAGTATTTTCACAAAATCTTAAAAACTGTATCGCTCTGGAAACCCCATTAGAATATCAGTTATGAGAAGAGATCCTCTTTTATCAATAAGTGTTAGCTTGAGTTTGATGTTTTATTAATCAACCATAAACTTCTTAGCTACCCAAATTACAGATGAATTTCTCTAATTTCCAGCATCACTCTGTTGTGTACAGCAGCAGATGTGCAAATCTCTGATGAATGCCTTCATCTGTAGTACTTGGAATTTGGGATTCCAGACAGGGGAATTTGAGCTCCCAAGCAATATTTCATGTAAAAAAAAAAAGCAATAATTATTTGTGTGTATTTGAAAAGTTCACCTTCCTGGCAACTTTACTGCACAGAATTACCAGTGTATCCATTTTAATAGGAAACTGTCATCAGCAAATAAATGAAGAGTTGAAGTCTGGTTGTGTTTCCCCCAGTATTGCCATTTCTTTGTTCACCAGGGGCATAGGGAATCCAGTGTTGGTGCGGAAGAATCTCAGAGCATCAACAGGATATTTCCCTACAAAGATTCATTCCAGTGTTTTGCTTATTCTGCCAGAGTCTTCTGAAAACAAATCTGTACTCAGGAAAAATTAGTCATTAATAAAAAGCAAGAGCAACTGTCTATCCTGGAAATGCTTACATTGTTTCTTAAATTCCTTGTTACTCTGGTTTCTTTCGAGGCTAGGGTTATAAATCTCTTCATTATTACTTTACTCTAAGAGAGAGGTTTTAGACTTCGATGTCTTTTCTAATAATGGGTTTAAAGAATTATTATCCACACTGTATCTAAAGGAGATATTATAGCAGTGTAGCTTAGCAGGTAATTTGTTTCTGAGTAAGACAAATCATGGATTGTTTCCTAGTGAAAAACATGGATTCAAACTTATTTTTGTTGGAACAATATATTATATGGCAGGCTGCTGTCCAAATGAGTTGTAAATTCAGTGTATTTATGCCTGTGTCAAGTGACTGACCAATTGAAGGTGAAGCTCAGATTTTGTTAAATGCAATTTGATAATCCTATTATTATTTTATTATGAAAAAGCATTCACAAATACCAGAATTGTTAGGCAATGTGGTAGAAGGTTTAGCAGAGCTGTTTGTGTTTTATTAGTGTAGTTGAACCTGCTTTGGCCAGAAGGTTGGTCTGGAGACCTCCCAAGGTCCCTTCCAGACTGAATTTTCTTATGATTCTCTCTGGGGTGTGACAGTGAAGGGCAGGCCATGGTTTCCTGGATGGATGAAGAAAAAACTGCCAATAGCTCAGAAGCAAGAGAATGAAACCATTCTGGAGCTGGCAGCAGGGACAGAGGGTGGGTCCTGGCCCCAGCTGTGGCTGACAGAGCTCCCACCCACAGCACAGCTGGAAGCCAGCACCGAGGGATGCTGAGCTGTTGCTAACACCCTGCAAGGGAAGCTCAGGGGTTTTGCTCAGCCCAAGGAGCTCCTAAAAGCTGCTGGCTTGGAAAGCAGGGCTGGAGGACAGGACTTGTTGTGGAAGGACACGGCAAAAAGATTAAATTTTAAATTTGGTCTCTCTGGCTGGGGTGGGAAAGGCTAGATGTGATTTAGACATCCAGGGGTCTGATTGTCTGTTTATCCCAACCCTAAAACAGCCCTCTCATGGGCCTCTCTGAAAAAGTCTGTGCTGAAGAAAGGCCAAACTATACTGTGAGCAGCAGATTCCATGAATCCAAGTCTCCTGCGTCTTTGGACTGTAAACCCCAATAGCACCCTCACCACAGTACTGCCAGGGGCCCTCACACTACACCTCAATCCTGCCTTCAATATCTCTGAGCTCCCCAAATAACCTCCTACCCTTCAACCAGCCCCTGCCAGGGCTCCACACCACCATCTCTCCAGTTTATGTTGTGTACATGATGCCATTCCACCTGCTCCTTTTGTCTGGAGTTCTGTGATACTTCACAGATTTTTTTTTTTTTCCAGTGGCTGATGGAATTAGTTATCGTCCTAAGGCAATATTTCACCTGCCCATTTCTATTTGTAAGCTAGTATGGTCTTCAGGGATATATGCTTTCTTCCAACTCATGAATCTGGATGAAAATTAAAAACCATCTAGGAGAAATAACTGTCCTTTTTATGATTAGTGACCCTGTTGTTTTGTTTTTTTCAGAGGTTCACCATATTCACAGCAAGAATAGGAATTCTTCACTAACAAGTGTATCAGGGTCTCTGTTAGTTTGATTTTGTCAGTCTGTGAAAGATTACTATGCTTCATTTGTTTTTCAGTTCTCTGAAAACATTCAGGTTGGTGAAAAGGCTGCAAAGAAACATTAGAAAAGGAGTGTATTGTTTCAGAGTTTGGTGAAGCTTTAGGAAGGGAAATCTGCCCCATGTGCTGTGGGGTGCAGTCTGTGGAAATTTTGATTTTTTGATGTACTATTTTTCTAGCATTAGGCTAAAGAGGCAGGTTTTATCCTTCCCTTGTGAGCTGACTCACACATTGTGGATGAACCAGTTACATATCTGTAATTAGTACTGAAATTAGTTGATTTTAAGAAAGGGAATTAATTTGGTTATTGAAGATTTCTTTGTGGGGATTGTAAAGCAAATACAGGGGATAAGGTTCCAGATTTTTGTGTGGTCCAGCTCATCCACAACTAGTGGCAATGTCCTTTGGGAGCAGTGGGCAGGATAGAGCAGACTGGAGAAACCTTAACTTGGAAATGGATAGTGAGTACAGATGGCATGTGAGCAGTGAAATGAAAAGGTGGCATTAATGTCATCCTTTTCCCCATTATTTAATATCTTTTAAAACTAACGTTGTTTACATCCCAGCATCTTGTATGCTATTTCATGTTTTTCTTTTTAATTTTAAATGTTTTAAAGTTTTCACTGTGTTAGATGAGTATGTTATTTATTATGAGCTTTCATTTAAAAATGTACCACATGAGAAAACCCCAGAGCATCAACTACCTCTAAACTCCTGGTTTTCTGGGACCATGTAAAACTTTTGGCACTTCTGGCTGGATACTCTGAGATATCCCCCGTGATTAGGGAGAATCAATATCACAGATATTCATGCAAAGTGTTAAACTTAATGAACTGGTTAATTCTTCTGTTCTGTGAAAATCAGTTCTCAAGTGATGATTAATCTGATTAGATGCAAACTTTGCTTTCATTTCTTTGCTTTTGCCAGATATACAAAACCTTAGAATGATGGTTCTGCTGTTAAATGCAGACTGGAAGAGATCTCAGGATCCCTTTTTAGTCCAAAATCCTGCTCTAAGGAGGGCCAGACCAGGGTGCTCAGGACGTTGTTAAGAAAATGGTCATTGTAGAAGCATACATTGACTGCAAGTCCATTACTCAATACCTCTGTGTTCATTTAGGGATTTCAAGAATTTCAAAATCCATGGTAACTGCAACATTTCTTTTTTTCATACTGGAAAAGACAAATGTTGTTGTTCATGAAGGATAATTTAGGTGACTGAATAACATCTTCATTGAATATAGGCTTTAAAAGACAACATAAGCAAAATTTGGGAAAAGCGGTATTTTTTTAATACCAAAAAAATGTAATATATTCTTTAGCATAGGGTTAAATACTGATTACAAATAGTTAAAAATACTCAATGCATTAAAAATCTAAAATTCATCCAATTGATGCTTTACTAAATTATAAAGTACAATAGGTTGCAAAACCTAAAAAAAAAGGACATAGTCTTCTCCCAAAGACTGAAAAAGGTAGAAAACAGGGACCTAGTTGTTGGCACTGTGTCAGTAGAGAGACAATGGATGCTTGTTCTATTATTTATATGAGCTCCCTGCTTGGCAGATGCCACTGCAATAACCCTTTATTTCAAGTATAGAAAAAATAGAATTTGCTTTCCTTTATAATCACACAATGCGAAATACTAATGAAAATGGTAGATTTCCTGTAACTGGGAAGAAAGTATTGTCCTAATCTGCTTTCAGTTAGCAAGAAGCTCTAATCATTCCAGTCACATAAAATGAGACAGAATTTTTAAAAACACCACATCTTTTTATTCTACGAAACAGAAGAGAAAGGAAAATGAAAGTGTTTATATACAATTTAAAATGGTAAGTCTTACTTTTTACCTCTTTTCTAAGGTATATACATTGTTATGTTGTACCCTTGCAACCAGACAAAAGTTTGGTGTTCTTTAGGACAACAAAAAAGGGTTCTTATAAATTGTAATGTGTAGGTGCTGGAGGTGCCTGTGCACCCCTTTGTTTTTAGTGTTGTAATCTTAGATCCATCCTCTATAATATGGATTACAATTATAAATCTAGAATAGAATCACATAATGGCCTGCCTGTTCCAGTGCCTCACCACTCTCATAGTAAAGATTTTTTTTCCTAATATCTATTTTAAACCTGCCCTCTTTTCAGTCTGAAGTCACTCCCTCTCGTCCTGTCACCACATGCTCTTGCAAGAAATCCCTCTCCATCTTTCCCTACCCAGTATCTACTGGAACAAAATTTCTGTAGACCCTTCTAATTTATTTTGTATTTGAGAATGTTTTATTCAAATCTTGTTTAAAGAAAGTCCTTAAATGTTTATTAAATCAGTCTTTAATCAACCTTTAGGTTGATTTGAGTTCTTTTCCCCACATGTGCAGTCCCCAGAGATAAATTCAGAAACAAAATACAAAGCCAGGTGACACTTGTTCCTCTTGCACTTACCCTGTGTGAAAGCTCACCCATGAAGTTGTTAATTATAATTATTTGTTTACATAACTGATTCATGTGAACTACAAACTTCAGCTCAGGACAGTTGCTCCAAATGAAATTATTGCTGTTTGCCCTCTAGCACACACTCTGGCTTTTGCTGACCATTTTAGTCCTTTCCCACTGAAGAATTTTCACCTCTGATTGAGGTTTTTAGAGCAAGTGTGCCAACTCCAGTCTCCTGAACAAATGTCTACATAAGTAATTGCATCTTACTTGCCAAATTTCCCTGACAATTTCAGCTGAATCTGGTCAGGACAGATGACTTTCTCCACAACATCTCAGTGAGGAAACCATTGAGGACAGGGAGAGAAAAGCAGAGTCAAAATGTGAATTTCAGAACACAGAGATCTCATTTCTGCTGCTTTAATTAGACTGAACTTGCATGTCAAATGAAAACTGAAATAAGAACTTGGAGGCATTTAACCAGTGGGTGGAAGCCTCCCACCCAAGTGCCTTTGGATCAGCAGCCATGAGTGCTCTGTGCATGTTCCCTGCTGGCCCCAGCACCATCTCCCAGTCAGGTTTGACATGTCAGTCTGACTGCTCCTGAAGGAATTGTCACTGAAGCTTCCAGCCCTGATAGGAAACACAATCCAAAATGCACCCCAGCCTGACCTCACCTCATAACACACAGTAAATGGTCAATACACCACTTTTGCAGGGCACTGGAAGAAAATGGTTCACACTCCCACCATGAAAGTCTGTGCACAACACAGCCCCATGTTCCTGAAAGCCTCTTCTCCATCATGCTTTCAAGTTGTTTTATTCAGAGATCCCTTAATTAGGCAGTATTGGAGAATATTTTTTTTAAAAACAGTGGGTTAAGCAAGACAACCCTAAAGAGATGATCATGCAAATTCAACAATGCATTAAAAATCAACCCATTTATTTGCATAAGCAGGGCAACTATCCACCTCTGGGCAGTGTGGCTGTGTGTCCTTTCCACAGATGGAGCTGGCAGAGCCAGGCAGCAGAGGCAGCACACCAGGGTCAGTCCCACGTGGCCTCCTGCCTGTGCTCTCCTGAGCCAGAAGAGTCTCTTTAAAATGCAACCTGTTAACAAGAGCGTGTTAGCAATCCATGTGAAGCCAATGTGAACTCTGAGATCCTCCAACACAAAATGCCAACAGCAGTCATTGGGTATGCATTATTTTGTGCTCCAGCCCAGGCTCATAAATTGCTTAGCATCAACTCTGTCCCCCACAGTGGTGGGGAAGCGTCAGACCTGATTTCAGGGGGCACCACTGTGGGGCTGGGGAAGACCAATCTCAGCTTCATATAGTCACTCACTGATTTTCCTGGAGCCAGTGTCGTGGATGTCACCCTGAATTTCCTCGAGTAGAAACAGTCACTAACCATTAGTAGGTGGCACAAGGTTAAACTCTGCTAGTGCAGGTCAGAAATAACCTCCTCTTCTTTGATCCTGTAGAAAACCCCCGTTGGTGCACCATGAGATGAGGTATTTTACTGTAGGGCACCTGAGCATTTTGAAGCCCCCTCTCACATGAATTTGTCCCGGTGCCTTCCCTCACCAGGGAAAGGTGCAGATGGCCAAGCATCTGTGTAAGTGCAGAACAAGCACCAAGCATCCTTACTGCTGTCTGATTTTAATCCAAATAGTTGCGGTTTAGGAAAGAAAATTCTTTTTAAAACTGCTGTAATTGATGTATGGGGTTAGCAATGCCCATAGATTGAGCAATGCCCAAATCTTGAGCTGCCAGTGAGCCTTGGCACCTGATGGAGTCCTTTTGTGTTGAGACCTCTTTATTCCTCTGTAAGCAGTTCGTCCCCTCTTGCATAGCCCCAAGCACACAAATAGATCTAGGCTAATGGAAGAGTGAGGTTAATATAAAGAGGAACCTTATTACCTCTAAGTTGTTTTTCTTTCAAAGCTCTCACTTACCACGTCAGGATGTTCCTCTTCTGGGAACAGGATGGGATGTCTCCCATTTTTCTGTTATTTCTCATCCCTTTGGAAAGATTAATTCCTACTTGGAATTTTCTCTGCGGACGTATGGAACATGCATCTTGCCTTTTGGCTGACTGACACATTAGATCTGATTAGTCACTTGCCCTTTAGCTGGGAATAAATAGCAGACAATGTCTGAGTGGGACTATAGACTGATGTGGAGTAACACCAAATAGTAGTTAGTAAGTGCCCTTCCTCTAAGCAGTATTTAACTACATTTAAGACAGTATAGAAACTTTTTTAAAAAGCACAACATTCAGTTACTGGATATGCATATGTCTCTCAAAAAAAGCAAAATCCCAGAGTTAATAGTTGAACAATTTTCTCTCTTTAGTAGAGTCTCTTTCAGTCTCTTTCAGCTGCCAGTTAATAATTAAAATAAATATTATGTAGTTTTTAGATGAGTGTGAATACAGGAATTGAAATTAGTTTGGATATGTTACATGTCTTTATAAGAAAAGAATTCAAATTCACAATCCTGTTCTGTGAACCTCAGCTGTCAGGTAGGAACATCACCAACAAAGAGAGTTCAATACAGAAAAGGTATATTTTGAACTTCTTTCTTGAAGTAGCTCCATTGCTGCGTAATTATACTGCATTATTTTCATTTGCTCCACAAATAAAACACAGATCCAGAGAAAATGGAACAGACAGTCCTGGTGAAGTGGCAGTAGCAACACCCTTAGCAAGTCTCTGAAGCTGCGCTGTCGGTGCTGATGCCCGTGGCAAGGCAAATGTGATGTGAGCCCAGGCTGCAGCAAGCAGTGCCCCTCCTGCACTGCACTCCTGTCCCCAGGGTGCAGATCTCCCCTGCTATGGAACAGCAGCAGTTGGCTCCTGCTCTGCATTGTCAAGCAAGGGATGACAGACACAGAAAGATGCCGATCATTCAGCTGGGTGCTGGCTCTCTGCCCAAATCCCCTTTTTCTCACACGCATGCAGAGATCCAGTAAACAGTGCAGAGTCTGGCATTATTGATATTACTTGGTGTTTGTTTGCATTCAGACACGCACTCAAGCTCTCCTCTGCATGTGGTCTGTGTTCCAAGAGTTTGCTCTTCTCTGCCTCATAAAGGAATGCTCTGGTTGCCATCGCTGTTGTGTACATTCTGAATTGTACCCTGGCCTATTGCATAAACAGCATCTCTGGAGCTCTGGTCCACTGCTAATAAAAGTTTTCTTTCCCACTGTCTGCAAAGAGTCCTTTCTCCCACCCTGACAGCTTGGGGGATAGAATTGTTGTACGAAGTACCTTCTGTGCCTTAGGTGTGCCTTTTTCTTGTGGGTTGAGCCAGGGAAGCTCAATACATGAAACTCCCACACTGAAACACATCTGCAAAACCTGTCTCTTGGTGCTGCATTGGCCACCAATCTGGCTGTGGAATACCCTCCCATTTCAGCTGCCAGAGGAAGCCACCATATCTGGTCCTTTTAAAGACATCTAGGCACATGTTTGATTTTGGAGATTGTTTGGTCCAATTCTGACTTGCATGACTGAGTACACCTATGTGGTAAATTGCAGAAATGTATGTAGTGATCATATAGTTTCATTCATACTCAACACCACAGAGCTTAAATAAATACTTTCATTCATATTTTTAAATGAGACTTAATGCCTCAGCTCTCTTGCCTTTATGTGCTGGAGCAGTGTATTTGTTTTTATTTTACTCTGTATTTGGGATGATCACTGGTCTTGTCAGCAGATATAGAAATACTAATGTCGAACTATAAGATGAAGTTTTGCTCTTTTTTTTATGAAATTACTGAAATAACTAAAATAGTTGCAATGGGGGACATGGTAGGGAGTGCAACCAAAACCTCACACTGGTGATGTGATCCTGGGACTGTGGCCAGGTGAGGCAAGGCTCCAGCTTTACTTCTGCCTCTGAAAGTCCAAGATGGAAAAGGCAACACAGCTCTTTTTCCTTAGGCAGAGGAAGCGAGTGTCTACACTAGGAGCATCAGGTCAGCATAGTTTTCATTTCAGGACACACACATTGGTGGAAATAGAGCTTTCCTACATGTACAGAAATTAAAGTTGACCCCAGAGAAGCTTTCATTTACTCCTGTTTGTATTCTGACAGTTTGAAGATTACTTCACCCTGGGCATCCACTGTATCTGAAAAATTTAGTGCTAGATATGTTACTTTTTTCTTCTTCCTTTTCAGGGTAGCTGGCCTAGTAGCCAAGTAAAATAAAATGTATTTTGATTTTCATTTTTGCACCATTCCTTTCTGGTCTTTTCTGATGTTCCAAAAGCAAGATAGGCATGATCCATTAGAGAGGGCACACAGCTGGCTGAGAAATTTCACTCATAAAGTAGCTTTCAACGTCTTACTGTTCAACTGAGAAGCTATTTCAAGGACTTCACATGGATCTATACTGAGCCCATTCATATTAATTAGAGAAAGGCTAAAGAACATGTATGAAGAGTGTGCATGAGTTCTAGACAGATATTGGAAGAACTTTGGCTGAAAAAAATCAGGCTTCAGATACAACACTTGCAAATACTGAAAGATTTTGAAATCTCTGAAATAAAACTGATGAAGTATTGCACTAGGAAAAGAGGGATTAAATGAGCAACTGGAAAGAAAGTAAAACAATTACTGCTAGCATGAGAGCTCTGTAAGCAAAAAACAAATCACATTGCATTATATTTCTACCTGATCATGAGGAAACAGAATAACAAGTTTTGTGATACATTGCATGTCTTCTAGCTGCAGGTCACTAATGGGAATTAATTATTCTTTAGACAAAACTTTTGAGGTCTCAAATATAGCAACTCTATGTGCAGCTACAGATACACATCAAAGACATCCTTCATTATATGCCAGTGATTTTTATTACCAACTAAACCATTTTGGTTTAGGAATTTTCTTTTGCTATGTACAAAATGATCACTGCAATTTATTCTATAAATTTAGAAGAGCACAAAAAGAACACAGAAAGAAAGCAGAATGGGACTTCTGATCAGATTATTCATGCTTAAAGGTACACATATACCTGTATATATTATTTATTGTTGTCTTTTTATGTTCACAGGGCTACAGCTACTCATAGGGGCCAAGTTATATTCAAGGATGCCTTAGCACAACAGCTGTGTGAACAGGGAGGTAAGAATCACAACTCTAAAAATATCTGGCAAATGTGGTTTTCCATTGTACCTGCATGTCAGTGTACATCTACTCTTCATGAAAGCTGTTCTATACAAAACCTTGAATCAGGATCTTATTTACATTCTTGAAACTGTATTTCTTTGGCTTCATACTTCCCATTGTCTGTCCAGGAATCCCACTTTTCCTCTCTGCTAAGTGTTGGGCAATATACAAAACTTTAAGTAGCATTATGCACATGCCTGAAATCAGCCTGTAATAACCAACATTTCTTTTCTGTCAGAAACATGAGCTGAGTTTTAAACCTTGCTGTATTAACTTTAAGCAATATGGCTGCAGCAAAAACTTTGTTTACTATCACACATGTACATGTGAAAAATATGCCTTCCCTTTTTGTGAAAGTAGGCCATTGAATTTTTGCCTGTCACATACAACATTTGATCATTTTTGTAGCTAAGCAAAATGTTTGACTTACACAAACTTTAAAAATCTAATTGTTGCCACCGCTTACCCTTTCAATGAATAACCTAAAAAATAAATGTCCTGTTGTCATCTGTTGTCTACAAACAGTACTTTGCTTTGAACCTGCTTCATTAAGACAGGGAGAAGTAGAGAAGGTATCCATCATTTTTGGTACAGGAGAGAAAGGAATTTCCAGTTAGATCAACAAAATTCCAGTGATATTTCCATGTGAAAAGAAACAATTAAACATGGGCTAAATGATTTAAAATAAAGATTTTAAAATGGGAAATATGTTGCCATATTAACACACAAGAGAAAATCCCATAAAACAAATCTCTTGGGGGCATTAAAGCTATAAGGTTGGGGGTTTTTCCTATGAGTTTGGCAATATGGCTTTTGCAATAAAAAGTTGTTGAACATTATTTCAGGAGCATAAATTGAGTTATTCATACAAGGTATCAATAGTAGCTCTGTGATAATGAAGGAAAAATATTTCAACTTTCAACTTTAATATTCAAGTTTTCACTTTTGTTGTAGTTCAATGGAAGTAGGAAGATGGATTCAGAGAGGTGAAAAATTTCAGATAGCACGCTAGGATGATGGTTGTACTTTGGAGGAAATAGAAATAAAAACAGTACTGGCAATGAGATGGAAGTGTTATGGTGATCTGGATGGAAAGTGATTGGGCCAGTCATGTTTTTTTTTGCTGTGGGGAAGGAGGAATATTTGGAGAAATTAACAGAAGGTAATTGTGCACCTGTAATGGGAGTGTGGAAGTGTAGTGTTTCAGTGACTGGTGTGTAGGGACTGGGAACAGAAGTGTTGGCAGGATCATCATTTGGGATGTGCTGAGGAGGATGGAGAGGGTATCTCACACAGGCTGCTTGCTGCATGGATGTGAGTCAAGGGTGGAAAAGTGAATTTGCAGAGTAATCAATGTAAAATGACAAAAAACAGAACAGAAACAGATTAAATTCTCTGAGGCATAACTGCAGAGTGAGCACACCACAGCCAAAGACAGTCTGGGGCAGCCAGAACAGGTAAGGAAGGGAGAGGGAAGGAGGAGTCATATGGGGGCAGTGACCAAGAGCTGGCAGTGACCACGATGGTGAAAGCTGTGTACAAGAAAGCTGAATGAGAATACATGACTGTCAGTGTCAGAACTAGCAACATGGTCGAGAAAAATACAGACAAAGCATTTCTCCCTGCTAGAAGAAAATAAGCAGAGGCAAGCTGGTAGATATCCATCTATACAGACCTGACGATCCTTCAGACATTCTGTTCGCTGAGATTTTAGTGGGAGAGCTGACAAAATAAATTTTTATTCTTTCACCCTTCTCTGCCTTACAGTTCTGCAATTTTGGAGCATAACCTAACCTCAGATCAACATTATAGCAACACTTATGTTGGTTAGAACAGTAAGTCCTTATGTTACTCTTTGCTGTCCCTGAGTTCACAGGAGCTCTGCAGAACAAGGAGAAAATAGAATTTGGGTATTGGTTGTATTCAGAGTACAAAGGACGCTGAGATGTCCCACTGGCTGCTCAGCTGTGACAATCCTTTTGCTGCTTCCTCCTCCCATCCAGCCTCTGCTAGCCATGTCCTGCCCAACTCCCTGAAAGGGCCTTCAGCTTCCCTACTTTGTCACAGTCTCCCACATCCTTATAACTTTTTATGTTTCCCATGATTTTCCCAGCAATTCTCTTTGCTTTATACACAGTCACTTCAGAGACATCCCAGATTTATCATTCCCAAAGTGTGTGCACTGCAGTGCCTCTGCAACCCCTGGACTTGGCTTAGGCCAGGATCAGGCAGAGGTGCTGTTCTGTGAGCGGCGGGCAGCGTGTGGCAGCTGCAGCAATGATCAGATTTCCCTGCAATACTGATGTGCAAGATTCTCAGTTTTTCTCTTGGCTCTTGTCCCACATTCTTATCCTCACCATGGCTTCTCCCTCGTTGGTTTCCTAGCTCAGACACAGTTTCCTTGACTTGGATATTCAACCACTGCATTGCCCATTACCCTTGCTCCCAGGCTCTCCTCTGCCTTTTTGTTCTTATTTCTTCAGCACAGTGTGCATTGCATTAATCTCTAATCACTGCATACTATTATCATCCTTATACTATTAGAATTAATTTTCCTATTCAAAGAAAAGTGGCTTTCTTTGAAGTAGACCTTACTTCATTTATTCCATTTTCATCAACACCACTCATGTAAACAAAGGATTCTTTCAGGAAGAATTAGTGAATTTATTTAGATGCAAATATCATATTAATATATATGCAAAACAGCAAGGTAGATTGACATAAATGAGGTTTTATAGTCTGTTTCTAGCCCTAAACATTGCTATACTTAAATCATGCACTGAATGGTGTGACACATTAAGTAAAGAAAAATAGAACCACGGGGCAACTTTATAGAATTATTACAGGACACCTTCTTAATAAGTATGTTCACTAGAGGTGATATCAGGCTTCCTAATGTCTAGTAAAAAGGATATACATGAAGATGTGAAAGTAGCAAGGAATCTAAAAAATCATGTTTACTGTGGTTGTCCACCCTCAGAGGTACATGAATAAATCCTGATAGAGTTAATGGAATTTGTGCAGTAAAAGGAAAGTGATTTTTTTGTATTTTGAAGAGAATTAGAAGATGATAAAGGGTAGTGTTAAGGGATGGCAATGCCATATGTATAATGTAAATGTAGTAAGAAATGATGCCATAGGGAAAGGCACCAAAGAAAGTAAAATAATTGTTTAAAAAGCTCTGTGTTCAGAATATAATACATATTTTAGGAAGCTAGGGAGATGTTTGAGAGCTGATGTATGCTTTAAATTTTATGAGAATTATACTGAAGAAAGGAGACATAAAAATTATCATAGAAAAAGTTAATCTAGACCAAACAGGAAAAAACCCAAGTAAAAATAAAAATTATATAAGAGAGTCTAGAAAAGGTAGCTGTCTTGTCAATGTTTCTAAAGATAAATAAGGATCATAATGAGTGATGATATTCTTGCCAGTAAAAAATATATTTAATAAACCATGTATTTAAGTGGTTATAATAGTTAAATAAATGGAAAATAAGGTAAGCTTAGTATTGTGCATGTTGATTCATATTTATTTCTGAGAATATCCTGAGAATTGGACCAGACTCTCTTTTGTTTGAGAACTTTTGCCTGAATGTTTGTGCAAGACCTTTAAGGTGTATTTTGTATCTTGTAAAATTTAGGAACACGCTGAAAAAAAAAATGCAAACCAGATGTCAGGATCTCAGGCTTGTATTTTACAAGCTCTCAGAGCAGTGTTTTACAGAGCAGAGGACTGGAGAGTAGAGCTGGTGTAAAGCTCCTCAGTTCATGTGTCAGCAAGGATAACACAGCCCTGGGGCAACTCACTGACTCTCCCTGGGGGATGCTCAGCCTCTATCATTCAACAGCAACTTTGTTTACCAGTAGAGAGAAAGTATTGGAGGGAGTCTAAATAAAAGCATTTATTTTCCTTTTTATCTTCATCTGGCTGCTAATGACAAGGAGATTAGACTTCATAATCTGCAAAACAGAAGATACCTCTCTCCACACCTCATTTGTCATGAACTGATGAGCAGCAGCTGATGGCCCCTGGCTGTAGAACTCTGAGCACAGTGTTTGTCTGGGAGCATGCAGGCATTTGTGATACTGTAATTCATTTTCCCTTTATACAAAACAAGGGGTGGTGAGAAAAAAAAAAAAAAAAAAAAAAAAAAAAAAAAAAAAAAAAAAAAAAAAAAAAAAGTATTTTTTAGTGGGTTTTAAGAATATTTAAGAATATTTTCTTGTGCTGGATTTTCTACCTATACCTGTACACAGTCTTGACCCCAGAACTCTATGAAATATGACTGTCAGAAGTACAAATGGATGTTTCTGTGTTTAATTTGTCTTATGCTTGCTCTTTTTATCTGAATGGGGACTAGTTGACTATTACCAAGTTTAATGATTTTGTTTCTTATTTTTTCACTGATAACAAGACCACCAACAAATTGTTTCTTTCCTCCTCACATTCCAGTTTCTAGAAGAGGACTTTCCATTCCCATTCTTTAATATTTCCCTCCCTTCCAGTTTAACCAAAAAGGGGCATATTTAAATTGGCTTAACCTTTCAGCAGCCTTATTTCATCCACAGAAAAATTTAACCTTTTACTCCAAAACATTCCTCCATTCTCCCTCATCCCAGTGACACAGAGCCCTACAATGTCCCCATTGATTTTTGAATTCCCCATTAGCTTCCTCAAGATTCTCATGCTTTCAGTTTGACTGTGGCCTTTCTCTCTCTGAATCACTTTGTATTGCATCCTTTCTTCTCTGCTTTTCCTTGCCAAAGGGACTGTCTTGTAAGACAAGGCAATCACTCCACATTTCCTTACATTTTCTCATATTGTGTTTGCTGATACCTCTTAGACTGTGACCTCAGCTGAGATCTGCTTCCATTCTTTGCTCAGAACAATTAATCTTTTGTAAAGCTCTGTATATACCCACGGTGCTGGTTAAAAATCAAATAATAAATTCATTTACTTTACTTTTTAAAAATGTACGACATTCTCATTCAAGCTAAGGTGCATTTTGGAGCCACACAAATACTGGTTTTAAATTTAAAACCATCCAACCATGTGCCTAAGGAACAACTAACAAAGTGAATAATGGTTTAAAATATGAACTGAGATGGTCTTTCTTTGTCCTTCTCAGTCTGAAGTATTGTATAATTTCTTTTAAATTATAAATTTATATCTTTGCACTGTATAGCTACTCTGCACTGCATCATTTCTTTTATCTTTGTCATATTGTACAAAAAAAACTTAATTTGACTAGAGCCACACTGTATGGCTTATGGAAAAATCCATGTTATTTTAAAGTAAGTAGCTCTATAATAAATTGATTAGAGAGGAAGATCTGAAAATATTTTAAAACTATTTTTAAACTACTATTTTTACAACTAATATTTAAAAAAAACCTACTATTAATTTTGTGTTATGTTTTGAATTTCTGTTATTTGTGGGCCTTAAATACAATACTTGAAGATCATCCCAGTGCTGTTTTGCAAGTAAATATAAAATGTAATACAGAAATTATTTATAGAGAGAATAAAGTCTATGTTTGTCAGACATTGAATGGTATCCTCACAGTCTTTTGTCACGTTCAGCTCAAGAATTTGAATTACAATCAGAATACCTGAGGTAAAAATACTTGAGCTTCTTAGATCCTATAAAGGTTTAGGAAATCTCTCCCCAGCATAAAGTCTATACTTGTAACAACTACCTTTTTGTCTAACATGAAATGTTTGCTTAGCTACACCTCTAATTTTAAATGATTGATCAGTAGCATTAGTATGCATCTGCACAATTTCCTTCCTTTCCTTCTATTGGCAAGCAGTTTTGTTGTGCAATGTACTATGCAAATGGTGGAAGAGCCACTTCAGGAAAATATCTCAGATCCCAAGTCTGTAATTTTTAATCACATAAACAGCCAGTTTTATTAAATAATTGTGAACAAAAGAGTTTGCAAATGTAAAGATGCCAAGTTTGTGCTCTACCTGTGCCTTTTTGTTGAATGCTGAAATTTTGTATAGCAGCTTCAGGAAGTGTCATTATGACTGTGTGTATCCTTGGCTGGAGCCCTCTCCACAAAAATCCTCTTTCAAAGAGCCGTGCCAGACAACCTGGGGTGAATGATAAGGCAGCCCTTCCTTCTCATTGGGGATCTGAACTGCTCCCCTTGGAGAAGGTGGTCTCTTTCAGCTGAGTTACTTTCAAAGGCCAATGGAATTTGCTTGGGCAGCTGGTGAGCCTGCCCGTGATGTGTCCGGCAGGACCATGCTCCTCGTGGTGAGCGCTGGCAGGATGGCTCTCAGCCACCCCTGTGCTCACAGCAGATCACCCACCAGTACTGCTCTGGAACTGCTGAGAAGGGGGTGTTCAGAACATCAGGCACAGAGATTTTAATTTAAACCTAGCCTCTTGGAACAGGAGTATTACAAGAGTATTACAAATCGCATGCCATAATGTGCTTCTTTTCCTGCAGGCAAAATACAGAACAGTTTGTGCTGCTCGATCTGGGAAATAATTCAGTTAATCCAGTACGATACATTTCTTTGTGCAAATAATTTTTAAAAGGTTTCTGGTGAAATTTACACATTCCATGGAGAAAAACAATACCTGGGGCTGCCAGGGATAAATGCAGACTTTTTCACTGTCGGATTCACCAGTGCAGTCCAGCACTATTCTGGAGACAGTGCCAAGCTTAACATGCAATAGTTGCATTTCTCTAGATTTTGTACCAGCATGATGAGAGGTCTTGGCCATTGCTAGAGTCATTATTGTCATTTTTGCTTGGGAAGACAAAGCAGCATGGGTGGATTTCTTGTATAAAAATGGAGCAAGTTAGCCACAAAAAGGAAAAAATACTTCAGATTACTGAAACAACAACAGACTCTTAAGAAGGTCTTTTCTCTCAGCTGCAGTAAAGTTTCCATGGTGGTTTGCAGGTTGTGTGTGTATATATACATACACACCCCCATATATCTTTTCTCTCAGCTGCAGTAAAGTTTCCATGGTGGTTTGCAGGTTGTGTGTGTATATATACACACACACCCCCTTATATATATATGCATAAATACATACCTATGTATATATGTATGCTTGTACATATATATGTGTGTGTGCGTATACATGCATATGGATATATGTACATAAGGTATGGGGAGAGATATATATACACACATATATGTATATATTTATATGGTTAGTGGATGGTGTAAAACGTGTCATTCCTCTAATTGGTAAGTCTGTTAAATGAAAGTTTTCTGTCTAAGGCAAATCCAGATTGCTTGCCATCATTTTCTGGTCTGCAGATACCTCATTTGTTGACTACTCAGTCTTCTTCATCACCTACTTCTCCATGAAATGTTGCAATTTCATTACAGAATGGCATGCTTCTTTGCAAACCCAGTATTTGAGGACTAAGCAGGAAGAGGAAAACAAAATTCTTGAGATTTGTATTGGACTTTCTATTCAGATGATTATGTGTGAGAGCTCTACACAGATTGCTGCATTCATTTTTATGTTTATTTTTAATCTATTTTAATTTGTCAGATGTTAAGATAGAAATTACAGTAATTCACTATTTTATTGCAAATATGCTGAAGAAATCAGAAGTACTGCTACAATTTAGGTCAGTACCCAACAAAAAACAGAACCATCAAATGAATCCTGGCTTCAAAAATTCTCTTTTTTGGTGGTTTTATTTTACCAAACTCCAAAAGACAGCTGGAAATACAGATCCATGGCTGAGGTACTGATAGACAAATAGGTAGCTGCTTCCCAGGAGCTTGGTTATATGCACCCCTTTGGCCTTCATGAGAGAGGTGTAACCTACTTTGGATTGAAGATCCAGCAAGGCTATGGATGTGGTAGCTGCCATGGAGTATCTACCACACTGTGTAGCCAATTTCTAGACTTGCCCATATATTTTATGTAGCTGTGCCCTTTCAGATACAGTCTGGTTCCATTTGTGTAGTGCTACACCAAGGCTCCTGCTGCAAAGTGTTGGAAGAAGGTTACTTAATAAACTTGTGCCATTTAACGTGGCCCCCATGCAGTGTGCCTTTACAACATTCTGGTGTTTCTTGGGAGGCAGAGACCTACTGGGGAATTGACCAGCATTGCCTGCAAAACATGCTTTGGTATAAGTGTTTGATATTGTCATTTACAGAGTTAATCTGTTACTTGTTGCCCCAGGAATATTTGGATTACTTCTCCCAATAGTATACCCAGTAAAATGTTGTTCAGTGCAGTATAAAAGATCAAAGTATGGCATTTTTTTCCTCTCCTAAACTATTTCTGTTGTTGAGCCTCATTTCCACTGACTTTGTCAGCCCTTGAGCTATTGAATCCTAATCCAAATTATTTTTAACAATATCTCATCATTCTAGACTTGAATTGATCTTTTTTACTTTACTGTAAAACCAATACTGACTTTCATGTATTTCAATGCTTATTTTAATTAAGAGAACAATTATTTTTGTTTCCCTATTATATTTTTATAACTTTTGGGGTCTATCACGTTTTTCACAATTAAACTACTGGGATAGCTGATTTAAGGGAGTATACACTGTACAATTTGTTTTAAGCTGAATTGACTTTTTAATGTTGCAGTTGAGCTCTGTTGACAGGAGATATTAATGCACTGTGTGTCTTTGTTTTCCACAGCCCCGACAGAAGCTCCCTTACATCCTCACCTAGGTAGGTGATTTGTCATTCTTACTACTTAAACTCAGAATCATTGACTTTATTATAATAAAAAATCTGTAAAGTCACATTAAACTAGGTCTGAGGAATTCAAATAAAAATGAGATTCATATAAAATTGAATGAATTATATCTAATTCTGATTAGTTGTTTCTTGATTGTGGTTCTTATTGCTTTTTATTGTCTTTGACTCCTTGCAGTGTGAGTATATCATGCTGCAGACCTTTTGGTCCCAGTTATGTATTAGAGCATCTGTTTGCAAGAGAGCCAGGAGTGGAGCACCACTGCTATGAAAACAGGCTGCAAGAGTTGGGATTGTTCTGCCTGGAGAAGGGAAGGCTTCAGTGAGACATTAGAGCACTTTCCAGTACTTAAAGGGGCTGCAAGAAAGCTGGAAAGGAATTTTTTCAAAGGCTTGTAGTAACAGAACAAGAGGGAATAAAGGGCTTTAAAATGAAAGAGAGCAGGTTTAGATTAGCTGTCAGGAAGAAAATCTTTACTGTGAGGGTGGTGAGACACTGGAACAGATTTCCAGAGAAGCTGTGGTGCCCCATCCCTGGAAGTGTTCAAGGCCAGGTTGGATGTGATTTTGAATGCTCTGGTATAGTGGGAGGTGTCCCTGCCCATACCAGAGGTGATAGATTTGGATGATCTTTAAGGTCCCTTTCAACCCAAAGCATTCTCTGATTCTATGTCCCATAACTTCAGTGTGGGACAGACCTCACACCAGAGCAGGGTTACTGTGAGGAAGGTTTTGTGCACCTCCAAGGTGGAGCCTGGAGCAAGGCACTGCTGCTCCCTGCATCCACCAACCCTTGTGCTGCAATTTGATGTGTCCAGGACAGATTCTGGCATTCTTCCTCAGTTTAAATAGCATAATGTTCTATTTAACATTAAGTAGAATGTTATGTCATTCATTTAGTGGAAGTATTTGTAGAGATGGATGTCTAACACAATCACAGGTGCCCAAGTGTTTGAATTTTAGGTGAGTTTATTGGTCATCGTACATAAATGAGACAGTAAATCCAGGTGAAATATTGGAGCCCAAAGTTTGCAGAACAGTGGTGAGAAATATTTGCATTACATAACTCACAGTTTATATTCCTTAGATAAATTGATCTTTACTGCCTGTCAAGTGATAGCAGCAGGGAAATTCTAATAAGCTCATGGATTTTTGCTTATGAGGTGTCAAAATGTATCCCTGACTGTAAGATCTGCAATACACTCATTAGTACTTCTCATCCATTCTTGTGCCCATGTTTGCAGAATCTGGATTTGGGAGGATTTTTTTCCTAAACGTTCAGTTAACCAACAATTCAGAGCAAAACTTCTTAAAATATTTAGTGTGTACTTGATGACTCCATCGTTCCATAGCCATCACACTTTCAAGATGGGGGCACTTTTAAATTTTTTGTGGTACTATGATTCATAGTAAGGAAAAAGTCCTGTAACTAAGAAACCCTGGCTTTCATAGGTAGCATAACATAAAAAGCGATTTTTAGAAAACTAAAATGCATTTTACAATGCTTTTCTTTAGGTAAGGCAACACTTAGAAAGCATGGGATGATTGCACTTGATTTTATTTCATATACTGCAGTGTTTTCTTTGCAGCTGAAATGCACAGTGACAGCATTATCCTGCGAGATGACTTTGACTCTTACCATCAGCAAGAACTGAATCCTACCATGTGGTGAGTTTGTGTACTCCTTTATATGCATGTGAGCAAATGAAAACATTATATTTATCAAATGAAATGATGTATAAACGAAAGTATGGATTTGCTTCATTAGGACCTAAATATTTTGGTTTATTAATTAATTCATTAATGAGTGACTGAGAAATTCTAAGCTAATTGAAGTGGATTACAAATTCTTGTTGATTTCAAATTTTTAGATAATCCAAAAATAGAAGGACTAGAGCTGAGCTCAGTGAATACTTATGAATGAAGATTTTGGTTTCCTGAAAACACAGATTTTCATCAAAAAGGAGAAGAATTTCAAGAATTAAACTTTGTTGTTTCAATTTTTTTTTTATTTCATGTTGTACATGTTTTTGGTGAAGCTAACTACAGCAATAATTCCTTCCAAACTGAAATTAAGTGCTTCCAAATAATTTAAGAAATCATAAGAAAACCCCACCAAAATCTCCAACTGGAATTATATACCTCTGTCTAATATTCATGTGATAAAAATGTTTGAGGTTTAATTTCTTTTTCCTTTTTTTGTGGATGGCACAATTTTTCAGGACTTTTGTATTGTATAAGAAGGAAAACACTTCACTTCTCAGTTCTATACAGCCACTTCCAATTGCTAGGGTTTGGGTGGTTTTCGGATTCCTGAACTGGGTCATTCATATTATCACAGGCTGTGTCTGGAACAGCTGGCACAAGATGTTATTGTTCTTTAACCAGTAGGTGCTATAGAAGAATCTCAACCTTCCCATGCATAATAAGGCAGGTACAACTTAGAACAGGTCAGGCAGCAGCTTTATGAACTGTGAGCACAGAGTGAGAGCTCTCAGACAGCATCTCTCCCTCTGCTCCCCCATTCTCTGCTGGGGAATTGCAGAGCCCCAGCCCCTGCACTGGCTCAGAAAGCAAGGGAGGAGATGAGGAAAAATAATCACTTCAGTGTTAATAAAGTCAAATATTAGCCCCTGGGAGGGGTGGGCTCCTTAATTCACTGCCATAGTCCCAAGTTGTCCAGCAGTAAATAACAGGAGGGATAACTGTAAGTGGAGCCTACAGGAGCAGCCCCCCAGTGCTCCCTTAGCTCCAAAGATGGGAGCTGGAAACAGCAGCAGACTGTTAACTTTTAGTCAAAAGGAGTGTTCTTTTAGCAAAGAGTGCTCTTAGACAGACCTCTGAATCTTAAATATTAATAATTTTACCACCACAGTGATCATAAAGATGGACAACCATTTCATATGATATATGTGTACAATGTCCCAGAAGAGGAAGTTGTACATCTCAGTACAAAACTAATTCTGTTCTGTATAGTGAGTGTATTTACAGTATAAAATACCCAGATAAACACATCTCTTGGTCTTAATATGAAGTTTTGAAGGTTGGAGCCTCCTTTTTTTATATAAGATTCTGAGTTTTCTATTTCTTCCAATCCTATTTCATAAATATAATTAACTTTATTATTTTAATTCATACAAAACACAGAAATATTTTACTGGGTTAGTTTATCTTGTTCAAATAAATTCTTGATGAGCATTTTAGCACTTACCTGCATTAATACATTCATTCTGTGACATTTGACTTCATTTTCTTTTTTATTAAGCACTGTCACAACCATCCATCTATGCAGGTCTTTCACAGTTTAACCATCTTGTGTAAAAATGTTGTAGTTTACAGAATTTTACAGATATTTTTATTTTGTACATGCTCATTTTAACAGGTTTTAATGTGTGCCTACAATTTTTTTTCCCTCTTGTTCCTTTTGTATCATCTCCAAATGTTTTTTCTGGACTAGGAGGCATTAAGGACGTGTGATTCTATAACAAAAAAACCCCTCTTTCTTTATGGGTATGGACAGATCAAGGACTCTTAATGGGTTGCAGAATAGCTGCCAAGGTAGATAGCTTTAGCAGCAGTGTGTTAAATGGACTTGAGTGGAAAGAAATGAGAAGAGGCATTATTTCCCTGCAGATGCCTCATAATTCACAGAGGACTTGTCTGTTGGGAGCCTCCATAATTTATTTATCCATTGCTCTCAACTCTAAATTCATCCTTGCTTATAGAAGTCTCAGCAGAGAATTTCAGATTAAAAGAGCCCCCAGTCTTCTGCTCCTTTTGTTCCTAGGATGTGGATTTGGTCCCTCTGGAGCAAACTTCACCACCTTGCTTGGTGAGTCAGTGCAGAGGTGGCTGCTAGGAGAGAGTCCAAAACTCACCACAATCCTGAGACAGATTTTCCTGTACTAGCAGAAAGCCAGCATTTTCAGCAATGCTAAACAGAAGTGGAGCACAAATAAAATAAAATAAAACCATAAAGATGTATCATGAGCTTTTTAGCACAAAGGATTTCTGCAGTAGCTCTACCTCCAGTGAAGACCCACTTGGCAGCAGAAAGTTCATTCTCGGTTGATTGTCTAGTGGGAGTAAAATCAGGAATTATTAACAGTTGTTGCCATCCACACTAAAATTGCGGTTTTTTCCCCTGGCAGCTGCTAAAATCCCATCTTTACCACAACCAATTGCAGTGAGTGCTGGAGCAGCATTTGCAGCTCTGCTCAGCCTGCTCTGTGTGCAGCAGCTGCCTCGTGTGCGCGGAGCCCAGCAGGGCCGTGCCGCGGGGCCACTTACACAGAGCCACTCTAGTCGTCTCTGAAGCCATTGTTTGTGTACAGATGAACACAAAAGTGCTTGTATTTTCCTCCAATATTTTCTTCCCAAATCCTACATAACACTGGCTTGGAAGCGATTAATATTTTCCCACTCCTCCTGCTTGCCCTTCTGGCATGTGCAGCTCTGGCAGAGATGTACCATCCAAGTGCACCAGCTAAGCAGTTTATATCCTCTCTATGTGTCCAATTTTATGAGTCCCAGCAGGGCCTGTGTGTCACTCCATTGCTGGGAGAGGCCTCACATCAAATAACTATTTTGCACAAGGGCGCTGAATGATTTTGAGAGTGATTGCCTGCTCTTTCAAATGCATTAAGACACATCCTTCCCAGCAGCCATCTGTTTCTTTGGAGGCTCAGAAACAGAGAAGGAGTGGTTGCAAGTGTTTTTGGAGCTGCAGAAGGAAGAGAAAGGCTCTTTGTAAAAGAAAAGTCACAGCACCACAGCTCCTTACCTAAGTCAAAAATGTGGTGACTGACAGAAAACAGGAGAAACTGCTAAAGTGCGAAAGGGACAGGGAGAGAGGAAGCAACAGTAGAGGACACATCCGTATGTGAACATAGAAGAAGCATAGAACAAACAAGGATGATTTCTCTGCTAGCAGGAATGGGGAGCATTTTCTCATTTTCTTGGGAAACCACCCACTGTGAGAATCTTTTTGTGTGCTATGTCCAACTAATGTTTATAATCTTTTCTTCCAGTGTCCAGTCATGTCAGAATATGGTCATTTCCAAAATCCCATAGGCAAAGCCTGCTTGCTTGGGCAAAGATTTCCTCATTTCTTGGGTTTTATTTGCCACCAGCCTTACAAAGATCTCTTGTCTTGTGAAAAAAATATGTTTCACACAATCATAAATGTCCAATGTATTACATATCTGACATGTACCAGCTGTGGAAGTTAAGGTAGGTGACTCTCACACCACTGTAAATGCAGCACCAATGTCCATGCTCAGCCAGCCACTGCTGACTTGAACTAACTAGAAGTGTTTAGTACATTTTTCAATTAGAAAATTGAAATAATACAAGAAATTAGTGTCCATGAGACTTTCTGAAAGCTGTCAGGACGCTGTTAGATCAGAAAGCTCAGGAACCATGGAAGTAACTGATTTCTTCAGTAGGGAAAGGGAATCTGCACCCGTACCACTTGCCAGGGAACGGCTGGATGAGTAGAGGTTCAGTATGTGCACTATGAAGACAGTCTAGGTCATTGAGCATCTATTCCTGTTACCATCTTGCCTCCATGTAACCTCATAAAACTGCAGTGGAGAGCATAAAGAAGGTGCTATATAAGAACTAAACCAGGCTAAATGGGAACAAATATTTTTTCAAAAAATCTGTTTAATCCTATAATAAATGATCTAATGTTAAGAAATGCATAAATTAATAAAGAATAAATGTTGGCATGAATGCATGTTTCTGTATAATACAGTTTTAATAGTAGGACTAGAGACAGCAGGGGATTCAGGACATTTAAAGGAGAAAGAGACAGTACAGAAGTGTTTTGCTGTCTAAACTCTCCTTCCCAATCTGATGTCATGTTTCATCTCAAAGCCTATCAGCACACCAAGCAGCAGTCACTTACAGAAGGCACACTTGTCAAAGATGACATGAAGAATAGTTGAGCATGTAAAATCAATCAATAAGAAACAAAGATTCTCTTGGTCATCACTTCTTCATGGCATATGAGAAATGTACAGGTACAGTGATATTTCCAGTGGCAAAGAGGTAGAGGAAAGCTTTGTGACAGGAGAGAGAGGTCCTAAAGTGGTTTCCAAATTGCACTAAAACTGTGGGATTAAACTTCAGAAAGATTTATGTTTAAAAATCTGTTGGCAGTTTGAGATGTTTATCTTCTTTATGGTTCAGACATCACAGAAGACATCAGTCAATATAATATCCACATACTCAGGTATTGTAAAGGGAAAAGAAATGACAAATAAGGGTGAGGAAACAGCAGATGTTTCCCCCACAGCAAAGTGAAGAACAATAGCAGAGAGAGGTGGGACTCTCTAAGCCAGAGATGAGAGAATGGCAGGTCTGTGGAGAAGTCATCTCAATAAATGTGACACGTGTCAGCAGCGGCAGCGAGGACCAGCTGTGAAGAGAAAGCTGAATTGATTTTAATGTGCTAAGATTTTAGGCCAGGCAGGTGAGAAAGATAATGTAGAAAGCTGCACCCAGCCAGGGCAATTAATACTGTCTTCTGTTTGTATAAATAGAAAAGAAATTAACCTTCCTGTCTGCACCAGGAGAGGAGCAAATTGGATCGTTTCTAAACACGTAGTACTATGACGATGATCTGAGGAACAGCAGATCAATTATCTTGCTCTTCAGGCATTCTTGTCAAGCTAATGAGCAGTTTATTGTCAAAGGTAATGCACTTCAAAGACAGCACAAAGGTTTGAATCAGGATTACCAACAGCCATCCAATTTTGTATGAGAGGAATCATCCTAGAAAAGACAACCAATGATGAAACTGCTGTATTAGCAGGACAGTGTTTTTGGATTTACAGACAATATTTCATAGACCACATTACAGAAGTAGAACAGATTAATCACTTTTTATCTGTTGAAACAAGAGAATTAGAGAATTAAAATATCCCTTGGATTATGTGGCCTGACCTTTCAGGAAGGACTAAGTGGTCACTACAAAGTATTCGTGGCAAAGTTTTCCTGCCATATCTATCTCTGTACATATCAGAAGTCCAAGTAGATGCTCCACTATAAAATTCAAAAATGAAGGGACAGACATTGAAAATAATTTTTATAACAGCCAGAATCCTACAGAATCCCAGGAGTTCTTCTAGTTCCTGACCCTCTGCTCTTCAGTTGTCGGAACTTTGGGATCAAGTGAAATTTAGATAGCAACAAAACATGTCCCCTGTCAGCTCTGCTTCTGTGCTTTCTCTAAAAGTACCACTTTATTCACTCACATGCTCTCTTCTTGACTTTTATTAAGAAATAAAATTAATTGCTGACTCAGACTTCTGTAAGTAAATATTAATTCACTGATGTTGATTTGAACTATATTACTTTATTGGAACATTTTACTTTGCTGCTTAAATTCAAAATCCTAAATGCTATCAGTGTAAATTGCTGAATTACTTCACTGGCATGCTCATACAGGAAAAACAACTCAAACATTTTTATGTCTGATGTTTTTTCTGGAGTGTTTCCCTGGAGGTTTGATGTTTAAGTTGAGCTTTGGATGCCCAAAGGCAACGTTAGCCAGTACCATCGCAGGCAGCTTGTTGGGGACCAGGAATATATCCAATGTTTTTTTAAATGTGGACCTCATGCCAAGATCTGATACCCCAGCCCTAGAAGGTGGGGGAGGCAGCCCTTTCCCTGTGTTCTGCAGTCAGGCTGCCCACAAAGTCCTTCATGTTAAATTAAGATGTATCAGGACAGGTGTAATTAGTTGTCTCTGCAGCACTTACCAGCCTCTCTGAGAATTTCTTCATAGTTTTTTTCCTTAAAGGTGAGCAAAGTGGCAACTCTGTTACTAGGAATATGGAATATGATAAATACAAATAGAAGCAACAGCAGATGCCATGTTACACTGCAGCCTCAAGCCCAGCCTTTGGGGAAATAATCCTGCAAGCAGGAGAGAGGCTGATCCCAGCCACTTGTCCTCAGTTGTTCTCTCTGGTAACTCCATGATGGTGGGTTTACTTGTGGTAAATCAAATGTTCACAAGGATTTGGTAAGAAGAGTAGCTTCAGGGTAAATTATATATGTAAGATTTCAACTTGTTTTCCCGTGGTGTGGTGCTTTGCATTCAACAAGCAGGGACACCCCACTTTAGAGGAGGGGCAGTTTGCAGAGAGCCAGCACTGAATCACCAGGGCCTTTCACAAGAGGCAGCTCCAGCGGATCATATTTACACTGCCCCACCTTTGAGTCCATCACCGTGATAACAAACAGCCCAATCCGAGCACCAAGACACTGCAGTCTGATTTCACAGTTTGCACAGTCTCAAACAGCCAGTCTCTGATTTCCCTTCTGAACATGGTGTGCTCTCCCTGCAGGTCTGAGTGCAGTAACTGTGAGGTTGGGGGACACTGTGGAGTGATAATGCACGGCAACGCTGCCACCTTCTGCGAGCCATACGGTCCCAGGGAACTGGTAAGTGGAGGCTGCCCTCTCTGCTGGGGCTGGGAAGCTGTGTCAGCTGCAGGGATCTTGATGTGCTTTCAGTGGTTGGTATTTAGCAGAGATGCTCCTGAGCAAGGTGATGGGTCTATAGAAGTACACCAAGAAACATCCCAGTGTTTTAAACAATAGATGCTCATCTGTCTCATTCACATTTTCTGAAAAATCCCTTTGCCCAGGATTTTTCTTCTGGGAAGCTGGAAGCCTCAGAGGAAAAGGAAAACAATTCTTATCATTATTATGATAAGAATGTATAAATAAATTCTTATATATATAATTTTTTATATATTTCTATTATTCATTTGCTTCTCCTCTGTTTTGCTCATGTGGAATGTGTTTGGAGATTGTTTACCTGCAGGTGATTGTTTCATTGGATTCTGGTGTGAGTTGTTTTGTTTCACTGGCCAATCAGTGCCAAGCTATGTTGGAACTCGGGAAAGATTATTGTCCTTTAGCATTCAGTAAGTTTCCTTTCTGTATTCTTTAGTATAGTTTAGTATAGTATTCTTTAATATAATATAGTATCTTAAAATAATAAATTAGCCTTCTGAGAACATGGAGTCAGATTAATCATTCCTTCCTGCCACAAGGGTCTCTGCAAATACAATACCAGCCAAAGGTTATTGCAAGAGTTGCAGTGACCTTTGTCCCTTTGCAAGGGACAGTCTCTCGATCCAGCATGTATCCAAGTCTCTTAAAGTATCTCTGAAATACTGAAAAGTCAAGGATATAGAACTGTGTTTTTGAACTGGAATCATTCTCTTTTTATATCCAACAATTAAATAGAGACAGGGTTCATTTTTCTTTTATTATTTTATTAGTCTTGTCCCATTTTTTCTTGTCCCTGTTGACAAATGTTAATTTGGTTGTAAAACACCACTTGTGAACAATGCATCCTACAGACTTAAATGCAGCCTGGAGCAAGCACCTGCCAGTCTCAGGGAAGTGTCTGTAAGAGATTGAGTCATGATGAATGGGACAGAATTAATTTTGTTGGGGGTAGTTTGGTCATAAAATTGCTGTAAGAAACAAGTGCAATTTGCATTAACTTGAGGTCATCTGGGTGTGGAAAATGAATTGCAATACATAAACCAATGCCCACATGCTGAAGCTGAGCAGCTAGCTGCAGTGATGTACATATAAGGGGAGCTTTGGAAAGAACTGAAAAATTAAAAGGCCAGATCAAAGCCCATGCAATTCAGAATTAATTTTCATGTTTTCAACAGTCTTCTGAATGGAGGGAGAGGCTGATTAGAGCTATTTGAAGAGCAAACATGGAAGAGGGCCATAAAACAGAAGTGGTTTTGGCCAGGCATCTTCCCTTAATTTCAGACACTGACAATTCTTTTCACAGGGTTAATTTTACATCCTTAACTGGGAGCAGAATTACACAAATGCAATGTAGATATTGCTGATGTGGTGCATAAAAGTCATCAACACATATAAAACTAATTTAGAGATTTTACAGATAAAAAAGGATTTCCCTTGCAGCCAGCTCCAGCCAGGGAATCCTGTCAGGGATGTTAAATGGCCTCTCTGCTACTTTGCATCCTGTTTGAATGTGCTGTGCTTTGCTAACTGCCTTGAGAATACTTGCATTGGTTTATGTCCTGTGCAAAAGGGAAGTAACACCACTGGGGTATTTTTCCATTTTTTACATTCATTTTTAGTTGTAGTACTGATTGTAGGTAACACTACTTGGAAAACAATCTACGTACGATATTTAACAAACCCAGGGTCCTAGCTCTGAGGGTTTTGAACTGTCATTCATTAGCTGTCTTCTCCCTGCTGATATGCAATTTTAGACTATCCCTTGTAATCAGGAACTGGCTTCAAAATCCAGTCTTGGACTGCATTTGTCATATTGCTGTGTGGCAAAGTAGCACTATCATGGCATCAGGAATTTGGAAAACATTTGTTAAGATACCAAAGTGGTGTGATTAAATAACCATCTGAAAAAACCCATAATGCTTATAAACAGTTACCAGCCTAAAAATGAAAGCATTTATAAATATTATGGCAGTGCTGCAGAAAAATCAAATCCTTCTGCAGGAACATGCTAATGGCTTAACACCATGGATGAGCACAGGAGTGTTCAGGCCAGAGGTGTGATCTAGTTCTATTTTTGAGTATAGACATACATTTGAATACCTACTGTCTTAGAACCAACCTGTTTCTCATTTGTAGTTGTTTTGGCAATTTTATACGTACCTCTTTCTGTCACAAATTTTAATACCTGTTCCATTTCTCCATGATTTCTATCAATCCTATTTTGACCCTGCTTGAAATGGATCATGAAATCTCTGTTCCTGCTAATGGCTCCTAGTACATGAATTATTGCTTTAAAATACTTAATCGAGAAGAGTTGAATTTGGAAAATATTTTACATCAACAGCTCTAACAGCTGCTGCTTTGCTACTTTGACCTCCTTCTTTCCTCCTGATTTCCAGCAGCCACCTGTTACTGCAGGCAGAGGGTTTTTAATACCAACTGTCTCTGTCTGTTGGTGAAAATTTACTGCTGCCAAAATCCTGGAAAGATGTATAGCATCAGAGGTGTTGCAAGCAAAGGAAAATATCTACTAAAGGCTCCCTACCATACTCTATGCAGTGTCTGAACTAAGCAGTCCTATGCAGAATTTTGCAAAAATTGTTAGTAAGTCTAGTGATTTTTCCCAAAGCATTGCTGAAATGATTCACAGCACAGTCTAAATCTACATGAGTGTCTCTTCTGTGATAACTGATCTGTTTAACTTCTTTGTGATATGAGCTACTGAACCTCAATAAAGATTTTATTTTCAAACTGTGACTTGCACAACATAATTAATTAAATGAAAACTAATATAATAGGTGCTCTTAACTCAAATCAGAAAGCAATTTATTATTTGGCAGGGTAAGTGTGATACCTAATACTGAATTGATCCTGGCAGCATGACTTAAATGAGAATGTGACTTTATTTTTAAAGAGGCTATGTAAATGCAGCTTTCCTATTCTTGCTTAAAAATTAAAATTACTACATGTTAGAACATGTAGTCCTTTTATCAGTTAATCTTCAATGTATTTCAGCGATTACTTATTGTTCCTTAATTTTTCCTTAATATTGATAAGAAATTATTTTCTGTGTGTAATAGGTATATAGAAAAGAAACAGATCACACCAAAATCTCACACCAACTCATGCAGATCTCCATGCATTATTTTCAAAGGCATCATTTAATGCTCAACTAGGTTGAGCTAGCACTGGAAGAAGTCCAGTCCCTTTTGTCTTGGATGCCTTGCTTGTTAAGCAGCAGTGTTGTTAAATTCAACTTTTAAAATAAATTGAAAACTACTAGGTGTCTTTCACAACACACTAGGGCTTTTGATTTTATAGCATTTTCAGGAGAAACATTCTAATTTGAGCTACTGAAATCTGGAGGCATTCAAAGAAGGGGGAGAAGCCTCAGAGGAGGGTGGTTTGCTGAGTACAGGGTGAGCTGCTGCTGTTTCTCTTTTTTCTCCATCTCTCTGGATGTCAGCTGTGGGTAGATTCTGCTACAACATTGCACTGTACATACCATACAGTACCAGCAAGTGTTTTTGTTTCCTTTGTGTGTAAGATTTAGGTTCCATTGCTTACTCTTAATAATGCATTATTTTAGGGTTAATTAATTTTATTTTTATTATTTATTTATTTAGTCCTTGTTCTGTGCAGAGAAAAGTGAGAACTGTTCCATATATACAGATTTACACTAAGCTGACTACAAACCACAGAGATTTTTCCAATCTTCTAAAGAGTGGTCAAGCGACCCTGCTGAACATAAATGTGATTTTTTTTTTTTTTTTTTTTTTTTTTTTTTTTTTTTTTTTTTTTTTGTTTGGTAGAAATTATTATGGTGAAAAAAATTCTGGCTTTGACATACGACGAGCTTTCAATAACAAAAATGACATAACAAAAATGTCCACGATCACTCAGCCTGAAAGGGCTGGTGATAAACAGTCCTATGCACAGGAGATGTGGGTGTCTAGAGATTTTCCATGCTTTAAAGAAAAACAAATGATGAATGTATTGTTTTGCTCATCTAACAAAAATATTTGCTTCTCTTCCCATAGACCACCACTGGCCTTAACACAACTACTGCATCCGTCCTTCAATTTTCCCTTGGTAAGTTTAGATTTCCCTTTCACCCAAGAAAGTGTAAAAAGTCCTTTCTGTGAAGGAAAATGGCCCTAAAGTTCAGGGTTACCTTTGTGGTTGATGTTAGATTCAACATGAGGGATGAAAAAAATCTTTTAAAACTGCAGTGTATTTATTCATCTCCTGACATGGAGCTACTGTTTTAAATTTTGGAAATGAAAAGCTGCAGTAGATACTCTGATAAGCCATGTTTGAGTTCTGTTTTTTTCTCCTATTTTATAGCCTGATATTTAGCATTATAATTTCTTGCTCTTTTGCTGAAGTGTGATTATTGTTTCTAAAAAAAAAAAGAAGGGTTTTGTCATTTAACACCCCAATATATTCCAAGTTACACCAAGGTAGTGCTGTTTTTAACACATTTGCACAAAGAGAACAGGTAGGGCAAATGAAGACTAAATGCTATTAAGTCCATATTATCAACAGCATGGTTGTATGCTGTATTACTCAGAATACTGTGAGCTATTGCACATTTCACTGTGCATTTGTGGCTATAAATTATGGTAAAGGCTGGGGCTGAGGGCAAATTTGGAACACACATAATTTGTTAACTCATTTCTCAGTGTTGAAAATATGAAGGAAAAGTGTTCTAGTGATGTAGATGGTTCAGTAAAAAAGCAAGCAAAAAATGTAGCCTGCTTTCTCTGTAGACTCCTGGATATGCGTTTCCAAATCATATTCCTATTTTTAAAAAAGTAATTCTCCAAACGTATCTCAGGAGATGTGTGATTAAACTCTGGAAATCTCAGTTGAAAATAAGAACAATCATGCAGCTTGGAAAACAGCTTGGGTTTTTTAATGGATTGGAAATCAAAATCCTAGAAATACATCATTTAAATTTGTTTTTTACCTGAAATTGTTCATTTGGGTATTGGAAGTCATCAGTACCTGCTTCTGACTGCAGCGTTAATATATCTAAGGACTGGTATCTAAACTTTTATTTTGAATTACTGGTTTTAAAAAGCCAGAAAAAATGTCTCCAATCCTCAGCTGAATCAAGGCATAAATATTGGGTACCTGAGATGAAAACCAGCCTGTTCCTGCCCTGCAGTTTCATTCAGACAGTGGAAGGGTAGCAGCTCACTTGATCCACTGGGATGTGTTGCTCACTGACAGAAGCACAAGGAGATGTGACTTCTATACTTGCGACGATGGAGGAATCTCACTTTTCATGAAAATTTGCAAAAACCTATTTTGTGTTATTCCTGCAGTGACCCAGGGTGGTTAACAGCAGGGTAAGGTGAGTGGGCTGGTAGGGTGTGTGCTGTCACAGCCCAGTGCCTGGTGTCTGCTGCGGGTGAACTGCAGAACAGTGCAGGCTCCCAGAACTTTCACAAGGAGACTTGGTATTTCACTAGGAGCATTTGTGCCTATCAGATGGGAAGGGTCAAATAAAAAAGGGGTAAGAAAAGGCTGAGCAGGAAATACTCTGTATGACAGGATTTTCATGAATATATCATAAGAATACCTGAACCCATACCAGTAGGAACCAGTAAAATCCTCAGTATGATGGAGCAGAGAGGGGTGGATGCACATCCAAGTAAACCAAATTTCAGCCAGTTGAAAATGTATCATGTTTCCCCATGTGTCTGTGATGAGTTTGAAATACAATGCAGATTGCTTTTGTAACTGATAGAAGCCAGCATGAGCCAGGGGACTGCTGCTGAGCTCAGCAATACTTGGCTTTAGAATCCAGTTTCCAGCTTATTCCCAAATGTCCGATTTAATCATAACCCTATTTAGGGATTGATCCAAGGGAATTGCTTTTTATTTTAAAGAATGTTTACCACCTTCTATCAGCCATAGAATAGCTTAAGCTGTAATCCTTTGAGGGTGTCTTTATGTTATATTTGTCACATAGCTTTGGCCTTATTAAAGAGTCCACATTTTAATTTCTCTTGCCGCTAATTATCAGATGGAATTTTGTATTTGCAGATGTATAGGAGGTAGAGAACTAGGAAAGGAAGCTAAAAATTCTGAAGCTAAATTCTGGTTTCACCATGAATTCCAGATCCTTTAAAATGCCATGGTCAGGGAGGGTAACAGACTAGTGAATTTTTCATTACTTGATATTCTGTGTGATTTCCTTCATGCATCATGTATTTGGTAGTTTTGCTCTTTAAAGGCCAAGGCAGTTGGAAAGGTGCACTTAAAAAGAAGGTTTAATTAGGATGAAAAGGTAATTAGTAAGGCATTTTCAGCACACAGGACAACATTAATGTGCAGTATCCTTTCTGAATGCGAGGAACTTGTCTGTCATGTAGCATCCACTCAGAACTGGTCCAGGGCTGGGGAGATATTTACACTCATGCACTCTGTGCCCAAGTGTGCAGAAAATTTTGATTACTGCAACTGTCTTAATCACCTATCACTACATTTCTCCAAGACCCAACACTGACACGTCTAGCAGTTTCCTTAATGTTCAGTGGATTAATTGAGATATTTAAAGCAATGCCTTTGGGCTCTCTCGGGCCAGAACATCTGATTCAACAGCTTGGGAATTGCAGGATATTGCACAAAAGCCTCTGGACTCAGCTGCCGCACAACATTAGTCTGATTCATTAGCTGAAATATTCTCTATCTCCAAATCTGAGCCTTTTCCCCTCAGCTGCATCCCTGGGCTTCCCCAGGGTTGAACGTGCTCTGTCATTCACACGGGCCACCGTGGTGGAAGGTGACTGTACTGAGAGATTAGCAACTGAGCTAAATACAGGCAGAAAGAGACACCAAATCCCATGGGGAGAAGAGGAGAGGCTTTCAGGGAGCAATGGCAAGGTGTGAGGTGTGCAGGTTGTTGTGCTTAAGCTTGTTCCTTGGGTGTTCTCCTCAGCAGGTGCTCTGGAGGCAGTGTGGGCTGTGCAGGCTCTGCGTGGGCAGTTCAGCACGGGAGGTTCTTCCTGTCCCTCCCTCCTCTGCAGGGCCTCTGCTGCAGCTGAGGATGCTGCAATGAGCATCAACACTCAGCCTGGCCTCCAGGGCAGGTGCTCCTTGGAGCCACATGTGAAACAATGTGAAAATTATTAATGGAAAATAATGCCTTGAAAAACTTTGTTCCATGGCCCTCTCCTTATGCCATAGTATTACAAGACCATTTCTGGCTAATTAACAGTATTTGAAAATGAGAATAACTTGATAGAGAAACCTCTGACTTTTCAGCTTTGCTATGAAAATTCCTTCACATTCCTCAGAAAACAAGATGACTTTGTCAGTATCATATACTGGATAAATACACAATGTTTGTAAAGCACATCCTACTTTAAAATTGCTTTCCCTTCAACTTTCATGCCATTGTCACAAAGATCCTCTGTCATTACAGGATTAGCAATTAGCAATTATTCCCCCCTAATTTTCTAAAAAAATCTAACCTTCCTACTATTTTACCTTAAACCAAAATTTGTTTATGGGTGAAGGATTTTTTGTCTTCTGAGAAGGAATACTCCTCCAAATATAACAAACATTTGGCAGTTCAGTTTTGCTTCTTAAGGATCAAGCCATTAGTCTTGCAAACAAAGAAATAGACACAAGTTCAAAAGCTTTTTGCGTTATGTGGAGATAAAGCTCGGACTTGACCTCTCCCTTCCAAAATATTACAACTTCTGCAACAGTTGGGTTCCCTAACCTGTCAGGATTTACTTTGAGTCAACCATTAATCCTTATTTTCGGTCCCCTTCAAAACTATCTTTGTATGGCAAATACATGACCTGCAGTATTTAAAAGCTGTTTGTAATCATAAACCATCTTTCCCTAATTGACTATGAGTGACCTGAGTTATGGTCACTTTGTATGTATAATATTGGTGTAAATACTTATCTTGACGAATGAAACCTCTTACAGGAATCTCAATATGATGCAAAATACTTTTCCTGCAATAAACAAAATAATAAAACCAGTCCCTACACTTTTGGTGGACTCTGAGAATACCACAGAGCTGGCAAGGAAGGGGCTGCTCTCTGAGAGCATTATTTGCTGTTATCATGAGATGCATGGGCACAGGTGATCTTCAGTGCCTGAAGGCTGCCAGGCACTGGAAATTCTTTAGGCATCTTCTCTGCATGGATCATATGCTTAATGCCTTAACTATTGCTAAAGAAAAGACTTGACATGAATCAAATCTAGCACATCAACCTTCAGTAAAAACAGTTTTCAGTGAGGTTTTAGTATCAGGCTTTAATCTGAGCGAGTGCCTTGTGCTTTTGCCAGATGGACTGTGTTTGTCCTCTCAGGAAAATCCCAGCAGATATTATCCAGAAGATGGGTCACTTATGTTGTGATTTGCTCACTGGTCTGAAACCACAAGCATTTGGACCTTACTTGTAGATTAAGAATGGCCCTTTTCTCCCTCTGCTTGTGGGATAGGATAGGACAGGACAGGACAGGACAGGATAGGATAGGATAGGATAGGATAGGATAGGATAGGATAGGATAGGATAGGACCATTTCAGTGGGAAGGGACCAACAATAATCAGCCACCCACCTATTTCAGGGCTGACCAAGAGTTACAGTTTGTTGTTACCTTCTTTAATATCGTTCAGTCACTTCTCTGCCATCTATTGCAGCTGCCATTGCTCCAAATTAATTGACCAAGTTAATTGTTGATTAAGCATTTGACAAGTATTCCATAGAGGGTTCCACATGTACTAAATTAATCTATTACAATCACTAACAACACCTACCAGCAGCATATCAATGTCCCTTAATATCTTTCTAATGGAACCCTATAGTAAGGGTAAAGGTGTATGTCTACTGGTTTTAATATGGTTAACATATTATTTAGAAATATTACTGTTGGTATTAAACTATTCAGGACTTTTTCGTAATTCAGGGTGCAGAGGTCTTGCTAAGGGTGTTACTACTTCATCCTAGAGTACCCACTTTTTCCCCATTTTCTAGCATTCTATAGTACCCACTTTTTCCCCATTTTCTATCTTCCTGCAAAGGAAATAAAATGCCAAACTCTCTGCTTTTACATACATAAATATTTCATTGGCAATCTTACAGTATAATCACTTAAACCAGTAACAGAAGTAATAATTTCTCCAATCTTGTTCAACACACTTTCTACTCTTGCAACTTTATTTTCTGGTTGAGTAATCACCCCTGTCTTCACTTCCAATTTCCTGAGCTTTTAAACCCCATCAGACCATCAGCTGTACTTAACTGCAGAGTAATTGTATTACCTGTTGTGACTTTACATTTATACTGTCCTGTTTTTTAAATGGTGAGGTGTATGTGCAATGCACATAGCAAGGATTTCTATGTGCCTTCATGTATTTACAGTCTATTTTTAATGCTGCTGATTTCACAGCCCTCTGTGACTGTAATTCAGAAAACTATTTAAAATCTGCTATTGATTGCTTTTAATTAGTTTGCGAGTAGGGGTCACTGATTTGGATGCAGATCTTTGACATAATAATTCCAAAAGATTTTCATGTCATGACCTGCTTCACCCTAAGACATCAGGTTAGTGAATCATTAGCAGCAGACTTTATTTCTCTCCCTGAATTACCAAGGTCACTAGGATCTATGTGAAAGCTATTTTACTCAGAAAAATCTATGGTCTAATGGTCTTGGTGATGGTTGTTGAAGACAAAGCATGGATAGTGGTCATCACCTTTACAAAGTAAAATGCAATTTTTTTCAGGATTATTTATTCCACTTATCATTTGTAGTGGCAATTTGCCTTTGTTACCAGCGTAGTCTTGCAGAATTAAACTATAAAATTTATTGTATTATGTAGATAATGTAAATACTATTTTACCTTGATGTGTGCTCAATCTACAGATTATTATTATTATTATTATTATATCATCAGCATCATCATTAGAATTGTTGAATGCGCCCTTTGGATTAGTCCTTACCTGATAGGATTCTGTGCTTCAGAACTCACATTTACTTCTCTATTAACCTCAGCAAATAGACGACCATGATGAACAAAAAATAATCTTACAAAAATAAATAATGCAGCTGATTCACTGAGCTCCATGTATTTCTGTGGAGCAAACAGCAGTTTCTCATTGCTAGGGCTGTCCCCTAGAGCAGCATCTGCAGGACTCTGCAGAGATGTGCATGGGATGATGATCCCTTCTGCTTCCCACCAGAAATACCCCAATTCCACTTTGGCTCAGCCATGAGAACAATGATGACTACATTTGGTCCCATGTAACAGTCTGGAGACATTTATCATTTATGTTCTTGTCGTGTTTTAATTCAGATCTGGTGGCAGCTGTTATATTGACCATAGTGTTTTTATGCTGTTTATCCTCTGCTAGAATTCAGACCACTCGATAGAACATTTCCAAACATGTTTTGCTATGTAGGTCTTAGCTTTGGCTGAAAGGAACCACTGCTGATCATTTTATCTTAATTTCCAGTTTTGTTTAGTCAGTTTTATAATTAGCAGAAGCTATTGGATGACTGACAAATGCTGTAATAGCATTTTGTGGGACAGCCTCAGCATAACTGGATAGAGATTTCCTTCAGATTTGCTAGGAAAATTTACTCACACATCTGTAGAGAAATACCAAAGTGAAAAACAAATCCCTTCTGAATTTAACATGGAGGAGCACTTGATCGTGTAAATTCATCACTATCTTGTTAGCTGAAAACCAAAAAACCTCATAGAGGAAGCTGTGGTGCCAAATGTTTTAGGGATGTTGAGCCAGCTCCTTTGCTTTAGTCACCTGCATGGATGATTCCCTCAGTCACACAAATTTCTTTCTCCAGTGCCTTCCAGGTTTCCTGTGCAGGCATGGCAATCCACACAGCGGTGTTCACAGTGGTACTAGCAGGGAGGGGCAGTTCTGGTGGCCACAGATTCATTGTTACTTGAGTTAGATTCTGTCCCTTCTAAGCAACATGAGCACAGCATTAAAAATATTCGAACCCTCAGGTTATTTTGTCCTAATTTCTTTCCTACACATTTGGAAAAAGCCTGAGAATTTAATATGACATGACTCAATACCAAAACTGGTGTCATTCACCATTCTGCGTTTCTTCTGCTTTCTTCATTTCCCATTCCAATAAAACATTCCCATTCATTTCCAATAAAACAATGTGGATCTTTTTTTTTTTGGTTTTTTCATTTTTTGCTTGGCTACCCAAATTGCCATTTGCCATTGTCTGACATGAAACCTAGTAATTTTCCTTTTCTGGTAGAAAAACTGTTTGTGTTGATGCATAGGTTATACATTACATCTGATGTGAAAGAATAAGACAGGTAAGTCATATCATCAAGTAATCTTCACATAGCATATGGAAATGTTAGGTGTTGTTTATTTATGTCACTGAGTGTTACAAGAGGGGCTGCCTAAGCACCCAGATTGAAACCAGGCTTTAAAGTTGATGCTGCATTTGAAAGACATTTTAATGGCCTTGGGGCAAAATGATTTGTGTTGTTTTGGCTAGCCCAAGGTTACAATGAAATATTGTCTTTATTACTTCTGTACCAGGGTTTCTCAGCCACTGTTGGGAATTAAAATGTGAGCGTTAAAGATTTACTACATGGAGAAAAGCAGAAAAGATAAAGAGCCTCAGGATTCAGATCCAGGGCAGGTGGCCGTGCCACCACCTTGCAGTCAAACATGGGCCATTACGGAATTGGTCACTGCAAATAATGAATGCTGGATTACAGACAGACTCATCTTAATCCTGCTCATATCATTGTACACAGATAACACTTTTCTATGATTAAAAAGGTCCATTTTTGAATTGAACAACAAAACATCTGTAGTTCCCAGGGGGAAGGGGGGGGGGGGGGGGCTGAGAAGCCCCCAGCTCATCAAAACAGTCCTGGCTGTTCCTTCAGTGGGTGAGGGACTGAAAAGTAAAAGCAGATAAAAATAGAAAACCCTATCAGGAATTGCAAAAACCAATTTTTACCAAGCTAGTTATTATCTACCTGCATATAAATTTAAAGGCAGGCAATCAGCTTTACTAGATTTCAGAAAAGAGAGACACCTCAGCACAGAACTGGCTTGAGAAAAATGATTTCCCAGATTTTCTTGGTGCCAGAGAATTTCACTAAAGCAGCCAAAGAAAGGACTTTCATATCTGTATATTCAAGACAGCTCCTCTTACACAGCAGTTCTTGAGACTGCTGTGTAAAAGGACCAATGTGTGTTTTCTATTGCCTCTAGACTGGACTGGCTGTAGGGATCTAAATAAAACTTCACATATTTTCCTGCAGGATTTTAATACCTTGTGGTGCTCATTTTCTTGATTATAGACCTTCACAGCTGCCTGCTGAACACAGTTACACAAAGCATCTCTTTCTATTTACTGATGTGTGCTAGTGTACTACTGAGCTACTTTCACACAGGATCAGTTACTTTTTGCCCAGCTTCATTGAGAGGTCACCCTCTCATTTAGGGGACTTCCACATAGTCTGACATTAATTGTTTAATGACAAAAATGTTGAAGGGCAGAATGTGGGTACCCAAGTAGAAAATGCTTCCTTAACACAGGGGTTGCTATTTTGTCAGACATCCAAGAGCAACTGCAAGTATTTTGGGAGCATTAATGATGCTATTGTTTCAGTTGCTACAGCTCCTGGGTGTCCATTTCAGCAGGTCTAAGCAAGTTTGCTCACTTTGCCTTCAGCTAGGTGCTTTGTTATATGATGTTGGTGCACTTAAAAGCATGGTTAAATTTAGCATCATGTAATTATTTCTTTGGCAACAGACTTATTACCCAAGCACATACCTGCTGGCTGTATCTCAGAAAGAGACACTATAAATAGCTTTACATCAGAATAAATTGGACACTGGCATGAAGCTTTCTGCTTGGCTTATTTTTCTCTCCTTAACGTTTTCAGCACAAAAAGCAATATGAATTGTGATCTGAGCTTGTTCATTAGAAGAGAACAAATTTGTGTGAGTGCAGGAAGCACATCAGATCTCTGAATATAAATAGACTAAGAGGAAGTTGAACCAGATAAGTATTTCCTCAGACTTCTCATCTAAAGGAAATTAGCTGCATTAATTCATGAAAAGTACATTTGCTGTTATTGGGAATCCTGGCAGGAGGTGGATGGGAAGGAACCCGTGGGTGATCACCTGCTCCTTGCTCCAACCAGGATCATACACTGGGCAAGGACAGCCTGCTCAGAGCCCCATCCTCCTAGGGTTTAGCCTCAGATTAACTTTCAGGACTTCATTTAGGAAGTTCTTCTGATTGATTTTTATCAAATATATTTACTAATTATTCTTCTCCTCATCTTTTACAATTTTACAGTGGGGGCTTTTAGCCTGCTCATCAATCAACACTTTAGTTTTATTTAGATGTAAATAACTACCCAGTACTTCTGAAATGGAGCAGCAGCCTAAATCTGACAGTGGAACAAAAATTAGCTGCTCTCAGAAACCTGCAGAAAATAAATAACTGAGACTTTACATTACTAAATTTGTAATTCTCACTAATGCTAAAATAGATCTGATTTTTATGAAAGGCAAACACCATTGGCATTTTTTTTCCTAGGGCCAGATATTTGTTTCAGATTGTTTATCAGAACACATACAAGAGTACAGACAGTTAAAATCCTTTTCCCACAAGGGAAAGAAAAGCAGCCAGCAATAAAATATTTGTTTCCATGAACAGATAGATGATGATTACAAAATATGATGCAGTTCTTACACTTTGTAATTTGAATATGTTTTAGAGACTCAAAATACCTATTTGTACTCTGAATTCACTCCACAAATAAGGAAAAGCTGTTTAAAAAGTCTAAAGATCTAAAATGTCATAGTTAAAAATCTTATTTGTAACTAAATTCAAAGTTGTGACTTCAAAGAAAAATAAAAATGCTCTTGTGACCTTCTCTTGAGAAAATTTTCAGAAACAGAATGGAATGAACAGTGCATTGCATATTTTTGTATCAGTGCATCTTATACATCCAGCACTTAATATTCCGTATTTTAAAATGGTTAAAACCATCTTCTTCTTGATCAAAAGCCAATATAAACATACACATTAAAAATATCAGAACCCATGGACCATTCATTATACCAAACTGTATGGTTCATTACATTGGAAAAACTATTAGCAAGCCAGCCAGATTTGACCAATAGTCGTTTATATTATCCAGTCTGGCTTAATTCAAGTGATATCACAAAATTATAATCCTTAGCAAACACTAATCATTATTCATCTTGTTAACAAAATTAATAAATGTAATCTAGTAGCATTGGATATAAGGGATTCTTCCCAGAGCCCTTTTGTTTTTCAGACTGCATTCAGGACACAATTTGAACTCTTCTGCACAATTTTTGTGTTCATCTTTCTTGTGCAGTCCCCATTAGACTGATTCTCCTTAAAGCCAGCATTAGATATCCCATCTGCTTATCCACGGAAGCACTCACAGGAGCTATCAAGGAGTTGTCAAGAGGCAGAGGACATCACACTCTGTAAGGAGCAAAATATTGCTTCCCTTGCAGATGGCACCCAGTTTTATCTCAGCAAAACACCGGCTCTGATCAATGTTGTTAAGAAATCTTAGAGACCAACAGCTGTACGACTTGGGTTTCTGTAAATCTGACACAGTTGGAGGCAAAGCCATAGTGAGAATTAATTTTTCCTGCCATTGTCAGCCTGGATACAAACAACAGAATATCTGGATACAAGCAGCTGATATGTGGTGCCTTCATAACATCTCTCCTGAAATACTACGCTCTCAGCACTGCTACCTACATGGCATTTAAAAAATAAGATAGCTAAAATATTCACCAGTACTTTAGATGGCCAAAATCACCTTAAGAAGACCTAAAATTAAAAAATACAAAAAAACATGACTGTTTCAGTTGGATATGCTTAGAGTAGTCAGTGCTTGTCAGGTCCTGGCTATGGGTTACCTGTGCTGTGAAACAAGCAGCAAAACAATTGAGAAACATACTTCTGTTTCACTTTTCTATTCTTTCCTGTTTAGCTAAGCAGAATTAACAAAGCAGTTATTAGGACATGTTTAGCAATCCCATACTCTGCCAGTCAAAACCCTCTTCTATTATCATCAGTGCTTGGACTCAACTTTAAGAAAATTTTGTTTTATTTGGCTTGGGAAAAAATCCAAACATGTAAAGCTCCAGCCAAATAAATTAGTGTTTCAGAATATTCAGTATATGGGAATGGCTGGGTTTTATAACAGAAGCTGCTTCTAATTTTTGATAACAGACAAAATTGTTGTCTGATCTTCAAATGTATCATTTAAAATTAAATCCATTAAGGTTGTCTCTACTCTAGCTTTTCTCTGAAAGTTTTGGAAGTCTGTGAACATCAGATTAAAGTCTATCAAAAGGAGTAAAATAACTCCAAAGGAAAGAAATACTTTGTTCCTGAAACACAAGGGCAATCTTGTCTTTTATGCATGTAGAGAAAAAATTTGTCTATTCTTTATCGGAGGATGGTTTGGGGTGGCCCCTGCTCCCAATAGGTAATTACACATGCAAACCCTTAATATTGAAAGTATAATCCTGATTCTTAGCCAGATTTATCTAGCAATAACCTCACCAAGACATCAATCTTGCTGTGACACACTCATCTTAAGGAATAAACAACATTCTTTCTTTAATGCAGTAGTTTACTAACACAGACTTGTTTACAGTAATCATCCTGCAGGTTTTACTACCCATTTTCAGGGCTAATTCAAATCCTGAGCTTTCCTGATTTAAAGTAAACCAAATCTAATCTCATTCAAAAGGTTTAATGTACAACTTTTCCTTCAGAGGACAGGGAGGTGTGAATATTTATGGCATGATATCCTGCTCCTGCTTCTCTGCTCAGAGCTGACAAACTGTTTATTACCATCTCTGGGAGCTGTGGGAAGGACACCTCCCTCTCGAGCTGAATTGGCCCCAATTCCTGTGATGTTATTACTTGAGTTCTGATCATATTTTTGTTCAGAAAGTCAGAATATAGATTTGCTGGTCAAGGTAGAGGCAAGAATCCAAAATGCAGATTTCTAGTTGAAATAATCCTAGTTTAGGATTACTGAAATAACAGTGATAGGGACTAATAGCCATAGTACTAAACAATAGTAATATTGAAAGTAATATTGAAAATTATATTGAAAAGCAGTGACTTGCAAGACCATCTCACTAAACTCTGTCCTGTAGTGCAATTCATGTTCACCCTCCTCCTTTTCCTTGGGGAGAAATTCCGAATGTAAACTAGGATGTGTATTAGTTTTGTAAAAGATTCAAGTACCAGATCAGTACTTTTAAATTTTTTTTGTTAGTTTGTGTTTTGCAGAATTAGATAGGTACATGAAAAATAATCTTAATGTCTTATTATTTTGAGTCAAGAACATACAAAATGAGGGTTTAAACACTGATAAAAACACATTTGTCATCACATCCAGTAATTGCTGCTTGAGGACTTTCCCAAACTGTCTTTAATCTTAATACAATACACCTTGATGGTTAAAATAATAATAAAACCCAGCATTTATCTCTCCTTTTTTTATTGTCTCCATTGCTCTTTTTCCAGCATCAAAAGTGAAATACCACACCTACCTTGCAAAATCATTTATTTTAAGCAACGGCTTTGATCTTCATTGCAGAGTTGAGGGTGTTCAGATCTAGCAGACAACATTTTCATGCTGATTGTGCAGCAAATCTGGCCTTTTCCCCTTTTTAAGCAGCATATTTCAACTTCACTTTGTTAAGAGCACTGTACCAAAAGTTGATTGTAACACTAACTGGAATGGCACAGGTTATAAAGTCCATATTGCTGGTTATTTTTACTGTTTATGTTATTTTAATTTCTGCTGACATAAAACTCAGTATGTTGCTGTTTTACCTCACAGCCTTTGACTGGCCAAAGACATCAAACTGGCTGTAGTTCCCTGATTTTTGAACTGAATTCCTCTAAAATAAAATGAACAAATGTGATTAAGGGTTGGAACTCCTAAATTCCACAGAAGTAGGAAGTGACAGCAGATGTTGCTCATAAAGTAGACCATCTCAGCAGATGGGCAAATGTGAAATGCAAAGGCTTTTCCTGACATCATTTGATTTTAATATGATAGAAATAAAATGCCTTGTCAGTAAAATATCACCAGACATTTGCTTTGTAGTCATTCTGGATACATGGCTGGTAATTCAAAGTCCTGCTGCCTTTGCAATATTAATTATTCTGTGCCTCTTTACAGCAAGAATATGTGACAGACCAGCTGAACATGCCACACGCAGCTGTAGTGGCTCAGAAGTATCTGTTACTCTATTTGCAATTTAACATTAGTGAAAGATACAGGAAAACAACTTTGTGGATCATTTCCAGGAATCTAGTTGATGTATCAGAGAAAATTTTAGACCCAGGACTTCATCCCATGTTTTGAAGTGGTTTTCATACCCCTGCAGAGGTATGTGATGTGTGTCTCAGAGCAGAAAAGCAGTTCTGTAGGGCTGGGAGCTGTGAATGTGAACTGCCTCAGGGGAGTTGGGGCTGCAAGCTTTGTGCTTAATGACATATGTTCCCATTAAAATGTGTAAGTTGTTCTCTTGTACAAGTGGTTAACACCTTTTTAATCAGGCCATTTATTTCTTTTACAAAAATAACCACTCCGTGTTGAAAATGATACTATTTTCTTGTCAGCAGTGTGTATGTACATTTATAGATATATTAAAATATGTATTTACACAACTTTCAGTGTGATGGAATGAATCTGAGACACACATTAACATAACATACAACTTGTGGCATATCATATGTACTCATAGTGTGAGCAAAGCTGTGGTACTCTCTCAGTAGTCTCCGGATGCCATCAGAGATGCTCTTTAATTGAGAGCTGCTTCTCTTAAACATGGCAAGTACATGATGTCTGCTGCTTTCAATCTCAAGTGCTTATGACATTGTATCTTTGGAGCAAAGGCTAGGATGTGTCTGTTTCACTGAGCATCAAATTTTCTGAGATAGATGAATTATCTGCTGTCTGAGGAAAAATAGTATTTTTAGTGTGTTTAATTACAGCTCAGGTTGTTTATCATGTTTTCTGGCATGAATTTCTCAGTCTTGTTTTCATCTTATTTTAACTGCCCCATGTATTAATTGTTAAGCTCATCTTTTGTGACAACACCCAGAAGGCTCCCTTTTATAAATCAAAAGTAAATATATTACCCTACCTTGCAGGGGTGCCATAAGGCTTAATTAGTTCATTTTTGTAAAATGTTCTGAAATTCCCAGATCAGCATCAAGTGTTTGTTATTAATTATAGGATCTAGGGAGTATATTGGATGATTTCTTAATTTAATTTCCTTCAGGCAACCTTAAAATAACTAATTTTGTAATATCTTTGTTCTTTTAAATGCCTAAATCACATTTGCTCTTGGCTCAAGTAATTCTGTATATATTTTCTTCTCACTGTATTTTTATTTCTAGAGTTTTTTATTTATACAGTAATATGAAAAACAGTCTTTTACTATTTTCCCTGTGAATTCTGCTGTGTGGATTATTCTCTAATAAGAAGGTTTTGTTTAAACATTAGATGGTGGGTTTTTTCCTGCAGTTGGGGGTGTTAAGTAATTTACTTGGCTTCCCCTGGGAAATTTGCAGAGATTACATGGCACTGCTGTGATTTATCATTTCTACTTTATTTCTGACTCATAAAGCATGCATTATTTTGTGTTTACTTTCAGCAACAGATCACAGGAAATTTCATCATCAATCAAAGCACTTTAAAATGGGGAGAAGTGATAAGGTGACAAAGGCACAGTCAGCAACTGTGGTTATTGGAGAATCATTTATGCTTCATTGTGTCGTTAACTCTTCTCATTTTATTGCTTTCCCAGGATCGGGCTCATGTCGCTTCAGTTACTCAGATCCCAGCATCACGGTGTCCTACAGTAAGAACACTTCTGCAGATTGGACTCAGCTGGAGAAAATTAGGTTTGTTACAGCTCTTTAATAATTTTCATGTTTTCCAGCTGAGCGGGTGGTGTTTAAGCCTGGCTCTTTCAAAACTTGTTTTATATGTTAACTTTTTAGTTCTCCTTGTTCATACAAAAGACGAGGGGTGAAATTCCTGGCTAATTGCAGAAATGCCACCAGGTTTGGTAAATCACAAATTCATCCATTGACTACGTGGGAAGTGAGGAAGAGAATCACTTCACACTTAAAATGCAACTCCAATAACCAGCAGGATCAAGTGCCTGAAAAAACAAAACTTTGATGACTTTTTGCATTTTAGCACCATTTTTAATGTCAGCAAGGGCCATATTTTATAATGTTTCAAGTTTCTACTTTGGTAGATTAAAATGTTCAATAAAAACACTTTATAATTTGATATGAACACGTGGCTCTTAACATTCTTGTAATAACAAGATTATGAGAAATAGTGCCTTGCTTTTAAACCAGCTGGCATACATGAAGATGCAAAGGATTAGGAATGGAAAATTTAAATATTTTCATCACAATATCCACACCTTTAAAGACAGCTAGTGTCAAAGATGGACTTTTCTAAGAGAGGATATTTTATTAAGTAATAATAGGAAAGGCATTTTGTGCAATGGCATACAAACATAATTATGCAACTGGGGAATAAAAAGCTGTTATTTATATGTAATGTGCTCATAGCATCTCAGTGTGCCTTCCTGCATTACCTCAGTGTCAGTGCTATACAAGTGACTTGCTTGAGCCTATTTTCAGTCCTTTGAGGCAAACTGCAGAGCAAAAGGGACCCTAATTTCTGATGAAGAAGCAAAACTCTATCTGGAAGGTTGTGTATTTCAGTATCTCATCCTCCAACTCATTGTGGGAGTGGAACTACAATTTCATTTAAAAAAACCATAAATTTCAGTAAAACAATTGGTGCTAATTCCTGTCTCAGAAAAAATATAAAGCAAGAGTAATTCACTGCAGGCACGGAAGTTGCCTCAGAGTAACCATACAACGCATTCTATTTTTCTCACATTGATGCAAAATTACACACCTAGACCATAACACCAGCTCAGTTGCTCTCATAGCTCTGCAAGCTGGGAAACTTAAGAGTTGTGAGGATGCAAACACAAGCCCTTGAGACCAAATTTTTTGTGAAGTTAATGTGCATGCAGTTTGACCTCTCTTTCCTCAACTTTGATGCTGGAGCCAGCAGTAGAAAATAGGTCAATAGAGCAATGTCGTGCGAAGGGGAGAGGATGAATTATGGAAGGATGCTCGTTTCTGCCGGGCTCCGTGTGAATTGCAGCGTTTATTTGAATGTGCCTCAGCAGATTTCACAGCACTGCATGCGGCTCCAGGGAACGGTGGGAGAGCTGGGGAGATACGGGACAGGAGGGCACCTGCGAAGAGGAGGCGTTGTGTTTTGTGGGTGGATGCCAGCTCCGGGGAGGGCGGGCAGAGATCCCTCGGGGAAGGAGGGCGGAGATCCCTCGGGGAGGGAGGGCAGAGATCCCTCGGGGAAGGAGGGCGGAGATCCCTCGGGAAGACGGGCGGAGGTCCCTCGGGGAGGGAGGGCACAGATCCCTCGGGGAAGGAGGGCGGAGATCCCTCGGGAAGGAGGGCAGAGATCCCTCGGGAAGGCGGGGCTGTGTGCGGGCGCCGGGCCCGGACCGCGCCTCCGGGCACCGCAGGTGACAGACAGGTGACAGACACAGCCTTTAGCAAGGGCAGGACATTTGTGGGGGCACGTTCCGGGTGTGAATATGGGACAAATGCTGTTGCTTTTCGGCATTTTGCTTCGCTTTCAAAAGAGATGTTCCTCTGTTTTCTGCTATAAAAGGAAGCTATTGGTGCCCTTTTTCCCTGAAAGCTCTGAATTGTCTCTGACAAACTATTCACCCTTTAAAGCATCACTAACAAGGCAAATAGAACGCTGACTAGCTGACATCTCGCACACCTCGGTTTTGTAACTGCTTGCAGCCTGAGGTTGGAATACAGCTGATTCACACGCTGGGGGGTTGCTGAGGTTCAGCCCCACACAGGCTCTCCCTCACTCCCCCACCAGCACGACTGGGAAGAGAACTCGAGTGGTAAAAACCAGAGAACTCCTGGGTTGAGGTAGAGACGCTTTAATAGGGAAAGGAAGAGCTGTGCAGACAAGCAAAGCAAAACAAGGCATTAGTTCACTGCTTCCCACAGGCAGGCAGGAGTTCAGGCATCACCGGGAGAGCAGGGCCCCATCACGTGTGACGGTGACTTGGGGGACGAACACCATCACTCCAAATACGCCCCTTCCCTCCTTCTTTCCCCAGTTTATGTACTGAGCATGGTGTCACACGGTCTGGAATATCCCTTTGGTCAGTTGAGGTCACCTCCTCCCAGCCTCCCACACATCCCCAGCTTCTTCAGGGTGAACCTCAATCCTTTCACAGCTCTCTGAAGAGCTCAAGGCCCTAATCACTGCCTAATAGTAATGCTCCAGGTCTGACTCTCCACCCCTCATTCTTTATTTTCAGCAACAAGAGAGAGAACAAATGGATTGTTTCTTCTGTATTGTTCTTGAAGCAGAACATGGAAAGAAAGACAACCTGGCCCTCCCCATGCACAGAATTATCCTGACAGCAGGGGTGTGGGATTGGAAGGACATGTTTGTCAGAGAAAATTCCTAGCTTTTCTCTCCAACCATTCTGCTCCATCCAAATCTTAAGAGACTGAGACATCAGAAGTCAGCAGATTCTTTTGGTGAAGCAAAAAATCAAATTTTGTGAGACCTTTTTTGTAATGAGTGTCCTTAACACTTCCTTTTGGCCATACCTGCAAAATACCTGACAATACCCAGTCACCATCTGTGCCCAGCACTGAGCATGGATGTGGTCCTGCTCTATCCTGTCCTCCTGCTCTCCAAACATTGCACTGCTCTGTGGTTTATTGCCTTAGCTTGCACTCTCCTTGAAGCCAGACCCCCTGTTTGGGCTGGATGTGTCCTGCCTGGCACAGTGGGACTCTGCCTCGGGGCAGGTATTTTCTGATCTCTGTAGGGGCTTTACCAGCTTACAAGGGATGTCAGCACAACTGTGTCACACCTAGTAAAAGTGTTAATTGAGGGAAAAGTGTTCTCGACTATGGCTTAAAATAGGTCTAATTCCCTATCCTTTTTTTTCAGTGCCCCTTCCAACATCAGCACAATCATCCACATCTTGTACCTTCCTGAAGATGCTAAAGGGGAGAACATCCATTTTCAGTGGAAACAGGATTATGTTCTTGCTGGTGATGTGTATGAAGCCTGTTGGGCATTGGACAACGTCCTGATCATAAATGCTGCTCACAGAAAAGTTGTGTTAGAAGATAATCTGGATCCTGTGGATACGGGCAACTGGCTTTTCTTTCCTGGGGCCACAGTTAAGGTTAGTCTGATTTTCCATGGCTTAATGTTGTTATTATTACTCTTGTAACTAGAAGAAGACAGTAAGACCTCACCAAACTGTGATCATAAGGGTGTTCGGGCAACTCCATCTGCTTCCAGCATTGGGGTGTTTTTAGCTTGTTTTTACCCTTTCTCTATCCCATTGGGGCTCTCTAAAACAATGCAACTTTTCTGTCATGACCAAAACAAAATGGCATTTATACTGTCATGTCAAAGATCATGTAACAGAAAATGGAAAACAGCTTCCTTTTAGCAAAACAATGCAATATTTTTGAAACAAATTCAAGTCTTTTTGTTAGATATTTTAAATACCTGCTTTTAAGCTTGGTCTTGTTCAGCTACAACTACTCACTTCACAAATAATCACAAAAAAAAAAAAGTTTCCCAATTTTTCTGTCTGTGAAAATCCCATCTCCATTGCAGCATGAATTTGAGTAGTGGCTGCTCCTCAAGAGTCTCTTTTTCAGTATGATCCTGTTTTGATATGTGAGATACAGCAAGACCAAGATCCATTCCTCCTTGAGAAAAACTCTAAGGAGCCCAACAAGATCCCTGTGCACAGATCTTCACATGCAGATTTATTCAATATTTGTAAAACAGTTGGATCCTTGCTGTCTATGTTTCAAAGCAGACAGAAGTTCAACAGCTGATGACTTTCTGGTTTCATCCTATTTTCATTCACAAAAGCAGTTTTGATGTCAGGGTTCATTTATGATGCTGTTAATGGTTTTGGCAATTGCACAGGAAACAGATGTTGAATACTGAGGGCAGTAAGAGTTTGGTTTTGGCCTCATCCTTTTCCCACAGAACCTGATACAAATGGCTTCAAATTAATAGTTTAAGATATAAATATTCCCTCTAATCTACTAGTCATAGTGCCATCTTATTAACTCTTTTTTTTTTTTTTTTTTACTTCAGCAAGGTCATTTAAACTACATTGGCAAAGATTTTGCACAAGATTTTAGAAGCAAATAATGTCCTGCATATTTAATGAATATTATGTGATTGGTTAACACTTGTTGTTTTGTCAGTCTTATCTCTGAATTTTGAAATCCAGCCCACATATGTGAAGGTGTGAAAGAAAAGCAAGGGTTAATGTACCACAGGCACTGTTACTTTTCTCAGTTGTCCAAGCCTAAACACTGCTTGCTCTTTCTGAAACATGTATAAACAACATCTAAACTTTAGCAAATAAGCCTATATTTTGTTGCTGTTTATGATTCTTTTTTTTGGTTGGTTGTAGATGTTATTTTGGGGTTCGTTTAGTTAAACCCACTTAGTTTGTGCCAACACACAGCTAGGCATTTATGAAAGACAGAGGACCTAAACCTGGGGATCACTGAGCATTGAGAGTTTCTAGACAGAAACCTCATCAAGGTCAAGCCTTATATGTGACATGAGTGAGGTTTCACCAACCTGCTGTTCCTCCAAGCTCCTCTTCTTTTTTAGGTACAAGTGGAATGTGCAAATGCCTGTTTCCAGCTGACCTCTGGCTGTGTGCAGCCACTTACACCAGGCTGAGGCTACGTGTAAGACTGTGGTGCAGGCACACTGGATTAAGGCCGTGTGTGAGGCAGGCCTTTAATTCTCCATGGGACCCTGCAGTGTGTCTGTATTGTCACCAGAGCACTCCTTCACTCATTTCATTTTTAGCTCTTGCTGCAGTCTTCCTCTGATTTTCAGGAACAATCTTGCCAAATATAATCTGAACAGATTTTGCAAAGTGAATTTCATGTTATGTCAAAAGTAAGACTATAAATTGGGTCAAGATTTACATCAGATCAGCATAAAACCTGTCGTAGCATTCTAACACCAAGAACAAATTTTTGGACTTATTTTTTTGCCTTTCATATTGGAATATTATATAAATTTTACAAAATCTTTTATTATTCTCTTTAAAACACCTTGAATCTCACCACAAATGTAACATTTTATATAAGTAGAAAGGTAAGAATCCTTGTAGATTGTGCTAATGACATTAAATATGGCATAGAGGAAAGCTATAGGAGATTTCTTCATCATAGCCAAAGTCACTGGCATACAGAATGATATTTGAGAAACCCTAACAGTGTTACAGGGGTAGCTTCCATCACAGATAATTCTAGTTCCCTTTTTTCTACAAGTCTTTTTGCTTCCCAGGCAACAGGAACTTGCTAAATAGTCCTGATCTTTGTTCACAAATTCTGTATAGCAATTCACAATTTTTTCTTTACACTTTTACTGAGATCAGCAAATTGTGGTCTTGTAGCTGTCTGCAGCTTCCCCTCGAGGGGAGCAGAGGGTCAGGCACTGATCTCCTCTCTGGTGGCCAGTGATAAGGTCTGAGGGAATGGCATGAAGCTTGTCAGGGGAGATGTAGGCTGCCCATCAGGAAAAGGTGTTTGGGCACTGAACATCTCCCCAGGGCAGTGGTCACAGCACCAGCCTGACAGAGTTCAAGAAGCGTTTGGACAGTGCTCTCAGGCATGTGGTGTAATCCCTGGGATGTCCTGGGCAGGCCAAGAGTTGGACTCTGATAGTCTTAGTGAGTACCTTCCAACTCAGGATATTCTATGATTCTCTGGAGTTTCATTGATGTCTCCTGCTACCTTCTCTAACCCTCACCCATGTGCTTAAAGTCCCCATATTCACTGTCACGATGCTGAACTTCATTTCAACCTCACAAGACCTATTCTCTGATACCCAAGCCTGTTTGTGCCATACAAGTTTCAATTCATATCCTCCCATCCTCTCTCAATATTTTAGAAAAACTAGCCTTAAAAATATTCCTTGAGAATCTAACATGTAAGATTAGGCCATTAGACCACTCTCTGTTTTAGACAGCAGAGTCTGCATCCGCCTAGGCAGACGCTCCCCTCACAGAGGAGTGGTGTCATCCTTGCTGCCTACCGAGTCCCTGGCTCATCTTTGAGGGTACATCCCTTGAAGATAACACCATTGGAGTGGACAGTGAGAGCATTACTGGGAAATTTGCAGCAATGTGTTCGCTCACTCCAGTTTCGTGGGTTTGGATGCTGTGTTCTCAACAAACACTGTGGGAACTTTCCTGTGCCCAGCTTGGGAAACAGTTTCTCCTCCTCCTCTCCCAGTCTGCTTGAGCTTGGCCCAGGGATTTCCTTGCATTTCCTGTTGCCCTCAGGAGCAGTTGCTGCTGGTCTGAAAGCACATGGCTGGTTGCAGACGCAGCTGGACCTGGCTACTGAAGCAGGATGCAAGCTGAGAGATAAGCCATTGAACCTTGTGTGTTTTGGTTCCAAAGAAGACAGCAAAAGGCAAGAGAAATGCTGTTAGCAAGGCCAAGCAATCCTTAGGAGATTAATTGGATCCACTGGAACGTGTTTATCTGTGTCGGGCTCTGTGGAAGGGTGTTGAACAGGATAAATTCCTGACTGGGTTTCAATATTTCCAGTGACAGCTCTGAGCATGAGCATGGCCTCACAACTGAGCATGGCTAGGATGATGCTCTGGTGGTTGAGATTGCTGAAATGCATGGAAGAATGCTGTACTTCTGTCAATAATGCTCCTTGGAGCTCTACTCTTATGGAATAGAAAACTGATTTCAGCTTTCATTGGGCACTTGATATATATTGTATATTTGACCAGAAATTGCTGAGCTTTGAGGAACATTTGCAAGTTCTTTTGTTTTCTCTGATTGCCCTAGTCCAAAATTGGTTGTGCAAGCTCTAAAACTAATTTTGAGAAGGAAGACAACCTCAGTAGTCTTAGAGTTTAAGTTTCTGCAATGCTTTGATTACACAAAAATAATATTGAGACCAAACCACCTGTCTCTGGAATTTTTCCACATTGGAAAAGAGCAGTATGGATCATTACAGACACCAGAGTGACAATGTATCTGGTGTGTTAACCCAGTGACACTGACTATCTTTGAGAAAAGTCAAGATACAGAATTGCTGGCTCACAGTAGTTGCAGCCACTCTTCTTTTGGGGGCTGGAGGCTGCCATTCAGCTGCACAGCTTGGTTTGTGTGCTCTGCAGGGTTTGGGGACTGCACCTGAGGCTGCTGGTGCTGAGCTCTGTGTGTGCAGCCTGGCAGGGGATGGGGCAATGGGGGCAGGTGTGTGCCAGCCTCACTGAGCAGGTTGGGTTTAGGACGAGGGAATGGTAACTGATCCATATTATTTATTACTGTGGGCATGACCAATAAACTCTAAAAATATTCCAATCCCAGTATCCTGATTCAGTAAGCCCTTTAAATAACAGGTCATCACCATTCAGCTCATTTTCATTTCCCAGATATGCATGCCAGTGTAGCAGAAGGGAAAGTTGCAAAAGAAAAGAGTCACACTCAGAAAAATATGCTGAAAATACGTGTAAAACACTGTGACCTTTTACCACACCCTGAGCAGAGCAGGGCTGTGCACAGCCCAGATCTGCAGGTCCTTCATGAAACTGTGTTGTTGTGTGTTTCTGAGCAGAGAAGACATGCACACAGGCCTGGGAATTGACAAAAAGAAAGGTTGATTTAGCTATTTGATCCTCCCTCATTCCAGAGTAGATTTACAAATGTCTGAATACTCTGTTAATTAATGGAATGGCTTTGGATAGTCTTTTTCTTAAATAAACATCCTGATCCATATATATATATCTTTTGGGTTTGTTTGTGCTAAAATAAACAAGACTTTTTTTTTCCTTTTCCTTTTAAATTTTTGCTTTAAGAAGTGTTCAGGTATCCATTTTCTGAATCAGTTTGAATGTATTTGTTTGAAGGAGGAGAGGTGATATTCTGTGTATGCCACTGTGAAAATGTCAGACTGAAATTGCTATGACCTCATATTGGTCACAATTACAAAGAGATAGATTCTTCTGACAAGACTCCTTTGTTTTTTGAATAAGATATATCAAGGCAGTATTTGTTCTGTGGGCCAAACCTAGCCTTCTAGCCAGCTGCTCTGCCTTGCAGGAGCCCTTATCCACCACATCTTCCTGGGAAGAGATAGGCAGACTTCCTGCTGCACCTCATCCGAGAGACATTCCTGCTTCTCTGTGGGTGGGAGGAGGAGTGTGAGAGGGGAGGAGACTTGAAGAAAGCAGTGCAGGGTGCACAAAACCTGTCTACCAGCTGCCTTCAGATTGTGGCCGTTCTGAGCTGCGCCCATGAGGAGGCATTTGTGTCCTGGCCCATGGATGGAATTGCTCTTCCTTTTTTTTTTTCCCTAATAAACAGACTTGTAATTAAAATAATAATACTTAGATACAATGCCTAGGAGTTCATTAGAACTGACAGGTGGTTGGCTGCAGTGCTGTGAGTCATTTGGGCAGCTGAGAATTGATGTTGGGCAGCAATGCTGAGCCTACACCTTTCTCCATGCCAGTTCCCTGCGGCTTGGAAGCATTGGGAGGGATGGCAGGGAGCCAGCATCAGCTCTGAGCTGGTGTCCAAGCACAGGGGGTCTTTCCTGCCTCCTAGAAGGAAAGAATTTGATCTTCACAGGTCAATGGGAGATGCACATCAATAAAAATAACATGAATTGACCCATTAGATGCCAAAGAGTAGAAACAACTTTGCTTGATTTTTTCTCATTCTGATTTTACAGTGGTGTAAATGCACACCATTCCTTTCAGAGGAGCAGATAATGCTCAGGGCAGAGTGCTCCAATCATCAGTAGTTCCAAGAGCATGGAGGAATAGCTCAGATCATGCCAGTTAAATGACTCATTAAGGAAACCGGTCATCACCAGACCAATTGGTGTTCTACAAACATCATGAAATGTCCTAGAAAACTAAGAACTATACAAATCATATGAATCACTCATAAACAGGCAAAGTGTGTTTTGATCATTAGCCTTTGAATAACAGTCTATAGTGGGAAATGATGAGTGCAAACACACTTTATAAAAAGTTTTTTGTTACATCACAGGACAAGTTTCATCCCATTGTTTTGGAAAGAGAAAGTGCACTATAACCCTCTGTGCTCCTGGCTTGCTCGTGCAGCCAAGGTTTTTGTTCTGTAGCCTACATTAAATGACGTAAAAATATAGAACATGGGAAAGACTAAATCTCTGTTTTTCTCATGGGAAGGTATCCTAATCACATTGTTTTCTTTCCTTTGGTTAAAGAAGGAATTTCAGGCCAGGAGCATTAGCAGCCAAATCCACAGAATTTAGAATTTGAAGTTGTCCCTAAATTCTGTCTCAATACCTTTGGTGACTGACACATTGCATACAAAGTATGATTTTATCGGGACTTAATCTATCCTTGTACCTGCTATCATGTCAAAATTTGAAAATTTCTAAAACCTGCATGGCTCATTTCCAGAAAAACACAATATCTAATTTATAGCTCCATTGACAATGCTGCTTCAATTAATTTTCTTCATCTTTCTTCTTGTTCCTCTGCTTCTCATATCTCATCTGTTTGCATTGCCTAGATTTTAATTAAAAAACCTCTCCTCTCTAAGGAGCAATCTGAAGTGGCAAAAATAATCACTTAAAATATTGCAGTCATTAAAAAATTGGCTGCGGTCAAAGCCACGCATTTTCAATTTGCCGACAAATGATATTTTCGTTTCTTTTTAAAGTGCATTTTGTATTTGAATAGCATACGCCAGCCAGCCTGGCTATCAGAGATGCTCCTCCAGCTGGGTGGGCTGCGTGACAACTCCTTAATGGGGGAAATTGATGGCCCTCTGCTTGTGTAGAGGTGAAGGCATACTGGGCAGATTTCTTTCCATCTGCCGTCAGCCCTTTGCAAGCTGGCACTGCCCAAATGCCCAACACATTCATTCCAATGCAAGAAATGTTGCCAAAAAATAAATTGTGAGGCTACAGCTGTCTGAAAGAATCATCAGGGCCATTAGGCCCAGGGGAGATAATATGAAGAAGAGCATTAGTGTTCGTCGCTGATAAAAAGCTAATTAAATGATGGTAAAGATGACTGTGAATGCTTTAAAGGCATAGAGGTGAACAACATTTTCATGGGAGTGCAGGAATGAACCTCAGAAAGATGATATGCAAGACCTCAGCCAAAAATCTGTTACACTGAGGAATTTCACACTAGTGTTTCCTGTTGATGCTTTGCTGAATGGCACAGTTGTATCATTAGTTGCCCTCTGTTCCACTCTCCAAGTAAAGAAATCCCATCCTGTAAAGCCAAGAGGTATTTATTGATTCACAAGTTTGACTTGAACAACAGGGACAGAAGCTGGCTTGGATGAACTTCAGTGCTTCTGTTTACATTCCTAATATTTGTCTTTTGAGTTTCTAAAAAATCTTCAGGGCTGTGTCCTTCTCTGCAAATGTGACAGAGGCTGATCTGGTTGAGGCTTGTGCTGCTTCCCATTGCAGGGTGAACTGGAGATCTCCAGGTCCTCCTGGCCAAGAGGTCACACTGAGGGTAGCTGATGTCTCCTTATGTGGTGCTTGCATGCAAGTTTTTAGAAATAAGAAGATTGCTCAGGCATGTTACATATGGGATCCCAGATCTCACCTGGCACCCTTATTTAGCTATGAAACCTTAAAGAGATCCAGTTGTAAAGGGCCTGCTTCATCAAATCTGACCTTCCTGTTTTTGCTGACCAATGGTTTTGAGCAGTCCTAATTTAAACAATTCTGCATCTCATATGATCAAGAGGCTTTCCTAAAATAACCTAAAATCTAAGAAGTGTAGTGTAGGATAAAGAGCTTGGCAGGCTCTTGACAGAAGTTTGATTTTAAAATCATGCATTGGGCTCTCTCCCATTAACTAATGTCTTCATAATGTGGTGTAGAAATCTCATATGAATTAGTAAGACTCACTGGGTCTTGTAGACAATTTGGCTAAGAACTGTGCTGATAAACTGGAAATATTCACAGACAACAGCAATTTTAGAACAAAAATGTATTTTTTGTAGTTGTGATACCAATGTGATACCAATTGTGATACCAATGTAGCATCAAAGAGTTCCGATCAAGGAACGTACTATTACTGCCCCTCCAGACACAAACCCAAAAGATAACCTGTGCATACTACCAGGGCCACCCATTTATAAAACAGGAAATAAACTGGCGATGGGAACATGTGGGAAAAGGAAAAATAGGAGGAAATACTGCAGGAGGGAAGAATGCTCATCCTGGTCATCAGTGCACTCTTCAGTGTAGTCATTGATAAGGCTTGCTGAAGACAGCAGTAAACAAGTCTCTGAAGGAAATCCTGTGGGAATTTGACAGGAGCAGTGGGGAGAATGGGCAAGGGCCTGCAAGCTTGGTTGTCTCACCAGCACATGTAGTGACAAGCACTGACAGTCAAGGAAAAGTGGCCCACAAGATGGGGCATATGGGAAATGGTGGAGGCAGGTGAGGATGGGCCATGCAGGGCCTTGAAAATGGGGAAAAAGCAGTGATTCCATAACTGTGCAGTAGACAAACTTCAGAAACACAGCAAATTCAGAGTGAAGATTAGATTGAAAGTAAATCCAAGAATGTTGAGATTCAGGAATACATCCAGCCAATTTTCATTTTGCCCTATTCTTGCAGAGCAATAGCTTAACAATTACAGCTAGTGAATAAGGTAGTGCCAGACTAAATTGAAATATTTGTTGGTTTTTTGGGTTTCATTCTCTTGGGATCACCACAGTCCCTGAACAGAACCTGGCTTCTTTCCATTTGGCAGCAGGCAGGGCTTGTTTATTTAGGAATACAACAGTTTACTTATGTCAGGCTGAAAGTCCCATTCCAGTTGCAAACAATGGGCAACAGCCACTGTTGTGAAGAGGCTTCATTCAAGTGCCTGTGTCTTATGTTCCATTATGTAGGTGATCTGAGAGTAAACTTTGTTAAATTATGTTTATCAGATTTGTCAAAGAACTTTTTCTCTAAATTAACTTCTTCTTACAAATTAGTTTCAGTGTTGTAATTTGCACAAGGACACACTAAATGTTCCATATGCATTTAATCCCCTTTGAACAAAATTGAATGGTGCTTTAGTTCTGGACCTACAGCTGATGCTTCCATGGTAACAAGGACAAATATCCTACAAGTGGCTTTCATTTGGCCCTTTTAGTTACAGATTTTGCATAGCAAGGTAATTTCCTCTTGTTTTACAGATTATTTAAATGTAAATTGAAATTAAACAGAGAACAAATTTAATCTGGAATTCATAAAAGAGGACCCTGCAACTATGTAATCCACAGGAACTCCAGTTTAGGGAGAACTTAATCCAAGTAGTTTTAAAACTCATTATGTGTCCATTCCACATTTTTTACCTCTTGAGAATAACAAAATAAACACTTATGAAATTCAGTCGTTAATACTGGAAGTATGTAGACTTCCACCACAAGTGTAAAGCCTTTAATTTGGGAAAGAGATAACACAATATGTAAATTGTACTAAAGGGTTTTTTTCCTAAAGACTTGAATTCAAATCTTGGTTTGAACCCAATAGAAAATGAATCTGATGGTTTCAATTTTGTCTTTAATCTGTTCAAGCCCTACTGCAAACCCACAAAATAATCCAACATATTCAGCAGATGCTGAACAAGGCTGACAAGGTAGCTGGGGGCAATGCTGGTGAGGGACCATCTCCTGCAGAGCTTCTTTTGCTCTTGGAAAATTTAGCTGAGTGCTCTTTGAGCACTTCCCTCAGCAGCTCATCAGATAAAAAAAAGAGCAGTAAAGTAGTGACAGATAGTGACTGCTTGGAAAGCTAAAAGAAAAAAAACCTGAGGGTGATGGTTGTACAGGCAGGTGGGAGAGAATAAGTTCATGAGTGGAGGAGCCCTGGCCCTTGCTTGGGCAGCCCAGCTCATGGAGCTCATCCACATCTGCTTCTCCCAAGGGCAGGTGTATCCCAGGTCCTGGATGGTGGCACTGGGGCAAAACTGTACAAGAAAATTGTGGCACTCCCTCAGAACTTCTTTAAAATCCATACCTGGGTTTAGAGCACGTTTCTCTTTCTCACTCTTTTTAAAGGCCATTAAGGTCATGAGCTTCTATTACATGTTTCTCAGGTATTCAGAATGATGGGGAGTTGAACCCCAGACTGAACTTCTCTTCTGTGTAGCTGTTTCACATGAGCCAAAGCTGACAGGAGCAGATTGTGATTTGAGCCATACGTTGTGTGGTTCATTAACACTAAAATATGCATATAATACATATTCATAGAGACTGTGGAGCTGTGTATAAATGCAGAAATATAGCTTTATAGAACTAATTAAATAAATCATGATTTTGAGCTTTCATAAAGTGTTCATCATACACCACTGTATAAATAATTATTTATAACCCCCTTCTCAAACTGCCCGTTTATTTATCTTGACAACCTAAATGAAAACTCCATTCAACAAATATTCTGCTAGACAGCAGAAGGATGTACAAATATTAAAAGATAATGGGGTTGTATCTGATTTATGTTTATTTTAATAGATGGTTTTCATCAGGCAAGAGATTACTAATTACATACCCACTATCAAATGCATACTTACATATAACTTAGCACCTGAGATATAAGTTGCTCTTATAGAGGATTTTCCAATGCTTGTTTGTAATTCTAATAACTACCTCAGTAGGATCTATTTAGCTATTTGTTTCCTGAGATGAAGGTTTACATATAAAGTTGAATAAAGTTTTAGCCTGAATATTTATTTTTAGTGTATTTATTTGGCTGCAGATAATGAGAGTTTTGTGGCAGATTGATTGACAGATAAAGGATACTTCATTTGTGTTCAGCAAATTAAGAAAATTCTGTAAATTAAGAAGCACAACAAAGAAGTTATTCTTAAAATTCTGATGTTAGCGATACTGATGAGTGTGAATGTTAAAATCAGTAAACAAAAGCAATTTCTCAGTCCATTATAAATAACTGCATAGTACAACTGCTGTTTTTCAAAGAGAAGATATAAAATTGTCTCATTAGTTTCTGCTAGTTATAATATATTTGATGTGTAAATTATTCTGCCTTTTCAGTGGCATATATGGTGTACTGTGTGTATGCTGCATTAACAGACCAAGGAGAAAGGAGACTTGTGACAAAATCTATTTAATTTCTGTGATAAATTATCAACACTTCAGGATCTTTCTATTGCTTTGACCTTTCTTTGGGAAAAAAACACTTTAACAGCAATTAGTTTATTTTAGCAGTTGAAAGTCTTTAAGTTTTTACAATGTGTTATATTTTCATGTGATATTTAGTCTGTGTTAATAAACATAGAATTGTTGTCATTCAAGTACAGAACAGGAACTCTCTATACAAAAATCAGATATCAAGTACTAACAGTTTTTTCTAACAATGTGTAAGCACCTCTAGAAATATAAAAATTATGTTCCTTTTTATAAATTAATTGCTGAGGTATTGACAACCATACTTGAAAATCATCAACAAAAGAATTTCAATTATGTCACTTTATTGCATTGATAAAGTGTTATAGAATATGACAAAATGTGTTATTTTGTACTTTCTCGTAAAAACGCATAGACAAAGATGTACTGAGCAGTTTTCATTTCTTGCCCCACCTTTCTCTTTGTTAAACATCTAATTATTCCCTTATGTGACACTACCATGACCTTTTTAAGTGCAGAAGATGTGATTGTCATATTTTCCCTTGGCGCATTATGAAGGGGTTCAGAGACAAGAGGGCACTGCACAGACAATACTGAAAAGGTCAATGCAATTTGGCATTATTGTATCTCTTTTTTAAATACTGAGATGTTGTAAGAACGCAGAATTATTCTAATTAATAGTTCCTTAATTCAGCTTCCAGTTTTAAGGAGCAAGATCACATATGCACACACACATGAATAAAATAAGTGTTTGAGAGAAGTATAAGTTTTGTCAGTATTTTTTGTAATATGAAGAATTCAAAAAACTGCAAAGTGCTCTGTTAGCAGTAAGACAAAGTAAATCTTCTTTAGAAACTTCTAGCACCTGTTTCTGCCTCACAGATTTGGCAGACTGCCGTTTTGTCAGACACACAAGAGGGCAAAAGTAGGATGGGAGAAAGAAGAAAATCTATACAGTAACCCCCCCCCGTGCACCTCACAGGCAGCTCCTTCCAGGCCAACACTCCTGGAGAGTTCTGGTGCTCATGGTATGTTGGGGGAGGCACATGGCACCATTTGATGCTGCCGAGGCAGAATGTGCAGAAATGCAGTAGGAAAAGCAGACACTGGCTTTGGGAGCAGCCTCAGGACCGCTGGGATTGCTCGTTGCCTCTAGAGCTATTTGTTATGCAATAACATTTGCTAAATACAGCAAATACAGCCTTTTCAGTCATACACTTGGGGCCCAAAGTTTACTGTGCAATGCATAGCAATTTTACACACAAATACCTCTTTTGGCAAAAATTCAAACACAGATCTGACACATTTCACAGCACAAAACTTTTACGCCTACAAAATCTCCATAGCAATATTTGATATACTACTGAAGTTATTTGTAGACAGAGTTGTGTGTGGGCCAGACGTAAGGGCGATGCTTTAAAACAGAAATAAACACCCAGAGATGTGGTACATGACTTCTCAATGCAAATGCAGTTTAACCATGGTCTGTAGTGGGTTCGTAGGGAAGTGGGTACAAGATGAGGACACAATAATTGTTGGGGCAGGACAAGAAAGATACAAGATAACCATCTGGTTTTTATTTAGTTTCAGTGAGTCCTTAGATAAAGTACAGCTCGCACAGGGATCTGACAATGTGTGAACACCATACAAACCCAGTGTAACCTCAGCTTCCATGTGCTCCCTCTGCCCACAGCACAGCTGCCAGTCCGATGGGAACTCCATCTACTTCCACGGGACAGAGGGCAGCGAGTTCAACTTCGCCACCACCCGGGACGTGGACCTCTCCATGGAGGATGCCCAGGAGCAGTGGGCAGAAGAGTTTGAGAACCAGCCCAAAGGGTGAGTGTCCCCAGCCAGAGCAGGGCCCTGCCCGGGATGGCAGCATCACTCCAGGGATGAGGAAACAGGGAATTGCATTTTATCCTTGCTGTGTGATCAGGGAAGATTGTGACTAGGATAAATAGCAATACTGTAAATAGCACATGGTTGCAGATTTTAGGAAGAAACAAGTCGCAGAAGGAACAGTTTGTCTCTGGACCATCCTGTCACCACTGTTTTTATTGAAAAAAATTGTGTTTGTGACTAATGTAGCCATTCTAATGAAACTTGAGATGGTGATCTGTTTTTTAAATTCACACCAGAGTGTTGTTAACAAGCTTATATCCATATATCAAATTCCTTGAGAAATTCATCCCTGGATCACTGCTGTGAGCCTCACTTATACTGAGAGAGAGCTACTGCTTATGGAGATGCCTGTAGGTGATGGAGGAGGAAAAGGAGGAGAAGGTGGAGGCAGGAAAACCAAAGCTGCAGTCTGTTCTCATCTAGCATCACCAAGAGTATAGCCATACCCAGTGGGAAAGAGCTCAGGGTCTGGCTGATCATTTACTATCTCTATTTTGAATATATACTTTGTGATTCAAAGAGTCCCTGTAAAGCCATATCCAGCAGGGACAGCTACAAGGATGCAGAAAATAAACAAAACTGTCTCGGACAACAATATTACTACTCTTACCAAGATATCAGCGAGCTTTAAAAAATGTGTCCTGATAAAGAAGCTTCATTTTATATACTTCATTGTATAAATTCTGACAAAAAGAAAATAACCTCAGTAGGGTCTTGATTTTTTTCTATTAAAAAAAATAAAAATCATTAGTGGCTGTAACCCCAGGGCAATGAGAAGCATACACTGCTAATTTATGGGTCTCCACTGAATGTTGATTCTAACCTACAAAGTACTTCAGATCATTAGCAACTGATTCAAATGCTGCCTATGCTGTGCTGAAAGTGAAGAGCACCTTTTAAGAAATACATGCTAATATGTCCTGTGGACACATACATATATATGGGGTTTACAGAAAAAATATTCACCATGGACTCTGTCCCAGTTCAAATAATCAGCCAATGGCAGCAGGTGCTGCTTCAGACAAAGGGAAGAAAATGAGCTCGTGTGTGGTGTTCTGCGTGACCATGTGGGATGCCTTTGAGATGTGCTCTCCATCTTTATTCCATCCTGAAAAACCAGGATGGGAGTGCTCTCTGTGGACACCTGCCCTGCCTGTAGATCTTCTCTACACAACTGGATGTTTAGTTAAGATAAGCTGGGCAACTTGCAAGCTGGGTTAGCAAATGTACAGTTTCTTCTGATTTAGGAAAATGTCACTTTCCCTGTCACAGGGTGCCTGGCTCCAGCTGCAGGTGGCAAGGGAGGGTGCAGCTCTCCTTCAATTCTGTCATTCTGTGTCCCAGCAGCCAGGTCCTGATCTGCCCCCACTCTGCCAGACAAGGCCTCACAACCTTTTTCCTATTTTTTTCTTTGGAAATTTTACTCTATATTGGAAACTTCCTTCTTTCTATTGTTCTATAAGAATGGAGATTTAAATTTCATGCTGCCGTAAATAAACACCGAACTTGGGTGATGTTATGGACCACATCCTAATCATATAAAATTGCCACCACTTCTGTTCCTCTTTTCATCATTTCTCTGGAATTTGTGTTGGGAGCTGTGCATAAATGCAAATACATGTGAGTTTCCTTAATCACTTCTTAGAGAAATATGTTATTAAATGCTATTTAAACTATATATGAAATACAGTTTTGATGTAATCAGTCACAGAACACTGTATACCTGAGAGAGAGCTTGCAGGAAGTTCTCAGGCACTGCTTTGTCACGTCAGCTGGAGCCTGCCAGCTCTCAAGGGGAAGGGAAAAGCATCCCTCATAAGGGAGAGCAAAAGGAACCTCAGGTATAGGGGTCACCACCAGTTTCCTCTGCACCAAATGCTCTTGGAGATGAGGGCAGAGGGAATCATCACTGTTTTTAATACGCACTTGGTTGGTAATTTTTGCATGTACCACCTAATGTGGGAGGCTGTGTGGATTTGGCTTGCTGCTGTAAGTACCACATATATTTCCACTGTGGTACATTTCCACTTTTGTCATTCTGCTTCTCTTTAGTTGTGTGAAGTAGAGCCTGATCCTAAAACTGAACAGATCCCCACATCATGCTGCCTAGCAGGCACTCTCTTGCTTTGGACCTCCATGTTCAGTTGGTCTAGTTTAGATCCATAAATCACCTGTTTTATAAAGAAGAATTCCAAGAGTTATGTGAAGGATACATTAGTTCAAATATGAATGTTAAATCATGCCATCACTCAGGATCCTTCTCCATTTTATTTACTGGCAGCGTGTTGATGTACTTCTATTAGTGCCTTTAAAAAAAATATGTAGAATTCTCTGGTTTTCATTTCTGATGCTGCCTAAAAGGAAACATCCCTGGAAGCATCCATGATCTGCATCATTCATGACCCTGAGCTGTTTTGTGGGTCACTACAGAGTGTTTTAATTGAGCTAAATAGAGCATACAAAAGATCAATGGAGCATTGTGAGATTTTTTTTGGTGTAAGTTGAAGTAGGCACAACTGTTTAATTCTGTACTTGCCTTCAGCCCGGGAGACCCATTTTCAAAATTATGGTTTTATATTGCACATTATATTGCACATTAGCTTTAAAAAATCTGCACAATAGAATTAGGGTTAGATTAAACTGTGCTTCCATTAAAATATTTATATTTATATCATAAAGCTTTGCAGTAATATTAAGCTCACTAATTCCTGTGTAAATGACTGACAGGTTTAAAGCAGGATTTCCAAACAGGCATGTCACCAGTCTGTCACAGCTTAGGTCCGTTGGGAAACTGGCAGCTTTTAAGAAGATCCCAGAAATGCATTTTAAAGTCATAGGAATGGTTAAACTAATAAATAGACTGTTTAGTTCTTGTAATGGCAGTTTTTGAAATTGTGATATGGCACATACCTGGTGGAAGGAGACAGGAAAAGACTTTGCCTCCCACAAAGGTTTCTGAACTTCCATGTTTTCTCATTCCTCCTGAATTATGTTGAATAGTTAAATGTTTGCATTATCAGGATTTAGTGATTCTAAATAATTTCATTGTTTTATCAGCCTTATAATTCTTAAATACTTAACTATGAATTAAGACTTCAACATAAATAATAATAATGTATCAGACCAAAATAATGCACGGGTTTTCAACACTTTCTAGTATTTCAAAACATTTGATCGAGTTTTGAAGTAACCATCACTTTCATGATGAAAATATATTTTCAATGTAAAATATTTAATTGGAAAATTCTGCAACAGCTCTTTTAATTATCACTGAATAAAAATAAGATAAAATGCTGTACAGAAAAACTGAGAAAGATCATATCATCACATATTAGAAACACAGCAGTCTTTTTCATACTCTGTTCATGTGTTAGTTAAAAACTGTTACCCTAAATGCTCAAAAAGATGAAAAGAGATAATTTTCAGCTATTACCTACATATTTAATATTTGTAGAGCAGATATATTGGACATGTGCCTTTTCAAGTTTCATTGATCTACAAATCTTTTATTATGCAGAATTAATCAGAATGTATTTATATTTTAAACATTTTAACACCAGAAAAAAAATATTGAAGACGGTAGAACAATACAACACTACATATTTGGTAGCAGCATTCATTAAAAGCCTCATTTTTTCATTAATTCATTCATTTCTGCCAAATTCTTTTAAATATTTATAGTAACTTTGCATTCGTTGAGTCAGCTGAGTTTAAAAGCTAATATTGAATATGTAAGTAGTGGCATAGGGGTCACATTTGTGGTTTTTTGTCCTCTGTAAGAGTAGAAACAGCTAACTTCATAAGTGCCAATGAACCCCTATGGCATGTTTTGTATTAATTTATCAGTAGTGTGCTGCTGCACCTTCTCCACCTATTGTTGGCCTCTGCAGGTGGGACATCTTTGGAGCCGTCATTGGTACTGAATGTGGAACCCTGGAATCTGGCTCAGCTATGGTGTTTCTCAGAGATGGAGAAAGAAAAATATGTACTCCATACATGGACACCACAGGTTATGGGAACTTGAGATTTTATTTCAGTATGGGTGAGTATAAATTACTAATGTAGTACAAGATGTGAAGCATGTGAGATTTGTGTTATGCAGTGCTCCACAGTTGAACAAGTCTCATGTGGAGAAGCATCTTCTTGTCTTGTGTACACTAATTTCACTCAGTGCCTCTTAATTCATACCTAGAAGAGATGGTCATATCTTTGTCATCTTTAGAGGTTTTACAGGTTCCTCTCATATCCTCCTGTAGTCATGTCCATGTGAACCCTGGTGCTAATCCATCAGAGTCCAAGAGTTGCACTCAAGGAGGAGATGGGAGCAGCATAGAGGTGGGGCAGCCTTCCCTGGTGAACCCATGGAATAGTTTCACCTCCACAGCTCTTACTCCATTCCTAAAATCTGTCCTCTGCTAATATGTTGGTCCAGGCTGAGATTGACACGGAGAGTGCTGTGGTCTGGGAGGAGGTGTTCTACGTGTGGCATCCCTCATGAAAAGCACTGCTGTGGTGTTAGCATCATGTGTGGACCTTCCTTACTGGGGCAAAGTACAACATCAGTCATTTACCAGGGCTCAGAAAGCAGCCAAGAGCCAGCCTGTGCTGTCACTTCCCCTCCCCGCTGCTGTTGTCAGTGCAACTGCGCCAGTTTGATGTTGCAACAGAGCAGAGTCCCCATGAACATGGTAGTTCACAGTATTTTTCCAGAGCTTTTATTTTGCACATAAAGGAAGTTCCATGAGGTTATTCTCTCAACACCATGTTTAGAGTAAGTGAGGACTTTTGCTTAAAAGAGAATAATAGAATAATGGAGGAAGCAGAGAACAAACCTGTGACCTTCACAAGCAACCTTCTGTATCAACAAGAAAAAAACACACTTTATTTAATGAGGGGAAGACCTCATGTTGTTTTCCTAAATTGTTGCACATCTCCTCTCTGTTACATGAATTATGAATAAAGCACAGGAAAAAGAGGATGCTTTTTCTCATTTCTTCCAAGCATTACAACACCTGCAAGAGAAACAGGAAAGAAATTTTGTCAACCTTCTGAACTTAGGGGAGAAGTTGTCAGCAAATGCAGACACAGAGGATAGCAGGATATTGTTTGAAAAATGTATTCTCTGTGTATTTTTAAATAAATAATTGTTTGGACACACAGGCAAGGAGAATATTTGAAAGGACAAATGGATGTTCCTTATTACAGTATAAAACACATTAGAGATGCACATCTTGTCCAGTTCTCTGGACTGCTGTTTGTACTCCATTACAATAGCTGGCTGGCTGTGGGGAAAAAAAAAAAAAAAAAAAAGCAGAGAAAGTGCTCCAATATGTGCAATCTACTCTGCAGTCTTTTCAAAGAAGCTTTCTCATTCTCTTTTTATTTCTATTCTGGGATATTTTTTTTTTAAACCTGGAGTAACCATACTATAGAGGGAAATAATTAATAATTCCTCAAACACAGAAACTTTGCTTTAAAAGCTTCTTTTCCATAATACCAAAGTTGTGTGATGATATTCATCTTGTAACTCTAATGCAGGACGTAATGCTCATATTTGCCGATACATCTGCTCTTTCACAGAAGCTTAGTGAGTATTTTGGGTTCTACTGATAGGAAGATATTTCAAATGCTGCCCTTTTGTTCCAGTTGGGCAATCATACCACACATGTTTTTTGTGGTACAATAGATTCCATCCAGCCAGCCATCTCTTTTAGGATATGGTGTAGACAGTAGAAGGAGCAGCACAACAAATAAGGTACACAGCAGTCTTTCTCACTTCCTACTTAGAAGAAGTTCTCAGCTGCCAAAATATCAGCTGAGAAGTATTTAAGAATACTGTTATGTGCCTATATGTGTGACTGCATGAAGTGTGAGTAATAAACAGCAGTTTACTGATGAGAACTCAAAAGCAGAGCATTTAAATCCTATTTCTATGTAAATAGGATTTAAAGCACACAGATAGAAGTATTGCTTGAGGCACAGCATTTTCTATTTAAATTGTTTTGATAAGCTGATTAAAAGAGGTACTTGAGGTTTTTATAGTCCTCAACCCCCTTGATCTCTACCATGGTGTATCTGATCAAACAGTTCCTATACACTGTGTCCTTAGGGATGGTGTTCTTTTGTTTCAGATCCCAAGTTAAATAGCATCTGACTGTAATTATTTTCATAATTAAGGCTGCATATATGATTCCACTTTCCAATAACAAGGGCTTCAATTAATGTTTTTCTCACTCAAATATGTGTTCTACAGGGGGAACTTGTGATTCTGGAGAATCCCATGAAAATGATGTCATCCTGTATGCCAAGATTGAAGGCAGGAGGGAACACATACCTCTTGATACCCTGACCTATGCTGCTTACAAGGTAAATTGTCTTAAATGAAGCAGGTGGTTGGGAATGGACAGATCATTCTCTTTTCAAGCTGCCACAGGAATATTGTGTGGTGAACTCCACAGGGACACTCAAACGTGACCTTCCCAAACAAAGAAATCATGTGCAGACCTGGGAGCAGTCGGGCACTTGAGCAGCACAGCTCTGCAGGTACTGGTGGTCACTCCAGCCCCAGGCAGGACCATGCAGTGTTGGCTGGGGCTGGGGAAACAGGCAGGAGAGCAATGGGCAAAAATTGTCAGTTATTAGCTGAAAACTTCAGGGATAACATCTCCTCACAAACGATTTCTCCTGTTTCCACTCAAGCTTGTTCCAGGCACAGTGTGATGCTGAGGAGCAGGGTCATGAGAAGGTCATTCCTGGTGGGATCAGGGGCTGGGAGAGGCTCTGCAGTGGCAAGGGCACGGACTCAGCCGTGGGAGGCAGCTGCTGGCAGAGTGCACAGGCAGCATCTCCTCTGCCCAAAGTGCAGCCGCATCCACCACCCTCAGCAGGACAATAAAGACTTTGAAATTGCCTTCAGGATCCTTCCTGTCTAGAGCAAGGAAGCACTTAGACCATGTGTACCCTGAACAATCTGCCCTGAGGTCTCCTTTTTCTGCTGCTGTAAAACAGGCAAAATTTGGTATTTCATACAAGTGCGCCATAGATGTGCTAGATATTGAAATGCAGTGTGCTTACATAGTCTGAGGGAAGTTCGGTGGTAAAGATGCTGCTGAGTTCAAGCACAGATCTGTGTGCATTTTGTGTGTAACTTTAGCACTTTGAAACCAAATGTTTACAATAGTGTTTGGCCTGAGTTGGGTTGAGTCACTTGCATTGTTTCATTGTGCATGGCTTCCCTCCTCGCCTGCTTCTGTGTGAAAGACAGGGAAGAACTTTTGTAAAACTAAGGAAACTGTAATTGTAAAATAATAAAATATTAATTAGGGAACTTGGGGAGAGATAGGATCTGAAATTACATGGAATTCATTGTGGAGGTTTTTTAAAACAAGCAGTTTTAAAGCTGACATCCTCTTCTGACATAATAAAGTTCTAATTACATTGCTTTAGGACAAAGGCTAAGCTTTGTGAGGCAGTGCTTTCTTTTTTTTCAGCAGCATAACATCCTCCCCACTTATGCCTGTGAACTCCTGCTGTTACCCCATTCTCACGTATCCAGAGCAGACATGCCCCTTCCCTGCCTCAGCTTCTGTGAGCTGTAAGGCTCCAGGACAAACATCACCTTCACTTCCCAGCCAAAACTGGCAACATACACTTGCCCCTCTCAGAACACAGGAGGTGCAGTCTTTTCTTCTGTGCCTTTACAACCATCCCATCCCTCTGAGGTGATAAGCATCACTGGTACCCAGGGTGCTAATACCTATCCACATAATAGTAAAAGGTTTTATGTGAGATCGTGTGGAAAAAAAGTGGCTAAAAAAGTTGACAAAATGAATCAATGAGAGAGAATAGCACGTTTGGTTCAGCACAATTAGAGCTGCTTTTTTATTTTAAATGGTATGTTTTGACCTTTTTTACTTATTTAAGCCTTTTAAAATTTCTTTTGAAGGTGCCATCTTTGGTTTCTGTTGTCATTAGTCCAGACCTTCAGACTCCTACAACCAAATTTTGCCTGAAGCAAAAGAGTCACCAAGGCCACAACCGGAATGTCTGGGCTGTGGATTACTTCCACGTCCTTCCCGTGCTCCCTTCCTCAGTGACTCACATGATCCAGTTCTCCATCAATTTGGGTTGTGGGACTTACCAACCTGGTAACAGGTAAAACTGGAGAGATCATTCTTTTGGTTATCAGCTTTCTAGTATATTTTGGTCTATAAAATCTATATAAGGATTTGTACATCTTTTTTCAGAAGAAGAGATTCCATTAATAATGACAAATATAAGCTGCTCAAAAGCTAATGTTTCTTCTGATCTTTACATGTCCAGATTTATGTATCTCATGTGCAATAAAGAGTCATTTAATAGCTTTCCAGGTCAAAACTTGCTTTTCTTAGCCCATTATTCTGAAATTTGCTCACGATTTCAGAGTGACTTTTGCTTCACTTTCTAATGGGTATGAGATTTACTTCTTAATACTGTGTAAGGAGGAAAGCATTAAAGGCAGCAGCAGAAACCTGCCCTGCTGGCCTCTCTGAGATTACTGGTGCCACAAGCATATCTAATTCTAGTAAGACTGGTGATAAGTGACCCTCATCTAAATGACCATGAGTGTGAGGAGCTCACTGTCTGTAGAACATTTTTCTGGTTTTTCTTCTGGACATTCAGTGTGAATTTTTCCATGGGGAAAGGGAAAGAAGGGAGTCATTTTAGGCTCCATGTTTTGTAGACTCATAGAAATGTTGGTTAGAAGGGACCTAGGCAGGTTATCTGGTGAAACCTGCTGCTGCAGGATGGATTGTTACTGGGCAGGTCAGACATGGCTCTGCAGATCCACAACTTGAAAATTCTTCATGGATGGACACTGTGCTACCTCACCTGCTCAAGTGAAAAAGTGTTTCCTAATGTACAGTACAAAACTATGAAACCATGTCTTTATGATTATTGTCCTTCGTAATGTGCCTGACATTACTGAGGAGAGTTTGACTCCAGTTTCCTTGTGAGTGCCCTCTGCACCACCACAGGATGCTGTAGCTCACCCCTCCTCACCAGGCTGAGCAAGCCAGCTCCTCAGCCCATCCCAGCTTGGTGCTCAAAGCCATGGACATCTTGTCCATCCTTTATTCTGCTCTCAAAATTCTTAATATCCTTCTTCAGATGGAGAACCCAAAAGCAAACTGCCCGCTGTTCCGCTTCCACTATATACATATGAGAATATTTATCTTGTTATTTTATGAGGATTAAGTTACTTTATATTTTGCAGAGTTGAGAGTTTAAAGTAAGAGACTATGAGTGCTTTTATCTGTATCCTATGGCATCTACTTCCAGCTGGAAAGAGCTGCACTACCACTGACAGTTCTTGTACCCAAACATTGTAGCAGAATTCAAGGGGAAACAAAAATCAAGGCACTGCACTTATATTTGATAGGAAGAGAAGGCAGCAGCATTTTCCTACATGAAAAGTGAAAATTTTGCCCATAAACACTTCTGGCCAGTAAACATGTTATATAAAGTCTCTGTCTCAATCTGTTTTCTGATGAAGATTTGTATATGTTTTGAAAGATTGATATTCTTCCTTCTATTTCTGAATGAGAAGTGAGCTTCTTCATAACTAAAGAAGCATTAGGTCACCATTTTTCCTGTTTGTATTTCCCAAATACTGCAGCATTTCACATCTCCCAGTCTGCAGCATTATTCATAATGCTTTCATTACTGCAAATGTGAGAAACTCATGCTGAATATGAGCAGTAAATATGACCCTCTAAGGTATCTCTACAGCTAAACCTGAAATAAATTAGTCAAAACCTCCATAAACTGTTTTAATACATACAATATCATGGTGATGGTACATTTAAATAAAGCAATATTGTCAGCAAATTATCATAAAAATAAAAATTCAGAATCCAATAATTTAATACGAAGGAGATGAATTACGACTTTTGTAATGTTCCATTACTTAAAACAGAATATTACAAGCTAATTATATGGAGGAAACTACAAGAATAATTCAGTAAAATACTAAATCTGTAGTAAATCAGGCACTTTCTATTATTACTTTTTTCAAGGTCTTTAGAGTGTAGGGCATCTAAGGATTTCCTTACAGGTTGTAAACAATTTGGGTTTTTTTTGGAAAGAGACAGCCCAGGCATGAACAGCTAGTGGTCTTTTTCCACCTTCTGCAGGTGTCATAGTTAGCAGCTGGCAGTTATAGCATCTGTGCATAGCAGAGAATGGCATAGCATCTGTGCTCACATGATGTTGTCTACATCTGATTAACCCAAGGTTTCCCCTCATATCAGAAGCTATTTCAATATAAAATATGAAATATAAAAGTAATGCAGTTCTTTTAACAGCAGCAGCATGAAAGCACTGGCTAGATGGTGGCCCAACAAGAATTCTGTGTTCAGACAATCCTTAGTCTAAAACTTTTGGGGTTTTAAACACTCATGAAACTTTGTCTCCTGTTTGCATTTGCAGGATTTTTTGTATTCTAATTCTGCTTAAAATTATTTCTTGTTTTGTCATCAGTTATCAGAAATAGCAGATTTGGTGGTTTCTCAGTGTTGGTACTTCTACATTGAGATCCATGCCGGGTACCCTCACGGTGTCTTTCTCCTTTCTTTCCTTCAATGTGTTCCCAGTGTCAGCTTGGAGTTCTCCACCAACCATGGTCGCTCGTGGTCGCTGCTGCACACGGAGTGTCTGCCTGAGATATGTGCTGGGCCTCACCTGCCCCACAGCACCATCTACGCCTCCGAAAACTACAGCGGGTGAGAGAGAGCGCTCTCTGCACAGCTGCAGGGTACACAGCAGCAGACGGCAGCTGTAGGTGGCAGGGGAAAGCAGCAAAGCACACAGCTCTGTGTCATCATTCATTTTGACTACCTGGTGACAGCCAGGAAGGGGTGTTCTGAGCTCCCTAGCCACCCAGTCATGAAACCTGAAATGTATGGGGCTGCTTTGTGGTATAATAATCAATTTTTGATGCTAAAGACAAATTACAAAAAAAAACAAACCACTGGTGGACAGCATGTTGGTAAGAAGAAGAAAACTTTTACCTTGTCAGAGCCACAAAAGTTTTCTTCTTGGTCAGAAAAAACACTACCCAAAGCTGTATTTACATCCTCAGACACATTTACTCATTTACATTCCACATTTACTCATGTGGAATCCCAGTACTGGGTTACAATAAAGCACATCCTCTGTATTTCTGCAGATGGAGATGGTTATTAGTGTCACTTTCTTGTATCAACCCTTCTCAGTATTGAGTTTCTTCTCTACTGTTCTCACTGAAAAATGAACTGTGGCATTTTTCTGCATAGCACAAAATCCCTCGGTATCCCAGCTTCCACAACACTTACAAAAAGATAGTGCAGTTGAAGCATTGCTGTGATCTGATGGCACACAGCCCCCAGTCCCATACAATCCTCATAGGAACCATTACTCCTGGTGTGTGCAGGGAGTGCAGCCTCTGTGGATGACAGAGAACGATCAGACTGCAGCATGCCAAATCCTCTGTACCACTCCTCACCCTCTGAGGGTTTTCACCAAACAGAGTTCAGCCCTGCTGAAGGTTCAGTTTTAGAAGACATTCATGGGAATGGAGAAGCTGCTATAGCAAAGGAGCTCACGGTGTTTGCCAACTTTGTATATTCCTACAGTGGAAAATTGGCTGGGTTTTATAAGACAATAACTAATATTCATGTACTGTATGATACATGGACTTCTCATTTTTAATTTGTATTTTCTAAAGCTGCTGTAAATTTATGCTTCATTTGACCAGATTTTAAAATTAAGCTGCTCACAAAGCTTCCAGAATACATAAATATATCTGCAAAATATACTGTTGCTTGATTAATGTCAGTGTAAAATGTCTGTGTTATGTGTATTTCAGGTGGAACCGAATAACTATTCCCCTTCCCAACGCTGCACTAACCGGTGACACCAGGATTCGATGGAGGCAAACAGGACCAATCCTTGGAAATATGTGGGCAATTGATAATAGTTAGTATTCTTATCCATGATCATGACACAGAAGAAAAGTCAATTTTATATGCTGCTCGAAGTCAACGCATTTTCCACCATCACAAGTCAATGAATTTACAGTTTGCTAAATTCTGTTCTGCTTAGTTGCATTTGGTAGCAGGTGCATTTTGAAGCTAAAAAAAGAGTCTGGCATTAGAAAAGGCAATAGTCTAATAGATTTTTTTTTTCCATTTAATTGAATGCTTTCCAGGAAAAAATGTTAGTGACAGGGCTTAATATAACATTTCTTCTGTCTATTTAGTCCTAATTACATAAATAGGTTTCACACTGGCTCTTAAGGACATGTACTGCAGCAGCCTAAGCAACAGGAGCAGCATCTGGGACTTATTTTGCTTCTGGACATAGAAGACCATCTTCAAGCAATGCTGCTACCAAAACACTGACAAAACCTTATCTTACCATATCTTCAGGGGAAAGTGCCATCTGTTTCAGGGAACTGTTCTTCTCTTCAAAAATTATTTTTCACATGCCTTTTCTTTAAATTGATGTGAAAAACCGGGAGAAGTTTTATGTTGATAAATATTTATATGACTTGTTACAGAGGAAAACCAGGAAAAACAAGGAATACTTTAAAGGGCAGTAAAAAGTGTTTAGGAACACAGGATTAAATGTATGAAATGCAGAAATAAGTATGATTGAAAGGACTAGCTAAGAGTAAATGCAATTTATTTTTTTAGCTTGCTTGTTAGCCTTAAGATTTGGAGCTAAGTAAGCTACATTCAGAATTTGTTTGGTTAGATGTGTGAAATTTACAGATTTACACTGATGTACAATAACCTGTGAAATTTTGTAGTGATTCCCAGTAAGGCTTGATATGGTGCTTAGGAATGGTAAATATTTACATTTTGCAGAATTCTTTAAATATATTGAGGCCTAGTATTGACAAGAAAATCTTGAAGCTGTTAAGGTAATATCATTAAGGAAATTTTGTCACTAAAAGTAATGAAAACTATTCTCTTAATCATAACTGGAAGTTGCATCATCTTGACATTCTGGGTATACTATTAATGTTTCTCTTTAGGGATGTGATATACATCAAAAAGAAAGTAAAATTAAGGGAAAATATAGGTATATAAAGATGAGAAGATTTCTTTGAGTATCTGCAAAGATGAGTTGCTATCAAAAAAAAATGCTGACTCCAAGTGTTGGCGACACTCATGAGAAGTTCACAGAAACCACAGCAAGATGAAATTCATCCAAGGATACAAATTCCTTACAACAAAACAAAACAAGATTTTGCAAATCATTTGACAATTCATTTATCTGCACAACCTTTGCTTATAGAACAAAATACAACTCCATGAAAGGATGCGTGATATTGCACGAAGCATCCTTTCATCCTGTGTGCACAGTCTCAAGACAAGGTTTACCAACCATGTGCCTAGAAAGTGCCTGCTCTGAATTTGAGGTTCAGAACCCTGACACAGGAATAGAGTCTTAAAGACATATTTCTGAGGTTTTGAATGCCTCCTTTGTTAAATAGTAATGATACTGAAGTTTTACACTGTATTGTAGGAAAAAAAACTTGTAAATAATGGCAAGCTACTCAAATTCTTGAAGAGAGGAAGATTTTCAAAGATTTTCTGACTTAGCTTCACGACTGTTTCCTATGTGAATTAAGTTTTAAAAGAAATCTGGAAGCTGGCCATCTTTCAGAAACTCTGGAAAAATGCCAATTTTCGTAAAGTTTTTTTTCATTTTGAATGACATCATTACATCTTTAACCCTTTTACTTTTACCACCCCCTCAAAAAAACCTCAAGACACAAAAATCAAACAGGCAGAACAGAATTTTTGCACCCTGAGAAGTGAGAAAACCTAGAAATCACATGAAATCTGATGAGAACTTAGTTATAGGGAGTAGCTAAAAGGGATTTAGAGTGTGTCTCCTAGGGAGAGCTGACACCATGCTGTGATGGGCAACATTATAAAACTAGAAAAAGGAAGAAATACTGCTTCTTATAGATTATTTCAGATTGGTGGCTCTTTCTTCCAAATGTCACAATGCAAGTGGGTAACCCCAAGTAATTCTTCAACAGAAAACATGCCACTATTCATGGTTAAGGCCTTTTAGCATTTTGTATTAAAATAATATTGCCCACAAGTTATAACTTTTCTTTGTCATAGTGCAAGAGATTATACTAACATTTTCTCATCTTTCCATCCTTCATATTTTTTACAAATACCAACAGTGTCAATGAGGAGTCATTGGAGGAAGATGAAGCAAAAGAGTAAAACAAGTCTGGTGTAATTTGAGCACTTAGGATGTGAAATTTTGTCCCATTTAAAAGAAACAGTGAAAGAGTATGAAAATTAGTAGTTACATAAGACATATCAGGGCAGGTTCTTATTACCCTACATCCACAATAAAGTATGTAGATTTGAAGCAGTGACATGTTTTTTAAATCTACAAGACTGCTACTGGAAAGTACCAATATATAGACTGGACTACATCTCCAAACTAAGATGAAGGGAATGTGAATGGAAAATTTTGACAAAGGTCAATGCCTACCAAATTATCTGATCTCATTCACAGACAGTAATTAAGACAGCACTAGTGGCCACAGTAGTGTGTCTTTAGCCACAGATGGACATGACACCTTAAATAATAAATTGTCCCTGACTATCCTTGACACAGCCAAATGCTTTATATCCTTTCACAGGCCTTTTCCAGGTAGTGGGATCAAAATAAATACAATAATTGTTTGATCAGGTCTGTACACTTTTTTGTGTTGATCATATTCTCTTTATCACATAGCATAACCCTCCATTTAACTGATTTCTCTCTCTGCAGTTTATATTGGTCCATCTTGCCTCAAATTCTGCTCAGGGCGAGGACAGTGCACTAGAAATGGCTGCAAGTAAGTGTTATATTCAGCACTCATGTTCAATTTCTGTCACAGAGTTCACTTGGTAGTGTGAAAGTTGAAGTGATTTTCATTTCAGTCCTTGCTCTTTTAGATGACTAAATATAAAACTAGCATAACCCTCAGAATTCATAAAGATCACTGGAAAGCTAAAGATCAATCTTTCTAAACAGCAGCATGTTTAATATTTTTTTTATTATTTTCTTCAGGTATAGTGTCTAACTTCCAGCTCATCTTAAAATGTGCTACAGAGCACACTGAAATGTCAGTGGTGTATACTTTATACTGGTTATAGAGGTGATTTGTGACTTTATCTCTTTGGTATTAAATCTTGGGAAAGAATTACAATTTTAATAGCTCTAATATCCTATAACCTAACATACCTCAAGGACAGAAGATCAGCACTCCACTTTTTTTCTGATAGTCTGGCTTGTTAAAAGAGTTCCACTCTAAAAAATAAAAAGGTACTTACTCAAAACCAATGAGCACATTCTTAATATCGGTGTAACTACATTTAGGTATTAACAAGAGTATAACCCACAGGGCATTCTCTTTTGTAACTTAATTTCTTGTAACCACATCTAGTATGCTACAGATAAAAGCAAATTTTTCATTTTTCATATGAACAACTGTAATTATGTCAGCAGGGGTTTTGTTCCAAAAATTAATAAAAATATTTCTGTACTGTGTTATTTGTAGATTCATGGGGTGTTCATAAATACATATTTTTTTAACACAAAAAGTAAATACTAGCTAACAGAAATAGTTTGCTATGCACTTTACCTAAGTAAAGTTCAAAGGGGTTCTTGGACCTTAGACTTGAGAGGGACCTTGTGGGTGTTCTCACTCCACGAGCAGCTGCAGCCACCACGTTTGCTGACAGGCAGCCCCACCAAAGATGGGTCCCCACTCTGCTCTCCCCCTTCCTCCCCGCAGGTGCGACCCCGGCTTCTCCGGGCCGGCGTGCGAGACGGCGTCGCAGACCTTCCCCATGTTCATCTCCGAGAGCTTCGCCAGCTCCCGCCTCTCCTCCTACCACAGCTTCTACTCCATCCGCGGCGCCGAGGTCAGCTTCGGCTGCGGCGTGCTGGCCAGCGGCAAGGCGCTGGTCTTCAACAAGGACGGGAGGCGCCAGCTCATCACCGCCTTCCTGGACAGCTCCCAGTCCAGGTGAGAGGGAAGGAGCAGTCGTGTGGAGCGAAGAAATGGGGGAGCCCCTCCTCCTACAGCTACCACCGTGTCTATTATTAAACCAGCTCTTTTAGCAGGGAAAAAAGGTTTTAAAAAGCTCCTAGTTCCACGTTTTAATGATTTTGTAGCCTTTTAAATGATTTCGTAGCCTTGCCTTTTTTTCCTCCTGCTTTGTAAACAACAGAGTCCAAAACAGACTGGAGGGAAGTTATTGTACAGCTCAGATGGAAAATATGAAATGTTAATATCGAACCTAAGTGTCAAAGCCAAGTGCTAATTAATTATGTATAAGGTTGTGTTTATTTGACAGCTTGTGGCAGCTGATTAGATCCATTCACTATCTCTCCCTCCCCTTCAGTGCCTAATAAATAATTAAATGCAGTAATGATTGGCATTTTTTTAACTATATGTGCCACAATGCATTACTTGACAATAAAAACAAATCACAAGTACAAAACCCCATAAGCGATATTTATCGAAATTTGCCTAGATTGAGAAGATCTGAAAACAGCCTGGTTAGGGGA